>NC_134044.1:26408892-26757367 GCF_965140245.1 Athene noctua
AAACATCAAATAGTTGCACTTTTCTGCTTAACATGGCAGTTTGGAGAGAAAGTGCAGGGCAAGGTATGAAATCTTGAAGACTGGTAGATATAGGGACTATGTAAGATTAAATACAGCTGCAAAACAAGCCACAGAGACTACAGCACATTCAGAACATCGAGATGTTCTAAATGTAAAAGGAAGACATGGTGAATTGTTAAGGCATAAATAAAAGAATTAAACCTTCCCCTTTTTAAGAAAATGCATACAATTTGAAAAAAAAACAATCTTGTCTGAAAAATAAAATTTGTTTCAAACAAGAACTGCCCAAAGGTAGTTTCATAGAAATTCCTATTTCCTATCGTTTCAGTGTGAAAAGTGATAGCTGCATAAAAATCAGTAAGTTAAAAAAATGGCTCATAAAGTATCTCATATTAAATTTAGCAGATTTTTTGTCTTTCTTTTCATCAAAGCTTTGGTTGTACTTCACCTGAACTTGTTCATCTCTCTAATCTTATCCATGAGGAGGTAAATGAAACCAAATGCATTGCTTTTGTTTGATGAAGGATTTTAGCCTCCCCAGGTGCATTTTTCCATTAATAACACAGCCCTGCCTCTAACAAAAGATTATATTTTCAAAAGAGAAAATAAAGAAGGAAAAAAAAAATCAATGCATAGGTGATATGATTTGAGGAAGTAAATATAAAAAAACCTCACCACCTTTCCGTTAGTCAAATAGAATTCAAGCAACACGAGAGTCAGTATTTTGGAGCCAAGTCTCCATCCCTTTTGCAGTTTCTGGTGTCTGCAGGTGTCTCTGGGTTTTTACTCTTTCTGTCTTTACTAGTTTGGTTTGGGTTTGGTTTGTTGGTTTTGGTTTGGTTTTGTTTTTTCCCATTTTGATGTATTTCTGTGGCTAAATAAGACTTATGGCAGGCTTATCTGCTAAATTATCATATTTTTCTATCAACCGGGATATTCCATTTTTCCTGCTGCTGGTGAATCCGAGGCCCATTTTAGGCAGAGCTGTGATCACTGCTGGGGACTGCAGTTGGAGGCAGTTCCTTATTCAAACTGGAAAGATCTGAGCCCTGATCCATTTGTGTTTGAAATGGCTGGAAGTGTACTTTTCTAACCTTGTGGGAATTTAAAAACATTAGCCTAATTAAAATTGTTGTTGTATTTGTTTTGTCAGGCTCTCCCTTTTATCTGCATGATAATGATTTTGCCTCACCAGTTCAAGAAGTGTCTGTGGGTGGAAACAGTGAGTGATAGATTCATAATAATGAGGCTCTAAATGACTACAAAAGACTTTACATCGCTGTGAATCATCCATCTACAGTGCTGCATTATTCAGAAATTAATGCAACCCTATAAATGAATAATGATTTAAATGTACTTTTAAAAATTGTTAATGCTTCAGCATTTTTTCCTTCTCTACATAATCAGAAAATTGATTATGACTATGACTAGACCTATGTTCTTAATTTAACTTATGTAATGGTAATGTAGAAAAAAGTCTTGTGACAACAGTGAAAATGGAAAGATTTCCAGGAGAGTAGAAGTGTGTTTACAACCTTCAGAATTCCCTAGTCAAATTCAGTGGACTTCAGAGGGAATTAACACCAGAAAAGCTTCCTGAAAGGCTGCAGGGTCTAGAGAAAATGGAATTATTGCTGAAGTTGATGAAAAAGATCCAAAATAGATCAGAATATATGTCAAATAACTAAGAATAATATGACCGTAGAAAACATTTTTCTTGTTATTTGTTTTCTTATAGAACTCTTTTTAAAAAACCGAGTGATTAAGTGAATCATAAAGCAAGGAGCTGTACGAGCAGTAGAAATAACACAAACTAAATTCCAGAGAATTTGTCTGAGGATGATCTCTTATGTAGTTTATCTGATGAACAAAATAGGGTGAACGCAACCACAGCCTCCATCACAGTGGGATCTATAAAGGGATTTCACTCCTCTATCTGGATTTTTATTTTTAGAAAATACTGATAGCTCTCTCTCTCTTTGAGACAAGATTGATAAACAGATTGAAAACTGTTAAAGGCAGGAAGTTAACATATAGATAAAGAGACCAAAAAATGTAGAGAATGGCCATATAAGACTTCAGAAATCAGAATAAAATCGGGTATGATGTTACAGCATTGGTTTCAGCAATACCCAGGCTGCCCCTCAGCCATGTCATGAACTCAGTGTATCTGCTGATGTACTGTAATGCAGAAATATCATCCCAATTTCTAGTCCTGTAAATCTTATTATTCTATCAAAAAATCACTAGAGGTATTCTAATGTTTTTAGGAGGATGGAGGATGTGACCAAGACTAAAACTATCTATGCATTTTACCGAAAACTATGTGAACAACATATAAACCATTTCTTCAGGCACGTGTTTTAAACCAGATATTATTAAATGCTTTTCTGTTCAAGTCTTAAAAGCAATTTTTTTAGGAAGCAGATCAACGATGAGAAATTGTTCTCTTTGCACTAAAATGCGTGAACTGTAATAACTTGCTTCACCAAAAGACTGTTGAACAAGGCTTCTTTTTTTGTGCAATAGTAAAGGACATGTATTTAGGGCTTCATTTAAGCTAGATACTTAAAAGAATTTTCAGCCATAGAAGATGGTTTCCATAAAGTCATCTTCCACTAGGATTGCTTTATGTTCTGCAAGTCGTCATTAAATTATCATAAATTACTGATGCTCTAAAGGACATGAACTCTACTAAGGCTACAGTCACAGATGTCCCCCTTATTAAAACCTTGTGAAAATTGCTACCAGTCGAGCAGCAGAATTGAGTTTGCATCAAAGACGCAGCGAAATATTGCCACCCACCTATCAAACTGCTGCTTCTCCCAATTACTTGGAGTTTGATAAACTTCCCAATATGTACTTTCCATATTACCTAATTCTGCTGATAAACTCTGATCTCAACCTTTTTGTCCACAAATGATTTACTAGGCTGAAAACAATATTGCCTGTCTTAACTCATCTTGGCCAGCGAGGTTTAATTACAGGGCTGGATGAAGGCAGGGACTGTGCTGTTAGCTGATTCTCTGGTATGGGACCACCCTGCCGGCAACGAAAATCATTTCGGGGGTACGCAAAGAGATCTGCCTTACCCTCTTCCAATTATGGAGAGACGTGGTCCTGCTCTATATCATACAATCGAGATTTTGACACTAATAATAACCAAAAGCATTTCCTTTTCTGTTAACTGCCCGGCAATACTTCTCTGTCTGCAATCTGATCACTTGTACTGAGTCAAACAAAATTTTTCAAGCTTCATGTCCAGGATTATACATTTTTCATAGATGCCGAAGAAGAGAGGCTAAAGTTTTCAATTTTTTATAGATTTAAAGAGATAGATCTTTGAACCTGTTAAGATTTTTTTTCCCCTTACAAGAAGAAAAATGTTGATCTCAATGATAAATATTAGTCAGCGATTGAAATACAAGTGTCTCATCTTAATACTGGATAGGATCTTGAGTGTTTCCTCTCACAGCTGACTAAAGCCAATCACACCAAAACAATTAAGCCAATAACACCAAAAGCAGGGTGGCTGCAATTTTCTAATTAATTAAATTTAAATTTGGGAGTGGTTTCTTTTCTATTTTTGCCTCAATGTTACTCTGTCTATTTTTTAAGTGTGAGCAGTAGCTTCTGACTTCAGTACTCTCTGGAGTGAATTAATTAATTAAGAAAAAAACCCCAAACTTCTGCTCTTGTCTAGAAATTGTTTGGGGGTTTATTCCAAAATCATAATGTAGAATGATGCTTTTGGTATTCAGTATCAATGAACTGAGTCAAAAAAAATCCTGAACTACTTCACGCCTCACATGTGTATGTGGTTTCTCTGTTTTAAATAAACTCAGTACATGGATGTTCCACTTCATATAATTAAATTTGATGATTGGTATGCAAATCATACAAAATCTGGCTCTCCTACATTTTGAGGATAGGTAGGAATCTGGTTATTACTTGTATAAGCTCACACAGGAAGAGACATGAGCAATAAGCAACAAATCCAACTCATTTAAGTACTTTCTGGACACACGCACACAAATGGAACATAACTCATCTGTCTTGTACTGTCATGATCTTCATCATTAAAAGCTGCCAACCTTAAAATAATTTTGTGTTACTTGTTTTTAAGAATTCCCGGTCCTAGTTCTTGAGATCTGATCTCAAAAGGCCTAGGAAATGTTTTATCTGAAACTTGCACAATTAAACAGGGATTGCCATGAATCATAAATGATTCTTTTTAATGTTTAAGACTGACAAATGTGCCAACTTTTCAATTTAATTAGGGAAATTCTCTGTAAGAGATGTATTTTAGTCAAGTTCTGTTCTCCTAGCTTCACCTTAGGTTTCATCCTTTACATCAGTCTAAGAAATATACTCAGCTTGTTCTCTCAGAAATCATCTCATGTAGATAAAACAAAATGTTTTATTTTACATATTTCCATTTAACTTGAAAGATGCCTTCAAATCCTCCTCTGTCTGGCAGGGAGACCCATTGCTTTTCTGAGCTTCCTAAAGGAACAGCTTCCCAATGCCAAGAGGTTAAAGAATGTGAACTCACCATCATGCAACCACCTTTCACAACCACTTCACCTTCCACCTCCAGCCCACAAATTCTGCTTCTGCATTTCATTCACCGAAATCTGCATCATGGAAAGGCTGATCAAAGGGAGAGTAGAGAAATAATCAGGGAGGAATAAAGAAATCCATGACGTTGAATGTTTAAAGTAAAAAAAAAAAAAAAATAAAAAATCTATATAGCATTTCTATATTAATCACAGATTTCAAAAAGAAATAGAAAATATCATTTCATTGGAAGGATTTCATGTATTAAACTTTCATATACTCTTTATTTGCATTTTCTTCAAGACTTTGAAACAGAGAAGTCATTGGATCATTATGCAATGGCTTGCAAGATACAGTCTTAACTATGGATTTACTACTATTGATTCATAATATAGTAACCTAGGAGAAATATATCAAGTTGATTAAAATTACCTATTTTTATTGAATTCTTTGGTAATGAATTTTCCTCTAGCTGAACAAAAAGCACATTAACGCAATATAAACTTCTCCTGTAGTGAAGAATCAGAAGCAGCAAAACGGACAAATCATTTTGAACTTAACATGCGTTGTCTGTTCTAATCTCAGCTATGATTACAAAAATAATATTCCCAAATTACATCAGATGTACACAGTTTGAATGCATGTATTGCCGTTACTGCAGTGCAGCAGCAATATCTATGCCATACACGATAAAGTATATTATTCTAATATGATTAATTTTATGGTTATGGTTACACTTGGAGAGTCTCTTTCAGTGAGTTATGGAATATGCAGGGACTGGGATTCTTCGATATGAGAAGTGTTGCTTAAGACTAGTTCTACAATTACCAAAAAAAAAAAAAAAAATCAGAAGAAAAGCATAACTTTTTAACACAGACAAAAATAATATAGCATTTGTAGAAAGACTGTAATGAACACACACATGAATGCTATTCCATGTCTTGTCCGTGTGGAATTAAGTGGATTAATGTCATTCCAGGTACCGGACATTTTCCCAACTTCCCTGTTTCTTGGTTTTCATAAATTACAATGCTTTGAAAATTTTTGAACTACAGTACCTTGAGTTTTCTAAAACTTAGTGAGCAGTAAGTGACATGACATTTAAAATATGATTTATTCTATTCCTGAATTACATGTGCATTACTTTTACAACTGGCAAACCCACAAAGATTTAACAGAGTTCTTGTCATCTGTTTAGCCAGGTATATTAGTGTATTTTCTAGGACCTACAGAGATTTAGGTGAAATTCCTTTTTGACATATATATATAATTCTGCAAACTTTAAACACCATTAGCTGACTGAATGTGTGCATACGAGAAATGAATCAAAATCAGTCCTTACTAAAAAGCCCTCAGTCAAAGCTATTAACATAGTTACTTAAACTAAAGAATTACCAAGTTGGACATCAAGATGTCACTCCCTGAAACACTGAGGCAGTGTCAGGTAGGCAGGGAAAGTGTGACCACAGACATCATGAAAGTATTTTCAAAGTTTTTTGGGGATTGGATTTAGCCTCCTTCCCTTGATGAATAAAACTTTCATAAGCGTTCTGATAATGGCTTTGGATCTCATGGGCCAATTGAACCAAATCTGACAGCTGAAGAAGATCTAATAACTATTTTCCTACTAAATTTGTGCTGTGGGTAGCTCAGAGTAAAAAAAAGAGAGCGAGCCTATACTTGTCCCCTATTCACGAGCAATGTGACTTCAAATCTTACTCTTCCATTTAAGCACAACTATTTTCTAGAGGTTTGTAAAAGAACAGGTTTTGTAAAAATAAATGTGTGGTTCTCTAGCCCAAATCCTTGTTTTGACTTCCACCAATTTTCTTTGTCTCGGTCATAATCATTTTCTTTCCAATACTTTCATACTTTTGGCAGTTTTCAAGATTACTCTGTGAGACATCTCCGGATTGTTTCTTCTTATTCTCACAGTCCTGTAAATTATATTGAAGGGCATACTCTTTATGTTACCTGTTTGGTCCTTTTCTATTTATTTATTTTATTTTATGGTAGCATGGCTTATCAAGCTCATGACTATGTCTCTATGCTTTTTCCCCCAAAAAATGTAGCACCAAAAGGTGCAAAGAAAAAATGAAATAATTCAAATTTTGTAAAACTAGGGGGTTAGGTGAAAGAGAAAACGGGTTCTGAACAATTTTGTCCTAATAACTATCGATCCTACTGGGGAATTTTTGCAGCAACCAGCATGTAACTGCCAAAATATTCAGCAGAAAGGGATTATAGGTATATGCAGAGATAACATAAACTTCATATAAATCAGTTAAATAGTCAATCAACCAAGAGACACAAATCCATAGGAATCCTGGCTTCATTAGCTTCACTGCTCACAGAACTACTTGGATTTCTTTTTAATGGTGCTTTAATCCTGTTAGATTTCAGAGGCAAAGCAGTTACGAGATTGAGCTAGAATCTATTCCTTCTTATGCATCATTAAACAACGCCAGAGTGAATTAATTACATCTGATCAACCCACTGAAGGCAATGAGGCCATGAAAGGTGCAAGCTAGGGGCTGCAAAACATTTATTACTGATGATGGGGCACCGGAAAGAGAACTCTTTGACTTTCAGATCCAAGCGTGAGCTAAAGATCTAAGCTTGAGTTAGTAGGGCTGGTTTAAGTTTAATCTATAAAGTGGTTGTATTTGAAGTACAAAAATGGAATATAGAATACTGTGACATTATTTTCATTTTTTCAGAGCCTTTCTTGAGCACGATACTACAATTTCACTTCGATCCCTCAGGCTTCACCACTGACCTCAATTCCTGGAGGACTATATTCAGTATACAAAAGAGCATACTGGGTAGGATCTCAGGAGCCCCCAGCCCGTCTAGATGATGATCCAAGAAGCTACTTATGAATAGCAGAGGCTGCAGTGATGTTTGCTAATCACAGTCTCTTCAGCTATGTGCAGGCTGTCACTACATCTCCACCAGAAAGTTGGTGGTGCTTACTCTCAGTACTAAAAGTCCTGCAAGCCCTGCGAACAGCAAGAGGCATATTTTTGCAAGGAAAGAAACATGGATGGGGTACTGTCAGGAGTGTTAACCATTTAGATGGTAGCACTGGTTTAGTTGTCCCTTCCTTACTGACTGGACAAGGCTGTATCTTTTTTCCAGACTGATGTAAGACCACGATGTTACTCTGCAGTGCTGAGACAGCTCTTACTTGCAGTAGGAGCTGGACCACAAGGGAATAATGGTAGATGACCCACCTGGTTCATTCACAAACTGAACCTGTAGAAACAAGGCTGGGCTCAAAGCTGGATTTAGCCAGCTAGCCACAAAATATGAGCCCTACAGGACAACTCAGGTGCCAGCGTAATGCCACACAGATCCATAAGGTTACCTGCATCCATCTCTCCCTCAAAGAAAAGCTTCCCTCTCCTTATCTGAGACATATCAGTGCTTTTGTTCTTCACCCCCATGATCTATGTCCTCCTGTCTCCACCTCTGAACTCAAAGCCTCCTTGGCAAGCCAACATTTTTTCCTGCTCAACACAGAGAACATGCAAATCTTTTCATCCCTCCAGAGGGCAGGACTAGCAAGGAGTTCCCATGGGCCAGCGATCCTACCAGGGCCACGTGGGCCTGTCTAACCACTGCTCTAGCCACTCTGGGGTGGCTCTCCTGGATTAATTTGCTTCTCGGTCTGCTGTAACTCGTTACAGGACAAGTGGGGCCTTTCTACGAACACTACATCACCTTGCTGTTTCTGCTGTCAGGATGTCAAATAAAACTCCACCCCCAGCTGAATGGTGCGACCTGTCCCTTCTGCCTACCGCACATCAACATCTGCAACCCTACATCAACTCTGCCGTTACAGAGTATAACCCCTTTCATAAGCCTGATAAACACCAGTTAAAATGTTGAGACCTTTACAGTATCACAATCACCGGGAGACAGATCCAAAACCTCTCTCCTTGGGCAATTAAAATTAATCTTCCTTCCAGTTTCCGTTTATTTGTGACCCACTGGTTATTGTGCCAGCAGCAGCATCATAAATTATTTTCTCCCAGCTCTTAACCCCTTGAGGTATTTGCAGAGAGAAGTCTTTATTCCTTTTCACCTTTCATTTTGGTAGGCTAAGCAAACCATAAATTATGTTCTTTGTTCTCCCTATCACTCTAGCAGCCCTTCTCTGTACATGTTCTTATTTGAAGTCACATTTTTTAGCATAAATACACTGCATTTAAATGAAACTTAACTAACAGCCAGAATTATATTTTGCATTAATACTATAACTGCATACCTGCACAAAGACTACATTATGCAGCCCTAAAACAGTAACATCTCTATTTTATAATACCTTAGATCTAGCAGCCTAATTCTCTTATCTGTCAAGACTAGAAAGTGGATAAGAAAAATTATGATAAAGCAATTTTGTTGGGGTTTACTGACCTCTATTACATGGAGATATTTCAGTGTCATTGGAGCTGGCACTGTTCACGCAGCAATTTGTCTGACCAGCTCCCCAGCAGCTGTCCTTACCCACCGATGAGCCACCTTCAGCCACGTGCTGCCCAAGGGCTGCCCGCTCTTCCACGAGGATCTCCGAAATTTGGGCTTTGCTCAGTTTGCAAGTACAGCTACGATTCAATATAACAATATTCTGTGCAAAACAAAATGGCCTGTCTTTAGTGAGTTATGTTAATGTAAGTCTACGACCCAGTGAGTGATGAGATACAGGCTGCTGACAAATTTAGATGCTGGACCTTCCATCTCTACCATCTCAATTTATACAGAAAGCATATCTAATCTTTGGACAGTTCTTCTTGTATATTTTGCCAAACATTTTTTAGAATATTGAAATTGACGTAATTTTTCTCAGCAATTTGAAAATGTCCATGAGAAAAGTTTTTTTTTTTTTTTTTTTTTTCCTACAGAATTAACAGTCCTTACCCTTTTTTCATTCCACATCTTCTGTCATAAATGAAATTTAACAAGTCAGGCCAGTTAAATATATTTAACACAGGTACCTAAAGTAGATTTTAATAAGTTTCGGTATTCCTAAAATATCTCTTCTGAAAAACATGTAGCTAAAAGAAATACATTAGCATGTGGTGCAGTTTTCTTTAGCATGACTCTTCAAGGAGGTATCACTACAGATCATCTTTGTCACGATGTATTACGAAGACCTTTGGAGTTTTGCTCAAGAGAGTACTTCACATCACGTCACCTGGCACCGGCTGTGTACAACACTCCCCAGAAGTCAGATCTCTTAAATCCCATGTTCACTTTGCAGAATTTTAGTAATTTTTGGGAAGCTATGTTTATGTTAGCTTTATACACCTCGTGAACTCTTGCGGGAAGGATTAAAATTGCTACACCGTTTGATGCCTTGATGTAGCTATTTTAGTGGTACTTCAAAATCCTGTGCATCCCCACCATGGGCATTCTGGTTTTACAACTCTGTATTGTAGAGGAAGGTAGTTTGTACAACTGGTGTAAGAGTACCGAGAAAGATACCCAAACCCATGGCTTATTTCACATACGTGAGCACTCTCACTGCTGAGTTGGGACAGGTAGAATAGGATGAGCTTTCCCTGTCTCACAAAACATCAGAGGTTGGTGTAGAGAGATACTAGAAAGAATAAATGGCAGTTTCTTTATAAACGTTGGAGTCACAGATAAGAAAACTGTCCTTCAAGTCTTCACTCGTCAATAAGAGTGACAGGACACGCACGTTATTGCTAAATGCAATTCCAATTACTCAAAGACTTTTTCACCTCTTCAAATGTCAAGCACTGTGAAGAATCCCACTGAAGTCAACGGTCCTCTTTTATAAAATTAAGCATAATGCAGGTCTAGAGCTAAAATAACTCAACGATCAAACAGATTACCTTCTTCAGATCATCAGCATGTCCCAAAGTTTATGCCAAGAGTTTTTAATCTACAGTATAATCATGCTGGTACTTGATACCGACTGACACAGAATATTGAAAATAAGTTATTTTTGTGACACTGATTACAATTGTGTATGCTTTACACTTGAACTCTTAACATGAATGCAATTATAAATCAACAAACACATGTTTACAGAGGTTTCACTTTTTATCACATAGTGGTTAAATGACAGAACACTCAAAACTTCATAAACACCAGAATTGCACAAAATTAAAAATGGCAACTTCTTAACTAGAACTAGATAAAACTATAACTAACAAAAACTGGTTAGGGGGAAAAAAAAAAAGGTCTGGTTAAATCTAAGTTACCCGTGTTTTCATGACAGAATGGAACTAGAAATAATTTCATGATTAAAAAAGAACTGTAACTAATTCCTTGTTGCAGAATAATAAATATTGAGCATTACTGCTTGCAGTAGGAACAGTTTACAGTTTTTGACCAAATCTGTCATGCCTCTGCATTCACGCTAATCTTGCTGAGCACCCTGGGTCCCAAGCAGTAGGGATAAAGTCATTCAGCAGCTAGCCAATGTGCATTGTAAAATAAATGTGACCATGTCTACACCAGATTAAAAACCTGCAGTGATAGGCAGTGAAGAAGAGCATGATAAAAAGGATGCACACACCAAGTTATCAGATTTTCAACAGGAATGAAGTTGACAGTTATATCAGCAAGGAGATGGAAGGGACAGAGCACAGGCAGGAGCACGGCCACTCCTGGGGTGAGGCGAACAGCAAGGCAGGGTTTAAACAGTTTAAACAGGTAAGATGTAGGTACTTGATCACACAGAAGAGTCAAAAGCTACAGACAAAAAATATCCGCTAGATTTTACAGGACAGGCCAGTTAAGTGCCTGGAGAAATCTCCATCTTGTCAGTTTTTTAAACACGTCTGTCTTAAGAATCTGAAAAAACCCCGTACTTGTGCTAAATCTTCAAAAATGTAAATCTTCAATTTACAGTTTTAAATGACTGTAGATCCTTTTAGCTCCCTTTCTCTGTAAACTTTGAGTTCTTGTGTTCTTGTAACTGCTGTTTACATTATACTTACTATTATTAGAGCCCGATTTCCCTGTGAAGTTGCTTGCTTCCATTTCTAGATCTGAACTTTTGAAAAAAACAGAAGTAAAAATACAACTGTTGCTGGATTTTGTTTTAACTGATCTTAAACATACGTTGGCACGGTGCAAAGTTCATTGACTATTCATTCAGACTTCTCCCTGAAACAGAGAAAATTGAGGTTTTTTCCCTTAGGCTAAGAGTTTTATTTATGGACGCTGGTGAAAAAAGAAAATTTAACTGATATTCAGTGGTTATTGTGTATGTGCTCACAGGACCTTTTCTTACCAGAATAACTGCCAGCATTAATGAATTAACCTTGCAGAAATGACCTAGAATGTACCATTGCTGTAGTTGTCTAAATAGGTGTTAATGACAAGGCATTTCAGTATTTTCTTGGGAAATCAATAGTTTCAAAGTAGAAATTGTGATTTTCTGCCAAAATTAATGAATCTGCTGCTCTAGAGGTCAGGATGTCATTTGTAGTGGACTGTGCAGACTGTGCAAGAAATAATTCCTCAGCGCATTTATTCACACTGAATTGTAGCATTGGTCCAGCGTGAATATTAATAGATGTATAAGCAAGAGATTAGAAGGTTTAGGCTGGAATATAAGGCAACAAACACCTGAAGTCAGGAAGGTATCTGAACTAAAAAAGGATATTATTTAAGTGTTTGTTCTAACAAGAATAATGAAACAAAGTACGTCAGGTCCTCAGAGTGGTATTTTTTCTGCGGCTAGCTCCCTAAGAAAGGTAAAAGAGTTATGAAACAGCTCATTTCCCCGGCTCATTTCAAATGTTGCCCTCTATCTCAAGTTGAAACCACTCCAATAAACCCTCCAGGTCTCCTCTTCTCCCAGATCTCATTTCCACGGCTTTGGCCAGCACAATAATTCTGTTGTTCTAACATGTGAGGAACTATCAGTTGGGTTATTTACTGGGATGTGGTGCCCGTGCTGGAGGCTGGAGCCATCTCCTGCTCCAGACTGCAACTCCGTGTTCTTTAGTTACGACCTGGAACTACCCAGGTCCTAAATCCCACTGGTTTCATCCTGGAGTTACCTGTTCTATGATGACAGAGAACCCCAAATCTAGACTGCACTGCACTATTGTGCATCATGGCTTTGTAGCTGAGGTCTGAATATTATTTTCTATGACTTATTGTTAAGAGAAAAGGCACATACCTAACTTCAGCGATTTCCAGAGTCAGCGGCTACTTGGATTTTTAATACATTCCTCCATTTTAAAGTATTATTCAAACCTTCCGTAAATAAAAAAAGTTTCCCCTGTCCCTAGGCATATTTTCCCAATGTTTCAGAGCTCTAATTATTATGAGCAATATCTTCATGGTCTCCTGCTACATCGCTCAAAAATATAACGAAAAAAGATCTATTTTGAAAGTTTCTTTGAACTTCATAAGCCGATGATTTCTTATATAACTGCAATAAAAACCTCTGGGAAAGAACCTATTATGAGTACTGTGTCAGCAATTTTAGCTTATTACAGATGGCTTGCTCCCCTTTCCACATAACTATTTAATGAATTTAAACTAAGGATTGTATAATTTCATAGCCGATAGCTGCCATGAGCTTTTACTGGGTGGTTTTTAAGCTGAGATTACGGACCAATTTGGGAAAGGAATTTAATGAAGAAGGTAATTCTTAAAATACAGCTGAGCAGTCTTTGACTTCAGCCATTTCAGCAGGAACCCAGCACCAGACAACATCTTCCAGAAGCTGTTTCAGGGATCCTACGAGGCCTTTCGGCGCGTGGGAGACATGTTGAGGATGTTGGCCAGTGGAGACAGCTGCTGTGAGAAGAACTGGAGCAGCGCCAGCACCAGCGAGCAGTGCTGCAGAGCTGCTGTGTAGCAGAGCCCTCCGGGGAGGCAAATGTCTAAATGCTCCGTATTTTCATATTTTCAGGTGGCTGGTAGGAGTTTCAGCTGTTCAGGGTGAACCTCCAGGAGAAGCTGTTAACAGGCAGCAGATTGCCTCATTCAAACATACTGGCTATTAGATCTTAACAACTGGATGTTTCCTTATTTTGTTGGTTTTAATTTCTTACTCATTTTCCAGCCAATTATCCTGACGTTTTAAAGCATTTACCGTAGGAAATATTCTCTGTCCTCCCTTCCTGCATCCATTCTGTTACGAAGCGATTGTTACTGCTCCCTGTTAGAACAGCAGTTATCAATAAAACTATTTATATCCTTATGGTCTGCTCATTCTCTGGTCAAAGTTTAATTGTGTTAAGAACTGTAAATAGGATAAAAATAAAACAAAGCAGCTCTTCCTCTCCCTCCCCATAAAAGAATACCAAGCTGTTCCCCACAGAAATCTTTCTAGGATAATAAAAAAAAAAAAAAAAAAAGCTGGTGAAAGAAACACAACACGAGGACAGAATAAAAGTACAAAAATACTGTATCGACATAATTCTTTACTCACATGACAATACCATCACAGGCTTTAGTATCAGTAGGAGGAGAATGAAGGTTTTTTTTACAATGTGAATTGCAACCCTCTGACTTTCAAAACAATCTTGGTAACAAACGAGAGCACAAAAGACAAAGTTTTGAAGGTTTAATGCAACTTTTTAGAATCTCCTTTCTCAACATGACTTTTGTACAACACTTTCTGCCAAGTTTTGTACAAATTGTTGAAGATTTAGTATTTGGTGTAAAGCACAAATTTAGTGTTGGCTAAAGATACAGGAAATCTTGCATGTTCAGGGTGACCTTATGCTTTTATGCATTTAGTTTTGTCTTTTACAGTTTAGACATTTGTGGACATGAAGAATCAAACCAGAAGATCCAGTCAGTAAGATTTTGGTTCATATCCTACAGTGACATTACCTACACTGAAACAATGACCCTTTTGCTCTCCCAAAGTCATTAAAACCAAATTCGACACCATCCACTGACTCACCTTCCCATAACAGTCACATCACTGTAACATCACCGTTGGTATTTACTGTCTCAAACAATACCAGAAAGCAATCTAAAGGTATGTTTTCTGACTTATAGGAAATGAGAGAACGGATCTAACGGAGTATGGTATTTATCATTTGACGAGCATGTAGGGAAAGGAAAAAAGAAAGAGCACTGCTGAACTGGACTGGCTCCGCAGAGCTGCAGGAAACTATGCAAAATGTCTGTGTCCTCCAGGTTTCTAGAAATTCCCTGTGATCAGAGATGGATTTTAGAGAAGAGAGAGGAACAAGTCATGCCAGATTCAGACACCTATGGATATAAATCAGAGAAGAGAATACTGAATACACACCAGTTGCTCAGCAGTTTGCAGAACTTTGTGCAACACAGCTACTTTCCCAGGCATAATGGTTTTCTTGAATCTGTTGTACTTACACTATCAGGAGGAAAAAATTATCTGTGTTAGTCATAGGTAGCCAAATGCCATCTGTTAGCCAGCCTGAAAGTGAACATTCACCACAAACTCTTTCATGATTACAGTTTGCCTTCTGGAGGAGGTACCACTGGGGATAAAGCCACGCTACAGAAATTGTTGAGAGTTTTGTCATCCCCCACTGGTAAATTCCAGTTGTTCTACATATTACAGATGCCCTTGTTAATGTTTTAACTGCGTTGTTTAATTTTATTTTTCATTTCATTAGGAAATCACAGTACATTCAAAAAAAGAAAGAAACCAAAATACTATGTTTCTCCGGCAAAAAATGAAACTCAGTGTCAAAGGGAAGATATCTACTTTCCTCAGGAAGCTGGCTTGATCAGCCCAGCTTTATGAAAGGTCTGTCTTAAAAGTTATAGTTGTGCAGAATTTGGCCACTACCCACAAAAATATCCTAAGTATGTGGAATCGTGGCAAAGAAATAAAATTATTTTTCACTGTCTGTTACCTCCCAAATGCCTCTCTACACCACTAATTATTCATGACTAACCATGCAAACTCCTGCTTGGCATCTTCTTCATTCTAGTACTTATTTCAACTATTGTCCTTTTGCAACCTAAGTGCTGGAAACTTGCCTTCAAGTAAAGTGAGGTTAACTTATTAATACATAATTCAAGAACTAAGCCTACGATACCTGTAAAAGTAATTTTTTTTTCATTTCTAGGCTAAGCTGTGCAACAACATCAGAACAAAATGGCCAAATTCAAACATTTTGGCTAACAGACAACTAAAAGTAAACAAATAAACCCATAAACATTATCATTTTAATTACTTAACACTCTAAACACTGTGATAACAACTAGATAAAAAGCACAAGAGAGATTTTTTTTCAGCATCGGTATTACTGGCTGCAAATATTACTGCAAAGTCAACAAGCAAAGTTTTTATTGTTAAATATATAATTAAAAAAGAAAACAGCACGTTCACCTAGGAAAACCTTAACTGATATGAAACAGAAAATCTTATTTTGAATCAGCACTCTAGAATCCAGGCAGAAGCACATACCATTTACAACTCAAGAATTTGGTTTGTCTATTTTTTTATTACTCCAAAGTGGAAAAATATATTGATTCGAACTGAAAGAGTGTATGTGTATTTCCATAATATTCCTGAAAAAAAGCACCTTAGGACTATCAGGTATCGGATAAAACAGAAAATTAAACTAATATATAAATTTTTCAGCAGTTTTTCAGCATTTTTGTGACTAAGATTCTGACCTACTTTACAATATTTTTCTGAAGCTGGTGTAACTCTGTCTAGTAATCCCTAAACTAGAACTGAAAGAAACTTAGGGTTTTAAAATGAACAATTCCCTCTGGAAGAAGTGATTCTCCAATGCTTCTCATAGTTAGCTTGCGCATCATTATAATTTAATCCAGTTTCTATATTGGCAGCAGCTTTAAGTGGCAGACTCTTTACTAGGAAGATACTCTCAAGTCTGTCTGTCTTTTTTCTCTCTTTATGGTATCTTTTACACCCTTGGTTAGTGGGTACCTCAGAACTTTAAACCCAACAAGTGTCCTTTAAGAATTTCTACTAAAATGAGGGCTGTACTTGGTAAACACAAGGCAAGGCCCACATAGCTGCACAAGAAAGTTAAAGGAGGGAAAATAAAGAAAAGTAAAGAAAAGTAAAGAAAAGTAAAGAAAAGTAAAGAAAAGTAAAGAAAAGTAAAGAAAAGTAAAGAAAAGTAAAGAAAAGTAAAGAAAAGTAAAGAAAAGTAAAGAAAAGTAAAGAAAAGTAAAGAAAAGTAAAGAAAAGTAAAGTAAAGTAAAGAAAAATAAAGAAAAATAAACAGTTTCACTAATGAGCTGATCTTTGTAAATAGCTTCTAGCATTCAAACTCTTTTTATCATGTTCCTAGAACACCTATTTAGATCTACTAACTTCTTACGCTGCATTATGCTACAATATAACATAATTTCATTTATTACACATCAGTAAAAAAATTCAGGCACATATTAGAGTGTGAGATAAAGAGATAAATTGCCTTATTTATTGAATGCTTAGTGCAATAATTAGAATTGGAAAAGATCATAGGGGAAGATGTTTCTGTAAGCATCTATCATTTTTCCAGCAATATGCCTATGTTGAAAATCGGGGTGATATGATGTTTAGCCTCTATCTGCATCACTGCAGCCATTAATCTTTTCCAGGTAAAGCAGCAATTGAGTCCCCAGTTCTACAACGTTGCTTTGTTAATATTAACAATTTAGCTGCAAACATTATTTCTGTATCTGCTCCTTGCCAGCCTGGGCAGAACTGCCTCTCCATGACCTCTGCTGGGATATCTTCCTCGCTCTATCTCTCCCTACTGTGAAATCCTGCAGTTATTTCTCCCCTTGCATCTGATTCTGCTCCTCTACCTTCCTTTTTTGAGGTGGTTCGTGGCTTTCTCCAGCGCCCAGCCGTGAGGATGCTGCATGACCAGCTCCCCTGCCACGGCCACCAACCTGCCCGTGGTGACACCGGAGCTGTGCACGGGAAAGGGATGCTCCAGCACCACCACTACAATGAAAAGGAGTGGGCTGAGTGAGAAGGAACCGTGGTGAAAAGGAATCTAAGAATATCATCCGTGCACAAAGACTCATGAAAATACATGAAGGATTTCCCTTGATATCCATTCAGACACAGATTGTGTTTACCTCTCTGGGATGTGAAGCTGATTATTCATCATCAGTATCTCATCAGTAACAGAAGTTTCAGTCTCCACCCGCACGCAATGAAAATGATATTATGATCACATCAGCATTATTTTATTATTATTGTTACATCAAATCATCCTCCCTAGGTCCATGTAAACACTTTTTTTTTTTCCCCTTCAACTGAAATAGCTCGCTGGGTGGCCTCTTTATAAAATAATGAAGAATAAAGGTGTTCACATAGATTTGCGTCAAAAACTATTCATCCATCCAAGGAATAGAATGAAACAGCATCTCTGTACACCTGTAATAAAATCTGCATGACTGTTTTGATAGCACTAAGTCCCTAATCAAATAAAAGGGAGTTAACGTCATTAAATAGAAACATCCTGAGAGGCAGTGATAGAACATATTCACCCTCTGTTCAACCCTCACAGATACCTCGAAACAGAATTTTACACAATATCGAACACAAGTTGAGATTGTCCAACATTAAACTTACAAAGATCTACGAGACTAAGAAGCACCTTTCTACATATGACAAAAATCAATACATTTGTGGAATTTAACACAGCGAATGAGTCCTTTCCATACTAATGACAATGGGAACTTCACACAAAAAATTGTGGCTATGGAAAATCGCCAAGGTCCCAGTCTAAACCACTCCTTTACATGGGCCCAGGATCTCCAAGACCCAGGTGAGTCTTGAGCAAGAGGGACAGAATTGTTGTGATGATGAAAGTCTCTAAACAAGGGAGGGGTCTAGGACAGGGGATTCTGAGGCTTAAAAATGCTTTTGAGAAGCTCATTAAGGAACGGAAATTCATAAATCTCTTGAGTCTACTGATAACAGAAATTCAAACTGGTACTACTGTCCCAAAGAGCACACTTGTCTCTGTTGATAAGGCTCAAAGCTGAGACTCCAACCACTCCCTATCATGAACTGTCTCACCAATTAACAAAACCGAGCTTGAACTTCAAGACACTGTTCTGAATTGAAGAAGCTTTGCTGCTGCGTTTGCCTTCAGGGATGTTTCTCCAGCTCTGACGATCTCCAGTGAAGCAGCATCTTTAACCAATGTCTATTATAAGTGGATGTTTCTATGTCTTTCGCTACCCTGGCTTAGAAGCCTTTTTTTTTTTTTTTTCCCCCTAATATTCAGTCAAAATATATTTTCTTGAAAATTGTTCACCCTAACGTATCATTGTAAAAGCCTTTCATATGTCTGACAACTGTCCTGAAAATTTCCCAAGATGTTTCACAGCCCTTGGAACGTGCATTCAACACCTGAAACCCCTTCAGCCAACTAACACCCATGTACCGTTCCTTTCCAAGCAGGTACATGCATGAATCCACATGCACACACACAGCCTAGAGACTCCAAATGAAAGAAATCCTGGTTTATGAAGCACATCCTTCTGTTCAGACTGAGAACTATATTTCATTGTTGACATTCCAGGTAATTTGAAAAGCTCAAATATGAACAAGTCTAACAATACAATCCACGACACTGGAGAAAGCAAAACTCATCAAACGCTCAGCGCTGTCACTTAGAAGCTGCCTCCACAAAATATGTGAAAAGTCTTTTTGAGAAAGGTTTTCTATTTCTATAGGAACATTGACTGGATGATCTGCTGCAAATTTTTTTTCACATAACATCTGTGAATTTTTTAATTACAGGTTTATATCCAAATGCAAACTCATTATTACACCAGCTGTTATTCTAATAATAAAAGCAAATAAATAAACGTGGATTTTTTTAGACTGTAACATCTAAACTGTAAACTTGAAAACGTTATCCATCTATCAAGTAATAAAAACTTTTCCCATCTACAGATACTTAGATTTTCTGGCAATGACAGTTATTGGTATTTCAGTAAAGCTGTGAAAAAAAACCAAAATGAGGAGTAGTTTGTTTTGATTGATAGAAAGGACTTTGCCCATTTATCTGAACCCTGAGTGTATATATGACAGTATATGACCCAATTCATAAATAAAATCCCTTCAATATTAAAATAGAATCAAGTTTTCAGTCCAATTTTTAACTCATTTATTCCATTCTTTGTTTCCTTCCTTAATCAGTTTCTAGTCCATGAAAGTCCATTACGTCCTGCCCTGTGATTACTCTTAGTTTCCTTGACAGCCGTTTCAGCTTTCTAAAGCCCAAAATAAATTTAATGTATCACTTCTCAGTTATCTGTTATTTTGCTGACACCCTGGAGGAAAGAAAATTCCCCCATTGGGAGCGCTGCAATTTGTCCTTACAGTGTCACGTTCATTATAATTCTATAGTTATTTTTCAGTTAATTTACTAAATACTGAAGTAAAGCCCATTGGTTTATAACTCTTGAGCTCAACTCTTAACATGCATTTTAAAGTAGAGAAAACATAGTTTTCCCTCTGGTTGGCCAGATTTTAACAATAAGATAGTTCAGGAAACTACTTCTTTAGTTTCTGGAGAAATTCTGAGGAAGAGTTGCCTGCATTTCAGGGAATATACATTAAGAATGCTGCCAGTTGTCTTTCGTAGTTTTAATCTACTAAATCCTTTGCTGTGCCAAAGCCTAGGTGGTAGGGCTATATTCCTAGGAAGAAATGTGATTATTACATAATGATGTAGAATAGATTATCTCCATCTTTAATCAATAGCTTAAATGTTAAACAATGCATATTGAGCAGTGGAACACGGTGTTTACTGCTTTATCCCTAGTGGAGTATAATTATATTTTATATACGTGAAAGCAATTTCATGTGTTTATGTCAAGAGATACACTTGTGCAATATTCAAGATAATAATAATGTGCACAATGATCCAGAGGGGATTTAAATATTTTTAACAACTCTGTATTAATTAACACATCCTTTTATTATTTTAGCAGATTATCTGCATTCAGTATTAAAACAGAAAATCAGGAGTGAGCTCAAGCAGAAGTGAGTGATTAAACCCCATGTTACTCCTCTCTTCCTCTGGAGTAAATCTGTTCATTTCAGTGGGATTAAATACATCAAATATGTGACAAATTAATTATATCTCTCTCCCATCCTCTAAGCACAGGATTTAAACTCATCCTGACCTATAAGTGTGTGTTTATAGGAGAATTTATTGTACATGCTTGCCTCTGCACAGAAAGCTGACATGTTTCGCTGCTTTTGTGGTTATTTTATATAAGCATTACCCTTTGTAAGGTTTGGCTGCATCTGGGACAAGGAAATCAAATATCAGGGGATGTACCTTTCACTTCTTGCCCTCATGGAATTTTCTGAGCCTCAGATCTTCTGCAGCAAAGAGGCGAAACAAAAAAAAACCAACCAACCAACAACACAAAAATCACCTCATGGATGGCTGTATGTTTGCTGTTTTTCCTATGTTTTTCCCTGCCCCCCCTGCTCCTTTTTTTTTTTTTTTTTTTTTTTAACTAGTCTAGTGTCTCTAAAGCATATGATCTTGTTGTTGCATCTGGAAGTACTACAAGCTAACAGATGTAAATCACTTTAGTGGATAGAAATATCTTCTGCTGAAGTGTATTAAAACTAACAGGTACATGAACAGACACATATCTCGTGAGTGTGATGAAAAGTTGATACTTGCTTTGAAAAAGCACTAGTCAGTTACAACAAACCAAAATAGAAAAGTAAAGTAATTTTCCCCAGAAAGTAGCCCTTTGTAAATCTAAATTCAACTGCTTTCTTGGGCTGTAGGAGGAAATCATCAGTATTGCTGAAGATACCAAAAATTCCCTTTTTTTTTTTTTTTTTTTTTAAATATATTCTGAAATCCAGAAAGAGGTCTTGCTTTCTTCTCTCTCTTTAAGTTACTCAAGAAAGAATGGTGTTTCCACAGCACCAGAGACGGGGCTTGTTGGTGGATTTTTTTTTTAAAAAAGCACAAGAGGGCAGAAAAAGCAAAGTACACTTCCCTCTATTTTCTTTGTACTGTATCTCAAGTCCAATCTCTGAGAAATCTTTTTCTGCCCTCAACCATACCCCCTAATGCTTGAACACTTCAGCTAAATTCCGCTGTGGATGGAGAAGAGGGAATTGAGAGAAAGGACAAGGGGAAGAAAAAAGGGGGAAGACAAGTCAAAGGTATTTAAACTTCCAGGAACATACTAAAGGCAGAAATGGTAAATTGAGACACGTCTCTACATACACAGCGTGACATCAGTAACCTGTGACATTCTCAGCCACAAATATCACAGAGGCTGAGACTTAAGGAATTTAAAGGATTATAGACAGGTAAATAATGCATGAGCATATCCACAAGTAGAGGTGAAAGAACATAGTAAGAGCAAGATATGGTTCAGCAAAGACGAGCGGGGTCTGAGCCCTTCCCGCGTGAGCATGCTGCTCCCTGCCAGCGCTGGGCTCTGCTCCCCTCTTCCTCAGCATTTCCACACGGCTGGAATCCCACGGAAACAAATCCATTCTATAAAGGTGGTACTTATGGCAAAAGACACCACTACTTGCCTGTATTTCACAGAATCATAGAATGGTTTGGGCTGGAAGGGCCTTTAAAGATCATCCAGCTCCAACTCCCCTGCACCAGGCAGGGCCACCTTCCACTAGCCCAGGTTGCCCAAAGCCCTGTCCAACCTGGCCTTGAACCCTGCCAGGGAAGGTCTGCAAATGCTCACCTTCACAGTCTCTAGATTAAAGCAGTCAGAGGGTGCTGAGCAAGACTGAAACATATTTTAACTCCACTTTTCCAACTCTCTCTGTACTTCAGCAGCACCACGTCAGAACTCAGGGGCTGCTCTAAAATCATCTCCCACCTAAAATCCCCCAATGTCACAACTTTTAGAGTGGGAAAGACATCACGTAGCCAACTGCCACAGCTCATGGAGGTGTTGCTCCTCAAGGGAGCTTCCAAAAGTTTGTCTTGGGGTGAGGCAGCTCCCCGATACGTGGGCAGTGCGTGGGGCAGCGTGGATTTCTCACTTTGCATGGCAGAGCACACTCCGATGCTCCCCCAGCCGTAAGGCTCGTGTGGGGATTGGCAAAGGCAGAAAAGCCTCTTTGCTTCTTCTCCTGCCAGCATTACAAATGTGCATCAAGATTTGAAACACTCCGTTCCAAAAATATAACCTGCACCCCTCTCAAGTGATGCAATTAACGTAACTTGTTGACTGATTTCCCTTACTGTGTACCTAAAGCAGTGTTACTCTATTAAACATGCTTCAGTAAGCACTCGTCTCACTCCCAGGATAAAATATCATTTTAATAACCTCAGCAATAAACACGATACCTGCAAAAACCATGAAGTGGAAAGGAGTATGGGATGAAGACGATGTTGCACGCTCCTTGGCACGTACAACCTCTACAAAACCACAGAAAGGTCAGGGAAGGGGATGTCTGACCCTGCCAGACATCCATGGGAAAGACTACAATAAAATGGCTCGGTCGGATGTGATTAAACCCTCTGACAGACCCTGGGAGCTGAGAGCCTGCCGTCATTCTTCGCTCCCAGTGACTGAAGGGACAGTTGATTAGATGAGCTTGGAAGAAATCTTTGGCTCCTGAGATCTAAATAAAATTGTCACTCACCTGGGTTTCCCTCTCCCTCTTCCCCCAGCAGCCGCAGTTCCCTTCCAAACAGCCCAAACCCTTCAGCAACCTGCAAAGTCCCTTTGGGGAAGTACTGAGGATCCAAGACTTTGACACATGTGATTTTATTTAATGCCTGGCTCTATTAATTTATACTTGCCACATTGGGCTCTGTTATGCCACAAGTTATTTATTATTCCTCTGTTTTATTTAAACCATTTTTTTACCTTCTTGTTTACGCTCTGGTGCAATTCCTTCAATATTAGCAGGACTGTTGCAACATAATGCAAAATCAGGATCAACTTGTGGTTTATTTTCATTGAAATACAAATATTAGTCATTTAAGAATACTGTAGTTTTGATCAGAAAAGAGAAATTTATTTTTTCTACTGCAGGCCTGCAGATTGCACCAGTAAAACATCCCAGCATGAATGTAATGAAGATGCAGCTTTTGTGAGATGTTACTGTAAGCCAGGAATTAACATGAGCTGACGATAGATTTAAAAAGCTGATTTTCTTTGCATAGATAAGCCATTCTGGATTTCGTTTATTTCTCAGTCAGCTTTAAGAACAACACAAGAATAATTAAGACTGCCCTTTCCCCTCTTACAGTCGGTTCACATTTATTAATTTATAAGAAATAGCTTATTTAAATGGAATTTACCTGCCTCAAAAACTAGCTTCAGCGTGAGCTAAAGGCTGCAACAAAATTAAGATATCTTCATACATATTGCTGCTGCCTTGTTAGTTTTGGGTTTTTTTAGAATGGCGGTCAAGTACATCTTTATTTAAAAAAAAACCCCAAACAACCAACCAAACCTTAGCTGCCATGTTAACCACTGAGAATACAAGTGTGTCCTGAAATAGGAAATAGCTTTTTACTGAAATTTCATTTTATCATGTTGTAACACTTACTTGTTCTCTGGAGTAAATTACCTGCAGAGATTGTATTAAAGAATTTCTGGGCACCGTACTGAAGAATAATAATGGCAATTTCATAGTGATTTCACAGTATTAACCACGCACCACACAGAAAACTATCACAGCAAAATCCAATTTGTTACTTTTTCAACACAGAATTTTACTTCTTTTTGGTTTGTAATTAGTTATTACAAAAGTTTAATCAAAGTCTCAATTTCTTCTCCCTCTTTAAATGCAGCACAGTCAGAGTAAGATGTAACCAATAATTAAGTAAATTGGACTTGGCTTAGGACACAGGAAATTGATAATTCAAAAACATGGCCCATCAGCAACTTGTATATTCATATAGTACTTTAGTTATTTTTAGAAGAGGTAATATTTAAAGATGTGATTAGAAAATAAAAGTATTTTTCGGGTCTATTAGAATGATAAATTCTTTTACCTGCGTGTAGAGAAGGCTGCACCAGGATTTTAAGAGAAGCTGTTGTGCAAAGAAGCGGAGATCGACCTGAAAGAGAAAAATGTAAATGGGAAAGCATTACAAAATCACACTATGAAAGAATGATGCAGAATCTTTTCAAAATAAGAAAAAGCATCATGGATATAGTGAGAATGGAAAGAGAAATATCTAAAGCAACAGGAAAATTAAAGACAGAATTGGGCTTTTCAGACCCTAGAAGAGTGAATAGTAGGACTGAAAAGATTATTTCAATAAAAATTATGTAGAAAATGCTAAAGGCAATATTTGGCTGGTTGTAGTTCTTTGTAAAAAGAAAAAGGAACCTGGCTCAGCAGCCATATAATGGTGCTCACAAGTGCTGTTCAACAATTCAAACCCTGTTCTGGGCATAGAGAAGTTAAAAATTGAGGTGTAGCTTTGAAATATGTGAGACTTTTATCAGCAGGGGTGAGAGTTGTAAAACAGAGTCACGCAGTCAGGTGTTCCATCAGGAAAAGGGGCCAACAGCTGAACTGCTGACACTTTCTCAAATGAAGGAAACCAGTATTTAGAACGTAAATGTGGGACCTGGAAAGCTCTCCTGAAGATGGAACGCTGGCGCATGTCCTGAAAACCCAGCAAGTCTAACACTTAGACAATGTTTTCTCCAGAAGGAAAGCAAAAGAGTAGAGGTGGAAGAGTTGTAACTTTTTCCACTTTTCATTCTTTATCTTATACTGTAGGCCAGTGGTTGGATGAGTCACTAAAGAAATAGAGAGCTCAGACTCCAAGACTTCCCTGACCACAGGAGGTTTAAATGTTTACCCCCACGGTACCCAAAAGTCTCCACTTCAGCCACTGAATCCCATTCACACGCCCCTAACCACAAGGTTTCTGACCCGAGTTTGATGGTGCTTTCTGAGATGTTTCTGTGGGACGATGCCCTCCACCCAGCACAGCCTGCAAACTGGTGAGCACAGCTCTCTGGGAAAAATGAACCGTGCCCACCCTCAGCTTGGCAGACTGTTCAATCACTGTACTTTTAGAAAAAGTTGTGAACAATCACCTGCATTTTCTGCAGTGGCAGTGATTGGAAAGAAAGCTGCTATAATTGCAGGGCAGTTGGTCCTGATGGCTGTGCTCAGTGACTGACTTCCAATGACAATAGACAATGGAATAACAACTCATTTCTGGGTCAGATCTATGCAGGTTTATGTGACAAGTTGTGTGCACCACAGTAGTCTTGGCATGCACAAAAGTGTAACTCCAGGTCCCCACAAAACTTGAAAATCACAGGGAAGGTACCCAGTTTCAGTATATAAATCATAACCGATGGATGCATTTTGGGGCTAACAATTCTTGACTTGAACACCTCAATTCCACCTTAACTCTGCTTTAGATTGGATTGTGTGTCATAGAATATTCACTGAATCATTGAGGAATGGCATTCTGTGGATAAAAAAATAGAAATATTTAATTAACAGCTCCATAAAGAGAAAAAGTGCTTTGTGTACTCTCTGTTTTGCCATAAAGGTTGGCAGATGAGGCGGCCACTCTTACATTTAGAGCTGCTAACTTTGATGTATATTTGCTCAATATGTATGAAACCAGACCGATCATTATGGATTTCTGCTATTTCAGTCGAATTCATCCCCATTTTCTCTTTGATTTCTCCTCTTTCTCCAGTATATTAGTTTTTAGCTGAATGAGTCTGAGTTGTCATTTGACGTTTCAATGCTACATCTTTGATTCATGTGATAAAACAGCAAGCGCCGCAGACGACATCAAGCGACATTCCACTGTCTGTGGAAATGCTGATTTACTATTGCATTGCTTTGTTCTGAAAAAGATACCGAAATAATAAATCTATGGCACACGAAGAAATCCTGAACTACAATTTCAAAATATTAGAGCTTGGGTTCCCATAGAGTTAATGAACTTTTGTCTTCAATTACATGGACACATCGTACATCTTTACATAGAGTTCATAACCAAGCCACTGCTGTCCAAAGTCTAAAAAATTAGATGATATTGTGGCTGTACTCCACCCCCTCTCCTTCCCTGGATAAATAATTTGCAAGGAACTGAGGACCAATAACTAAATTGCTAGAGTGATGAACTCAATTTGTGGCATTCTGTGAAGTTATAAAAATAAAAAAAAATTAATCAGTGGGCATCTTGCATGTTATACTTATCTATTTTAACATAAAAATAGAATTGTATTATTTACCCTTGATGCATAAGAGGTACAATAATATATTTAAGCCTCTACACACCAAAGCTTGAACAACAGTAAGCCAATAGTAAGTTGTGCTGTTGCACAGTCACACCTCGTGGTCACTTTACTATATTGCCACTTTATTCTAAGGGTAATATTAGTTAATATGGCATTAGATACACACCAAATACATGAAAGATTAAGTGGATAGATTTCACTAACAAATTCCAACGTGGTTTTAAATTACATAAATAGGTAAGTTCATAAACACAGCATTTTAACTGATACTGCAAGGTCAAGGATACAAACAGAGGACCAAAAGCCTACAATTTTATTTTTGTTCTTCTGGTTTTTTATGACACTGACTATTCTTTTATTTCATGTGGAAAACACAGGTAGGATTTAGTCATCGTGATCATCCTGAAAAGCGAATACTCACTTAAAGAAGAAAGCTATTATTATAGCTGGTTTGGTCAGCTGAGTTGACAGCGTGGGAGGATACCAAGTCAACAGCAAACACTGCAAGAAGGGAGAGTCCACAGTGTATTGTGCAAGATTGAGTGCACCTATCCTGCAAAACAACAATAAAGTGGGAGAATAAAATGTTACACTGGCTTACCTCAAAAGGTGGTCAACAGCACAATATCGAGAGTTTTCTCAGAAATATCCAGTAGCATCTTTGCCTTGGAATTGCAAGCAGTTATTTCTACATTTCCAGGTTAAAAATAACTACTGAAATGTCAGAGCTTGTAGTAGGACATAAAATCCAAATTTCACTCTGATGGTCTGAGGGTTATTTGCGGAGAAAGGTTAATTGTTGATGGGTATAAGAACTCATACTGGTGCTGACAGCAATACCAGTATATGCATATCTAATCTCTTACAATTGAAGTCCATAAAAAATGAGATAGATTCTTTATTAGCTGAGAGAAACTACTCTTAAGTCTTCTTACATTGCTATTAAAAAACCTACACAAATGTTTGCTAACAATAGTTTGCACATAGGGGACCGTGTATTTACACATCATAATGGCTGGTCACTAGAGCACAAGATGATTTTATTTTTTTTTTTAGTTCACGTTCTACAGTAACGTGTTTTCATTTTAATAAAACAGTGTGTGTCCCTGAGCTATGATTAGTATGTGAATTTTCCAAGGTAAACTTTCCTGTTTGAAGAGAATCACTTAACAGCTCTCTCCATTTTACTACGCATTACTTTCTCTGTTTATACCGTTGCTGTGTCCTCCACTGCATGACATAAGCAATGGGGAAAAAACCAAACAAACAAACAAGCAAAAAGTATCCTCATAAAAAAAGAGATTGCCAAGGGATATCAAAAGCACTTTGAAAGCTGTTATCTCCTAAATGTGGATACTCACTCAAGTGACTTTGAGACTCGAGAATTTACGTAGCCAAAACCTGGCTCAATACATGCATTAAAAACCAAGTTATAACCACTTGGAAAGGCTATAAAGTTTGGTTTTTTGAAGTTTCACAGTCATCAATATTGAGTCAGTGCACCACTGCAGAGATGGGGATAGGAAATCAGCGAGTGGCATGAGAAGCAAATGGGTGAGGCAGACAAAATGTGTATTGGCAGATGTGGGGAGCTCGGTCTTTGATGTCAAACGTGCTCCTGTTTGAGGCATTTTATTTGTCTGCCAGTTTATTTGACTGCCTGTATTTTGGGGGGTTTGAATACCTGAATGAAGCAGTGCTGACAAGCTATTTTGGTAGGAGGCTGGGGTTGTTACCACCACTAAGAATTGCAGCATTATCACTGCGGAGTCTTTGATCAACTTGTTGCCTAAACTTTGAGTGATTTGTCACTTCTTCCTAGCACTGAGACAGGGCGAATCTTAGGGAGAGTTAGCAGCTTGTCAAAACTGTGACTAATGAACAAAGGAGTTTGAATAATGACTGAAAGAGGCTCTTTTCCTTGGCAGCTTTGCTCCACGCCGGGTGATGGCAGCGGCTGTGAGCTGTGGATGTGTCATGTTTTCTTCAATCCTTTCTTTGCTGTGTAAAAAGGAACAAGGGCAGACCTGGAGCAAGGCAACTGAGTGAGATACTCAGGTTTTGGAAACACTGTAAAATCATTTTGAGGCACCAGCATCACTCTCTGTGTCAGGAAGTACTCCAGGATGAGGATAAAAGGAAAAACGAATGCAAGGCAATTCTACAACCATTTTATATTCAGTCAGTTCCAGGTCATCTGGTGAGCATCCTACCCAGCAACTCGTGAGGATGTATCTGAGTGGAAAGGAGAGGATTCCAGGACATGGCTGGGGAGGGCCAACCGGTGCAGTAGAAAGATGCTGATGTACACGTGGAGGTACCCCCAGGAAGGCTGGAATGCATTGTGGTGCCTGGGAGACGCCGTACTGCAAATGACATTAGTCCTTAATGAGGACATGATGGCAGTGGGATGGTTTGCTATTTTTTTCAAAACTAAAAAAAAAGATTTTAGTATAAATGCCTGTAGATGACTTCAGAGTAACTCTGTAACTGTAGAAGATTAATATTTAAATCACTTCTGTGCCAATTATCTCAACTCTTACAAACAAAGAAAAGCAGAAAGATAAAGATTTGAACACGAAGCAGTGGCTAGATGAGTGATGTAAGTGTATGGTTTTGCTTTTGAGGTTGTAAGTCCATTTTTGCCAAACCAATATGGTATAAAAAGGATTGATTCAGAGCGAAAAACCTCCTCAGAGACAGACTGCTTAGAGATGCACAGAACCAATACAAAGTTTGGTATACTGAAGGCTTTGAACAAGAAATGAATGAATAAGCCCATTACGCACAGAATCACAATAAATAAATAGAAATAAAATTAAGCAAAGGCTATAGAGCACTTCAGTTGCACATATTCCAGTGCTAAGAGCTTAGGTAACATGATCGATTTTGTTTCCCCTCAATGAGTAATTTTGACCTAGTTAGTTTTAGTAAATGTTGGTGGAAAGGCTTCACGGGAATAGTGCAAGTCATTGATACAAATTTATAAATTTATAATCTAGGAAGGATCAGCGAGCCAAAGGGAAGGAAATAGCATCTTGCAACTCACAGTTCTCAAGAAAATGCTCCACTTACAGAGTAATGTGCTAACATAGAAGCAGAACGCTTCACAGCTGTTGTTGTTTAGGACACCAAATCACAAACAAGAACAGGAAAACTATAATCACCCATTTATAAACTAATAGAAAACCTTTGTTCTTAAACAGTACCGGAAAACGAGACTTCAGTGATATTTGCTTAGAGTCAAAACACTGCAGTAATACAAAATAGAGACACAAAAACTTGTAGCCTGGGTAGAAGAAGTATTCATCTCAGCCTGCTGGTATGTGGAGCTGAGCAAAGGGCCGAACAAGTGGGTTCCAGGACTGAAAGTCCAGACGCCCAACTTCCTGCAATGTCATATATCAGATCTGGATTATAAACCACAAAGTGTACGATCTGGGTCAGGAGTTTTCTTCTAGTTCAGCATTTAAAATGCTTCTGCCAGTTATGAATGGCCATTATGAATGAAGCCTCAACCAGTAAGTTATACTTGAGATTGACTTTTTTTAGACTGAATTTACAAGTGTCTCCAATAATGAAGAAAATAGGTCAAGAAAAATACAACCGAAGCTGGAAAAAAAAACCCAAAAAAACGTGGAAAGAAGCTTGGGAAGCAAACCAACGATACAGCATACATGACTGTGGAAGGAAACTGGTAAACGATGTAATAAATTTGAAGCAGAAGCTGGAAACTGTGGAAACCTGATAGGGTAGGGTCATTGGGTTAAGCCTCTGACCATCTGCCTTAAAAAAACCCCAAGCATTATAGTTAAAACTACAATATTCTTCCCAACATTCAGAAAACTCTGGTAGAGGCAGAGAGAATTCAGCAATGGGATTTCTCCATACCTAAGAAAAAATAGTAGAAAAATTAACACCGATAAATTCACTGTATAGTAGCCTACCTGTTATTTCACTAAAAGCCAAGTGATTTACTCTGTTCTTGAGATGATGAGTCACTTGCTTTTCAAAAATGAATTGAAGATGCCAAGCAGCAGCTATTAGATATAGCCATCATAAAACGAGGAGGGACAAAATACGCTCCTTCTGTAGGCTTCAGACAAGTCTTATTTATTATGATTGACTTTTAATGCCTATTCAAAAACTAGCAAATTTCTTGGATTAGTAAAATAAATCTAATGTTTTGTCAACATATAAAGGAGATAAACAGAATGACAAAGTAATTACATAATTATCAGTTTGACAATGATTAGAGGCCGAGTAAGGGAATGACTGATGCAGAGCTCATTAAACACAGAACTAAAAAAGTGTAATTAATGTCAGTCAAACTCAAGTTTATAAAGACTAGATCATTGCCCAGCTCACGAGGGGTCTCTTTGTAAGATTATAGGTTGATTAATGAAAGGTGAAAACACAAGAAACATTTATTTTGGGTCCTGGATGCTCCATTTAAACAAGTGAAGTTAGAAATGAACGTGGTGAACAACAGAACGAGCTTGATTATTTCCCAAGACTTATAACAGTGACCAAGAAGTCAGGATGGGATTGCCCGGGGTGCATGACTGAGAGGCTCTTCGTGGGTCATCACCACACGCAAGGCAGTTTGAACCAACACGCTGTTCGTGCAGGAGCAGGAAGGGAACACAGGCAGCACAGTTCCTGTGACTAAGCCGGTGAGTCGTTATTTATTAAGCTGCTATAAATTGATCACTTACAACGTTTGCCCATATTCATTCACTAGCTATTCCTCATCTCCCCTTCCCTTTCTCAGATCCCTATAGTTTATCTCCTACACCTGTCCCGGTTTGAGTGATGCATCTACATGTTTATCAATCATGCTCACCTGATAAAAGTCTTCCAATTTGTTCATTTTTAAATTGTTCATCCTTCAATGTATAACACTTCACCTCATCCTCTTAGGTTTTAAACAGTGTCTACTATTTATTTGTCAAATGTCATTCAGAGACTACTCTGTGATATTACCGCCCTCCACTTTTTACAATATATCCCATTTTTTCAACCAATTCCATTAGCATTCTACCATTTTTCTCCAGAGGACTAGAAAAAACATCAAATAAGATCAGTTCTCAGATTGGTTCTTCAGAAATTCCATATCTGAGCTTCAGAGTTCCTCGCAGTGCAAATCAAAACAAACTTAAAAGCCTACCAGAAACTACATGGTGAACAAGATTGAAAATGTATTATTCAGGCCAGCAGAAAGAGATAAGATTCAGTTGTTGGACAATGGTATAGAAAAATATACTTAAAACTAGAGATATTTTTTTTAAAACAGTGACTAGAATTAATCATGACATTTTAATTATTATTTAAAACCAAAAATACTCTAATCCAGACAGTATTTTCTAAATGGCATGAGTTAATATAAGTCAGGAATTTAAAGCATGGCTGTGGATTACATGGTAATAATAGTTTTTTCATTTTTCATTATCTATTTAGAATCCCAGCTCTGAAGACAGAGGCAGAATTCCCGATGGATTCAGAATATACTTACTCACCCTAACTACACAGACCTTAAACATGGATGTCCACAGACAAGCTCCTTAGCGTTCCTACCTTTTTTTTGCCTCTATGTCTTCTATAGAGTTATCTAGAGCTCAGAGTGGATTTTTAATTTTATATTTGCCTTCTAATATTCCTTTTGGGGCTGCATTAAGTGATCTAATGATGTCGATCACATATTGCTCCACACTTACTTTTTTTTGGACTGTCCTAAGCAGACACACCACCAATCCTTTTTTTTTTTTTTTTTTTTTTGCCATGAGAGTTCATTTGATAGAACCTGGCAAATCATTTATAGAACAATTTTCAGAAAGATTATGACTGCATTTCAGTTAGAGTTGTACATGAGCACCACCTTTGATAATTAGACCTTGGGATTTCTGCAGAACACGTAACTATCCAGTAAAATCAGCAACATCCATAAATCAGAACTTGAAAAAGTGTGAAATTGTATGTAAAGTCTCGCATCCATCACCATTTTACTACGTTTGCCATTACACAATACAGAGTACTATTTTTTGAGAAGCAATGGTTTGTTCTGGACAAGAAATTTCATGAGCCTACTTAATTATTGGATGCTACTGATGTATCAGAGTCAGCACGTTTTTCCAAAGAAGGGGCCACGCTGTGGCATGAAATAGGAAGCTGAGACACACTACAGAAAAACGGTTGAAATACTGAGAAGTTGGATAAAGTAAGATTTGGCAGCTCTATACCACTTCTTCTTTTAAGATGCCAAAAACTTACTCTAGACGGAGCCAGGTATTGAAGAGAACTTGCAGGCAGCAAAGAGCCAGTTGCCTGAAACAAATGAAAGATGTGTATTTTATAAAGAAGTTCTTTTGATACTTCGCACTTATTTTTTTGGTGAACTTTAAAATAGGATAAAAGAGGTCATGGATAGAGGTAGGCAATCCAGCACAGTGAGGACTGCAGTAGAAGACAGAATCCTTCTCACTTTCTCTTTATTATGAAATAAAAATGGAGCTATGAATCATCACGGCATAGACAAATCATCCGAGGCATCTTAAAACAGCCGCTTGACTGACTGCTGTAATATCACCTGTCATTCAATAAAAAGAACTGCAGTACATGCTTACAAGTTGATAGAAATGTGCCCAAAGCCAAATGGAAACCCTTGGCTTCATTAAAATAACATGATTTTAGAAGTTTCTTAATTAAAGCATTCGAAGTCCCTTTAGAGCAGATGCAGTGACCTTTGTGAAAGCGAGGTAGGTACTGGCACGACAGACAAGCTCAGGCCAAACGGACAGAGGTTACAGCAAAAATGACTGCAAACGCATCAGGGATGGAGCTGCAAATCAGACACAGCATCTGCAAGGGTCCCGGGTCACCCAAGAAACACTTCGTTCAGAACTGCTGCCAAGTTTAAAAAGTTTAGGTTGGAAACAAACCAGAAAAGCAGAGACTTCTTGACAACACGTGCTTCCCAGACTTCCCAGCTCATAAAGCCAACACCAAGGGCACCAGCCGCCACATCACAACCAACCTGGAGGCCCACTCTGAATCTCCGAGGGTACCACTGCCCCAGCAGAAAGAGCATCACGTATAAAGCCCCTCCCACAAATGAATTCCACCCTCTGAAAAAACACAAATTATAAGAAAAGTCATGATACTCTCCTGTAAGTGTATTCACTTTTTTTTTTTTTTTTCCTATGGCCAGTGTCTTAATTTCTGCAAAGACTTCTACCTGTGAAAACAAACACAGCTTCCACCAGAGGACAAATGAAGTTTAGATCCCATCACTACCCTTTTCTCTTACTTTAGGAATTCCACTATGAAGGCTAAAAAATACAAAAAAAGGTAACTTTTATTTAATTTGGTTTTTGTTTTTGTTTTTTTTTTCTGTAACGATGCAGATTCACACTTCCAAAGAATTTATACTTAAAATAAATATCAAGATATAGTGAACTTGCTCTCAACGTTATCTCTACGTGTACTAGTTTTGGGGGTTCTATGGTGGCAGAAGATTGAATTTCCATTACCACATTAAGAAAGAAACTCTCTTAAGTAGGTACTCTTTGTCAGAACCAGCAGGTGATGCCAGCAACTGTGAGACCCAATTCATACTGAAGTCAAATGAGATTTTAACCGTATGTAGATTTAGGATGAGATACTTAAATTGTTTTTCAGGGTTGCAAGGAATGCTTAGCCAAGAAATCTGCAGCTGTCTCCTAGTTTATAACTTAGTCAACTATAAAAGATAAAACTACAACATAACATGAATTCTTTTTGTATTCAGAAAGACTTCTGGCATATATTTGTGCCTGAAGATACTACACATAGCTCTTCTGCTGATTTCACGACTGTTCAGACAATTCAGCTGTAAATATTTTTGTGTAAAGGTCTTTTTGGAGGAAAAGCATTCCTCTGAGTCTAACAAAATAATTTTAGTATCTTATTTTCCTATTTTTTCTTATTTGTCATCATGGGTTTATCCTTTAAGTCCCAACCTTTTTCCACAATGCATGCTAGAGCCTTTGTTTTAAGACTGTATAGAAATACAAGGCTCTAATAGGGAAGATACAATTACAGACCATATTCAAAAGACACAAACTGAAAAAAAAGAAGTGAAAGAACCCATGAATCCTTATTTTTAAGTATTTACTTACATTAAAAAAATATTAAATGTATAAGAAAAAGACCCTTTGCCAGCAGTTTCAAAAATGAGGTCACTAATATTTTAAAACAAAATAATTTTGCTACACGGTTACACCCAACATGGCCTAAACCTAAAATGTGTGAGGAGTTTGCCATCTGTTTCCTATTGCGTCACGCACCGAGTCTTCACTTCCACAGTCTTGGGGATTTCTTTTGGCAGGTGATGCATAAAAGTGTGAAAGAATAAAAGTCCTTTCTGAATTAGACTGTCAACAATGACTTTGATTTATGCTCTTTTTCAAGGATAAGTCGTATGTGTAATATATGTGTTATGATATTTTCCGTGAACTATTTATTAATATTTTGCTGACTAAGAAAGCTTTTGACAGAGTTATCATCTAAACCCCAGCTGAAGGCAACATTTCAAAGTAGCTATGAAAACTCAAGACCATAAATAATTTGTCGCAAAAGGAACTTTGCATCCGTCTAATCTCTAAATAAGCTTCTGATGGCAGAGCTGTCCGCGAGTCCTTTGGAGCTGCCCGAGTGTGGTGGGGGAAGCAGGGCACGTTTCTCACCAAGCCACAGAAGGTATCGGGAGGACATCAGGCTGTGCTTGCGGTGGTGCTGACCTACCTCCGACTGCCTGAGCATCCATCAGCCCTCCCAACCATCAGCGAGCAGGGTGAGAGCTCAGTTCCTTGCACGCCTGGGGCTCCCTGGGCCATCTCCATGGGGGCCTGCGCTGGTCTTGGGTCTCTCAGGGTGGTTTCACTTACACTAGGTCTCTAGCAATAGTAACCACAGCTTTTCGGTTTCATTTTCTCCCCAGAACAATCAAACTAAAGCATCCACGACTCCCTTGTAATTTTTTTTTTTTTTTTACAAAAAACTTGGCATTTTCTTTAAGAAAGACATACCTCTTTTGCAGTTCCTTCCAGGCTAGAAGCATAGCTTTTATCAGCTTTGCTGCTCATAATTTTCCTCCTTTTCTGAACTCCTGCACTAGTGGTTCCACTACAACAGTTATCACCCAGTTTCAAGGGCAGACCTCCTCCCTCTGGGAGAGATTTCATCCAGGCTGAGCAGGTACTTCCAACTCAGCCTCCACTTTCCCTTCCAACAGTTCACAGGCATCCCCACCAGACCCTTCCTCAATAAAACGGGGTGGTACCTGCTAGCAGCACCCACAGGCGTCCGATCAGTCTCAGAGCCCAAGAAAAACTGCTCCATCCAACCTCGCTCCATCACCTTCCTCACCCTGTTAAAAAAATCCCTTCATAATTTATATCTTAATTGTGGTTCCCTGATGTTTTCAGCCCAAACCAGGCCCTTAGCACTACCCATAGAAAACAGATTCTTATTTACGCGGTGTCTGTTGGTTTTATTCTCTCATCTGCTCGTTTCTCCTTGCACTGCTGCTGCAGCTGTTTGAGTCTGTGTTAGCACTGGGCAGAACCGCAGTTTCTGAAAGTTACAGCTATCTGGGAGTACAGCCAATTTTTCCCCTTTCCTATTTCTTTATTCCTTGTGACTATTTGCCTTTGTAACAGAAAGAATTCTCAGTATGAAGGACACAGTTGTTGATATGTTTCTAGCTTTGTAATTGCACTGGAAACATGAACAAACTTTGTTTTTCAGGGTGACTGCATTGCCCTGAACACTTAGCGCCTTCGACAGAGGCCAGTTTTAACAGCTGAGACCTTGCAGAGCCACTTCTCTTCTGCTAAGAAAGAATTTATAATATCTTGCCTGTAATCAGACTGAGTACACGGTTGAAGAATGCAGTCTTTATGTGTCAGCTCTGCTTGTGTCAGTCAAAACCCATTAAGATCACCTGTCACTTAGCATGTGATCTAATTCAGCCCTCGTAATTCCAGTGCAGCCAGTTTCACCACTGGCACAAGCTTTCAGTGGCAGACAATGATATTCTGAGACATTTAATTTCAACCCTTATAAAACTGCTTAACTGAATGTATCGCTCTCAGCTCTCGAGATATCTAAATGAGCATTCATTTGAAACTCAGAAGAATTAAATTCACCAACCCGAGACAATTCACATCCATAATGCCTCAGGTCCCAGAGGGCCCAGGAGAGGTGGGCAGTGGCTAGTGCAGCGGCCTCCTGTACAGCCTGCGGGCCACCAAACGGCCTCGGTTACTGCTCCACGGAGGCGAGTGCTGGAGGAAGAGCATGCAGGTGGATTGGGACATTTAGCTGTGAGGGGGGTGAGGCCCTGGCACAGGCTGCCCAGAGAAGCTGTGGCTGCCCCCTCCCTGGAAGGGTTCAAGGCCAGGTTGGACGGGGCTTTGGGCAACCTGGGCTGGTGGAAGGTGGCCCTGACCATGGCAGGGGGTTGGGACTGGATGGGCTTTGAGGTCCCTTCCAACCCAAACCCCTCTGGTTCTGTGATTTGCTCACAGAGAGATGAGCGCTCCCAAGGCAGAGGCACATACTGATGCACGCTGGGTGGGAAGGGCAGGAGGGCATGAATCCCTCCCAGAAAGCCCTGTTTATATATTTACACGTTTTGATAAAGGTTCTTCATTTTTCAGTCTTGGCATGATTGATGAGGCTCAGGAGGCTGTTATAACCATTCAGGGAGCAAGCTATGTCATCATTTATACTTTAAAACCTTAAATGCCAAGGTCCTTATGCAGATTGGTTTTGTGCTTTTTTTTTTTTTTTAAGCCTACCACCACCTCAGCAACAACCAACCAAACCAATTTAATCAACAGCACAAGAAACGGGATAAACTTTAGCCAGCAGGACCTCACATCGTAAGGCTTGCATGGAACAGGATGTCTTACAATAATACAGTGTTTACCAGCCAGTGCCTAAGTTTGGGAGCATAACTAAATGATTCCTTTAATTAGAAATGCTCTAGAATTATTTATATATATAAAATACCCTTTATATATATATATATATATACACACACACCGACCCATATCCACTGTCAAAGATTTCTTTTCATTTTAGAAAGGCACTCATTAGTATTTAGAAATAGATTCTTTCCACCTTTATTGTTGGCCTTAAAATTGATCAAGGGAAGACACAAAAAATCTGAATTTTATTTTGAAGTAAAAAGGTCTTAGAAGCTAGTATACAAAAGCTATAAAAATCCCTAATTAAAACCCCAGAGACCCCAGAGATCTCTAAAAAGCACTTATCTTCTCAGAAGGTATATCTTTGTTCCCAGTATATCTGTGCTCATAAACTGAAAATAGGTGAACACACTTTTGGCTGTATAAATTATTGCCTAATATCCCATGCAGCATGTACAGATACATCTTGTTACAAAGGTTTTGGTTTTTTTTTTCCAAATGTAAGAAACATTTCCTGGTTTTCAAAAGAGAAACTTTAAATGTTATCATAGTTACAAGCATAAATATTTCCTAGATGCATGATGTTTAGTGTTGGCAAAATCTATCAATATTTTCTTCACCAGTTTACTACGCTTTCTTCCAAACCAAATTAGTTGCAAATTCAATAAATAAAGTTACATGTAAGAACAGCAAATAAAAAAGAGAACTGCTTTAAACAAGGAAAAAAAAAAAAAAAAAAATCACAGCTGCCTCTGACTTTCAGTTCAGATTCTGATCTCCCTCTACATCACAAGGACTTTTGAACTACATTTCTATGGATGCTGGTGGGATGCTAGTTTTTATTTCTCCCATGTATTAAAGAGAATAATTCACCTTCCAGGGAAAAAAAAAAAAAAAAAAGAAAAAGAAAAAAGTGCATATGCAAATATCCTTTCCAAATAAAAGTATTCTATTAAAATTCACATCTGTGAATAAGGTAAATGTAACATAGTACGCAGTTGGCAGCATCTGTATAAGCAAACATGGAACCACATGTTCCATATGATCATTACATTAATTCCATTTTGCCTTTGCTAGGATGCCAGCACAATGAAGTTAGGTATTTTTCTCAAATACATGTATTTTACCATGATTTCATCTACTGGCCCTTCAGGCTATACCAATTTCATCATCTATTTGTTTATTCAGAACTTTGGAGACAAGAATTAATGAATTTATATCTGTAAAATCTTGCTAGTTGCCCTTTTGCTAGATTCCTTCAAAGGTCACCGGTTTAGCTTAAATAGAAAGTGCAAATATGATTTAATTCAGAAATCTGTGTATCACTTTTTTAGGTTTGGGTTGGTTTTTTGGGGTTTGGTTTTTTTTTTTTTGCTGGTTAATATAGAAGTGCTGCTTGGCAGCTCATGTCCATCCTTGGGGGTTTTCAAATTCAACCAGACAAGGGCACAGCCGACCTGATCCAGTGATGGTTCAAGCAGAGGATGGGGTAGTTGACTCCGGTCCCTTTCAATCAGCATTTCCATAATCTATTTTAACTTAGAGAATTGTAATGTGATTACTGCTAAAAACTAAACCCCTTGAATTTCTAGACTTTGTACTCTAAAGGCTACAATGTCATTTTTTAGCTGCAAAATTGAATTGAACATCCAGACTCTACTGACCACAGCTCTGGGAATTCTGAGAGTGTTTTGAAGTTAGATTTCATCACGAGCATTTCATCTTAGAGCCCATGTCCATAAACAAGCACTCGGTGTGTAACTGAGATCTAACCACTTCTCAGTGCCTCAGGCACAGGCTGTCCCATCCCTAAACTGGGAAGCTGTGCTGCACACAAGCTGACCTGCAGATGGGAGTGGGAGTTGTGGAACACAGGAAATTGTTTTGTTTAGACTAGAAAACTTATAAAAAAAACCTTATAAAAGCACAAGGCTGCCTGATTCACCTAATTTACTTTCCTAACTGCAGACTGGCTACATTTATATTTTTAGACTTGAAAAAAAAAGGTCAAGATACGTGTTGACTATGTAATATTATTTCAGCATTCCCCTTGATAATATCTACTGGAACTATTTGTTCAGAAAGAAGCCATAATACATACACAGGAGCAGATCTGAGGTGAATATGCAATTGCTGACATTCGTGAGTCAGAATTTTAAATACTGGTGCAGGTACGTGCCGGTGTCCTTGCAGTATGTGCTGTAGCTGTATCTAAGTCCTACACACTTTATAAAGGGTACCTGGCAGCAGCGGCTTGGAGGAATCGAAGACAGTGACATTTAGGAATCGAGTCTGCTTTGTGCCATGCAATTCAACCCTAACTAAACAGAAATCCTTTATCCAAATTATGATGGGTATAAAAACCAGCTGAAGTTCACAATAGATCAATCAAAATTCATTCCAGTGTTAGAAAGTAATGCTGAAATCAAAGAGGCAAGCTTGATTACATACTGAAAATCCATCCAATCCTTCACGTGTAATCATACAGGTATGAAATTTTCATGTTTAAAAACAATATTTAACTAATTAAACTATACATTATAGTCAGGGCCTGAATCCTCATTCTGTGAGTTAGCTTTTTACGTAACACTGAAAATCAAATTTAAAACAATAAATAATATGAAAGTTCAGTCTTAACTCTCATTTCCAGTTGGACAAAAGTACTCTTACTAATATCCTTTTGGTAAATCCTTGCTTTTGCCACGACACAGGAGATTTTAACATTTACATCACTCAAGGAGTGAGACAGCTACCAGGTTTATTAAGGGTTTTCCTGCAGCCAAATTTATGAATTGTCATAGAAGTTGCTATTATTTTGCATGAAATTTAAAGCAAGCCATGCACTTTTTAAGATGCTCAAAAAATCCAATTTTACACTTGTCTTAATCACTGTAAATCAGTTCATCACATGTACAAACTGCCATCTGCTCATCCATTTATCAAATTTCCAAACATAAACTCATTTTGCTACTTATGTACAGATAGAGAGTGCCATGTGTGTAAGAGATTCACACCATCTCCACCAGCGTGCAATCCTTTTCCACATAAACCAGTCACTGCAGATGTACTGGGATGTCTCGGGTATCAAAAACAACAGTGACATGGCCACAGTGGCATCACAAACAATGGGAACAAACAACAGCGACACATATTTTAATGGCATGGCAGTCCCTAGAAAGACCCATAATTCTTATTAATACAAGATTTTTTTTTTTTTTTTCACCTATCACTAATCATCCCTACAATCCAACACCAGGGATTGAAATGACTGGCACTTAAATCTATATTAAATTACCTCCTCTCTAAGTGTCAGAAATACTCACTGAAATGAATGAACCAATGGACTTGAACATCAGGCCAGATGTTCAGGGCATAAGAAAGTATGTCAGGAGATGAGACAATGCATACGTTTATGCTAAGTCATCCAAAATATGTAAATTTATAAATGGCTAATCCGAAAGAATGGAAAAGTTCTATCAGAGCCACATATCAGTTTTGAAATGGTAAGAGATCACAATTCTATTAATCAGTAAGAAATTCTTAAAATATCCCTTCTTAAAAAAAAAAAAAAAAAGACCGTGTTACTGTTAAAATGAACTTGTTTACACATGTGATATTGCTGTAGTAGAGGAAGGAAAAAGAAAATAACAGGCTGTTTTGTCTTCTGTATCTGTTACTCCATATTGAGACATAAGACATTTGAAGTTAATTGTCTCAGAATATAAATCCACTTACCTTTTCCAGGTGAGTTTCTGGTTTAGGATTAAAAAACGGTTCGCTTATATTGCAGAAGTTTGAAACAATGAAATGGAAAAATTATTTTCAGTACTCTTCATTTTAAGCATATTTAGATAAGCAAAATTAGGCACTGACCAGTAAAAATAAAAAGGAAAACTAAGATTTTTTTTAATCGAGTGTCTGCTTAAACTAATAGGTTCATGTACATTTGGCCTGTATTTTAATTTTTAAAAAATATTTTATCACTATCAGTCTTGCTGATGGAATAAAATAAGTGCTATCCAGTTACCCTTATGAGGACATGCACCTCTGTATCCGTGCTGATTCAGTTTCTTAAAATAAAACTGATTAAGCTTTCAGTTCTTTTTTTTTTTTCATCCATGGTTGTCTTTGGATACTAGCTACCAAATTAAAATGATTGACTAAAATGGGATACCAGCTATAAATGACCATTTTATCCATATGCTAATATTTGTCAGTGTTGCGCTCATCTCAAATATTGTTACAGTAGGACCAATATAGTTTACAGTGCATTCACTGTTTTAGTGTTCCTCCCTGGCTCTTGAGGTACATGCTATTTTCAGAGGTTTAAAAAATGGGAAACGTGAGGACAAAAATACAGTGATCATTATATATGCTCATGTCATTAGTTGGGATGGAAGTATATTGGCACAGCTATTCAAATTATCTTACTTTAAAGAAGGCCGAAGTTAAAAATATAGATGAGCAGCCTGTACAAGCAGCTACTGAAGGGCACTGTTGACTTGAATCTACCCCATATACTAGTGAACAGCTACAAGGTTCAAAAATCCACAAATAATTTCACTGGAGTTGTATGACCAAACCTTTGCTATTTGTTCTTCAAGCCAGACAATAACTGTGCTCAAGGAGTTTTCCTGCTAAACTAGAAAATATATTGAAATGAAACAATTTAACAAAAGAAAGAGGAGATGCAGAAGGTTATAAAATACACAAAATACCAACTACAGCATTGGTCAGCCACGTAACCCAGAAACATCATCTGTGCTAGGGTTTTGGGGCTCCTGTGGTGCTGGGTAGGGCCAGCACAGAATATTCCCACTTTGATTATTCGACTTAAATACTACAGCCTTTACACTTGTAGAAAACATTATGAACACCTGTAAATGAGTTTTAATCTATGTGAACCCATAATGAACGAATACAATTTAAAAAAAAAAAAAAAGCAGCAAGCTCATAATGTTATAACACATCTTTGTGATGGCCCTCCCTTTTGATGAACCGGTGGCTTCTGACTCAAAATTTTCTTTACAATCTTTACAGAAGGAATTTTGTCAGGGAAGTGAACAACTGTATGTGATCTGTTCTATGTGTCAGAATGTTTTTTCCAGAAGATAAACTCACAGAGCTACCTGGACTTCACATACATGAGAAGTAAAGAAAAAAGAAATCTCCCTTGGTTATCACGAAAGGCTTAACAGAAAAGATAATTGATGCCACATCTCATATGGAAATGAGTTAATGGGCATAATGAATTTAATTTGTAAAAACTCAAATTGTAAAATTCTCACAGCTAAAAAAGAAAACCTGTCCAGATGATTTTCCACCCAGTAACAAACTCAAAGCCAGAGATTCTCTCTTACAGGAACCCCATTAATACCCTGCTGAAACAAATCTGAATTTAATTCAAACTCAGTGGGTAACAATGCTGTCTGCTTTCCTCTTTACTGCAACGCTATAAAAACCCAGGAATTAGATTTAGGACTAGCCACCTGCTTTCAAAACAGACTGCCAAGACCTGAAAGTATTCTCCTTACTTTTTTATTATCCTTTTTTAGGCTTATTATTGTTGCAGATATAATTTCACAAAACTTTTTTGCTTTGTTGATAGGTAAAGAATAGTAACAGGCAAAACTCTGCATATCTTTTTCTTCGACCACATGATAATTCTCAATTTCTATCCCCCAAAAAATCACTTTACGATTTATCATCCTGTATTATTTAGTCAGTGGAGACAAAAGGTGCTAAGAATGAACAATGATGCCCAAATTTTTAGTCTGATCAGCATGTGAGGAAGCAATGCAGACCGGACTCAGAAAGAAATTAGAGAGGGCATCTGCATTGCTCCTACTTATTCTGTGGGTTCCATTGCCACAATTCACGATGTCTCATCAAAACCCTCACGCTCTGTTGCTGTTTGCTTGTGCCATTATCATTTTCTAACTGCACTGCCCTTAGCACAGACCCGAAGAAGCAGGTGAAAGTCATTCCAATTGTGCTGAGGGTAGCTTTTGTTAAAAAACAGATAACCAACGCTGCAATTAGCCCCAAAAGAGAATTTAGGGTGAAAGAAAGCTGCTAGATGAAAACTGAAATCCAACACCCTAAATAATATGGATTTAGTACTCTTACCACCAGTGTCAAATTAAAATTTCTTTGGAAACTTCCATAAGTCTGAAATACTTCTGTCATGCCTATCTCCTAATGAATATGACAAATTAATAATAATGTGTGCAAGCGGGAAAGTTGATGGTATTTAGATTAGAGACATATTCTAAAATTTCAAATGTAGTAACAGAAAACACCGATACATCTGTTTACTGGTAATCCGAAAGCCTTTAACCACATTGCAGTACAGTGCTCTAAAGCAAAATTTTTAACAGAAGTGCCAAGCCATTTGGTGCCTTTCTCTCTGCAATGCTATAAAATTGCTAAGCAGGAAACCTACAGAAGAAAATGCTGAAGATTCTCAGTATAAGTCAAAGATAAACTAATAGTAAATTGATGTACCATCAGAACTATGACATCTTACAACATGGAATATATTATCAAGCATTGAAAGGGCATTAAGCACAGGAATATGAAAGACGGAATCTTAAAATAATAAGTATGCTTTATTTTACAGAACAACATCGAACAGACCTTGACTTAACCTGTATTCTCAATTCCATTCAATTACAACTTTGTCCCAAGAAAAAAACGTGTAAAAAAACCCGAGCGCGAAGAGTGACGCAAACACTATTAAAAAGAAATGAAAAAAAAAAATTAAAAAAAATCAACAGTCTGGTAAGCATCTTAACAAATGAATCACTGCATTTACTTTAACGGATTAAACCCCTTCCCCCTCAAAAAAAACCAAACCAAACCCCAAAACAAAGCAATAACCTCCCAGCCAAGCTCCATTTGGGATCTGGTTATTCCAGAAATCGTTCTGCTGAAGAGCTGTTCGTTGGTTTTGGCTGGCCCTGCTCCTTCAGACCCATTAATCCTCAAATACCTCCAACATTCATCTCAGCCCAGGCATTTATGCAAAATCTCTGGCCACTGAAAAGTAGCCCCCAGATGCTCATCTCCTCTTGACAGCTGGGCACTACAGCCAAAGGCTCACATATTTGCCGTGGTGACCTGAGCTGCCTCACACCGACATCTCGCTCTTTGGGACATCCCCAGTTTGCTCATGTGGGGGCTATGAGGCACAAATCCTAATCTGTGGCCAAATCTAGATTGCTTGGCCAAAGCTATAAAGGAAGAAAAAATGCGAGTACCACTTTCTCCTACATCATATAACGGTGCTGGCATGCGCATCATCTTTGCCACAGAGGTGACTTCACATCTCAAATGTGATCCCCAGCTAAACATTTTGTTCAAAGTTGAACCTCAGTACACCAAAGACTTTTTCCTTAGAGACAACAAGACAGGGTAATGAATTTACAAATAAATTAGCCAGTTTCTGGTGAATCCCCACAGCATTCAAACACATACGAAGTGCAGCCCAGCAGACTCTCATTTCTGGAAACATTTTATTACCTTATTATTTCAGGAAGATACAACTATGGGAACAGCAATGTCAACTCTAACTTCCCAGGCTCACAGCACAGATTTCTCTACTCCTTCACCTCAAATCTAAAGTAGTTAGTAACTTTTGTCAGACTATCTGAAGGCTTCTCAAGCAACCTTTTGTAGGGGAAGATAAAGGTACTTTTCTATTCAAGGGAAGCAGATAACCACTGGCGCTCATTCGATGACTAGTTTCCCTTTTTTCCCCCCCTCTTTTAAATGAACAGCCTGTACTAAAGGAAGGCTGTAAAATGTTGACTATAAAACAGCAAACAAATGGTTTGGCTTGGCTGTGAAACTCTTTCAACACTTTCCACTCGAATAAAAAGCTGCGATTCTATCATGGCTACCTCCACTATGATTTCTATTGAACTAAAATTTGGCTCAGAATTGCAAGCAAGTCCTATTCGCAGGCAGGCAGAATTCATGCAAACAAAACTGAAATGATAATTGAGAGAGAGTTTTTGAATAAATGCTGTATTTGTCCTAGTCAATACTCCTCTGTGGTTCCAACTCTGTTTGTCAAAAGGAAGGATTATTTCCTGAATGTTCAGATTACGCCGAATGTGAACGCTCACATCGGCGCATACACAGAGAATCCCTCAGCAGGAATTGTTTCTCTTTATTACCGACTGTGCAGAGTCAAAATCTGATTCTAAAAATGTAAAAATACGAAACCACAGATTGCTTGTATGGGCCACACAAAACTACTGGTAGCCAGCGGCAAGTACTGCTCCCCCGAGTCCACCTGCAGAGCCAGACGAGGCAGGGACGCAGCAGAGGAGCTGTGGTGTAACTCAGGGACCCGACCAGTTTGCAGTGATCGGGGATGTACGGCCCCAAGCCATGCTCCCATTGCATGATTGGAATGTAAATACATGCAAAATCTCTTTTTAAAGCACCCTGAATTGCAGATGCTATTCCACACAATGTTCCGCGAATGTACATTGATGTTGCCGTGCTGCAGTTTGTGTCTGGCGTACAGGGGAGTACGTACATTGTCTCACTGCAGTGTAAACACCAGAACACTGGAACAGGTTCATCCTTCACTCTCAAAGAACGCTTAGATTAAATTAGCCCAGAAAATGTTACTGCTTCCAAAATCAAAGGGGATACTATGACCTATCTGGTTCAGCTTCCTTAATTCACATCAACCAAACTTTGTTTTACCTCTTTACCAAGTTCTGTAAATTGTAAGAATCAAGATCCAGGGACATCTGCTCAATGGAGCCTCCCAGTAACCACCACTGCAGGTCTAACTCTTCTGGGTTTATCAGTTCAGAGGAACGTGATAAAGGAAAATACACTGCTAAAACACAATCACCGTCTTCTTTACACTGTCTATCACATTTCTGTGATGGAGAATTTAAATCAGTGTTGTCTATCGCTAGTAAGGTGCCAGCAACCTCAGGAAAAACGAAAAAGGAAATAAAAATAAAATGTAGCTGCCAAAATGGAGTCACTATCTGAATCTGGTCTTGTACTGGTTTCGATGTGTTTCTCTTTATGTTTGCAATGATTCATACTAGCAGAGGTATATACTGCTGCCAAAAGCTGCTGGCTGCTAAATAGTTTGAGTATTTTCTTGTTTTGTTCCTGGTATATATTTTAAAATAAGTTGACGGTCATCTTTTTGTTTTTATCTCACATTTAAAAAACAGCAGGACGAGAGGGCTGTTATTTCAATCTCTGTAAACAAAATCCTGAACCAGCCATGAATCTCTTCTCAATAAAGTTGGATAAAGGCTGCTGCAGTAAAAAGATGAGAGCGAACACCAAGGAGTCAGAGCGATGGGTGAGGTTTGCATCGCTGCCTGCGAGCCCTTCGGCGGGGCAGCTACTGCCCGCAGCCATGCCGGTGCCTTCGGGCATGAGCAGCCTTGCCACCTGGTAGAGGAGAGATTCTATTATTTCTACTATGTTGTTATTTGCCATTCCTTTCCATCCTTGTCATATTCACAGCACTGTCCCTCCCCTCACGTACAGAAGGAAATTCTCTCTTTATGCCGGGTTTACACTGAAGGCTGAAACAATCCCGCCCTCCTTTCCATGCAGAACAAGATGTGCTTACAGAAATGTCATATTTATCTAAAGAGCCACACGTACCTCCTTCCAAAGGTGAATTTAGCTCTCACAATTAGGCTAGCGTGAAGGTCAGTACTTTGAAAATGTACGTGATAGTGGGAAGGATATGAAAATAAGTTACCACATGCCACAGCCACGCTGTACTTCTGTAGCCACCGGCCACAGCCATGGGGTGAAGGGTGCTGTGAGGTGTTTCTGAAGAAGGAGCTGTTGCAAGAACAAAGAATACATCATGCAAAATCTCTCTGTACTAACTGAGCTGCTACTTGTGAAGTTGCTTACGTGTAATTGCAGAATATTGGAGTTTTCCTGTGCGTAAAAATTAGGATTCATATTCTGTGTTTACAGGATTCTGTATCCAGAGAAGGCAACTTTTAATCTCAAACAGTTTTATGACAGACACCAAGACACAACTCCTGAAAGGGCCTCATGCAGCACTGCTGTACTTTTGACATTAGACCAGTCACAGGGATGTGCAAATGGGTGGGGAAAAGAAGCCCAGCAGCAGAAATCGAACTTCTGAAGTCTCAAAATAGTGACAAAGCTGTGAGTTGGTTCCTAAGATATCTATGCAACTTCATCCACCTCTGTGTTGAAAGTTGGGGGATAAACTAAAAAAAAAAAAAAATTATTCTTGAAGGCTGCTTACAAGTCTGAGGGAAAAAGCAAGTTACCATGAGACTGGGAATGTGTAAAGCTCCGATATCATGCAACAGGGAATGTGTATCTTCTGAACATTTTTGAAAAACTAAGTTTTCCAGTCTAAAATAAATTAAGACCTAATCTTTTAGTCTCATCTTTAGTCTCAGAATTAAAGATCTAATTTCACCCCAGTAGGCTTTCAGAGAGTAAACACAGAAGGAAAATGTGTTCTGTTCTAAAGATTATTTCATGTATTTTGCCATTTTATGTCTCAACACTGCAAATGATCAAACAGGGCACCCACAAACTACAAGCAGTTTGTAATTTAACATGCTTTAAAATCTTTTCAAGACCGGACCATTATTCAGCAAAATAATGGGGCCAGACGTGGCAAATATACATTCAAACATAGAAGTAAGTTCACCTTTTTAGATATTTCTTTTTTAAGAGCAGCAGTGCTCTTGAAAATCATCACATCTTTCTGTGATTAGATGAAAAAATAATCACAGCAGGTAACCGAGAGGCATAAGAGATGTGCAATCACAAGTAAACAAAACCAGAAAGAAATGGAGAGAATCTGTCAACTAGGTAACATAGAATAATATAAAATACATAAGATAATGCATCACCGTTGAAATCAAGGGAATATGGTGATAAGATTCGAGTGAAAAACCTGGGAAATCTCTCATAACAAGTAACATCTGATCCACTTATCTTAAAATCAAGGGTGGCAAAATCTTTTGCTTCACTCTGAGGCAAAAAGCATTAGCTGAGGTTTCTAAGAGCTGCTTAGCGGGAAATCTGACCAGTCTTGAAGAGGCTGTTAAATGAAGATTACAGTAAACTGTGTTTCAAACTGTGTGAAATCATAGGAGGTAATCAAAGCATCGCTCTTGACAGAAAGAAATTCCACAGAAAATCTTTGCCCTTAGCGGGGAGTACAGAGAGAAGAAGCAGGATTTGCCCCGTGGCCATGAAGCAAACCATCGACTCCCAAACATCTGCTCCAAACAAACATACTGCTACCAGAGATTGGATCCAGGTCGTAACACTTGCATTTTTAATTGGGAGGGTGAACCCTGTGCAGCAGCAGCAGATCTGGCTGCAGCCTTGATGCGCTCAGCGCCAGCAGCACTGCTCAGCTCAGGGCGATGGGGTCAGCGCAGTCCCAGCAAGGATGTTTTTTGGAGGGGTTTTGCTCACTGGCAACAGTTTTATGTGATATAAAAATAGTATTATCCACCGTTATGAATGTGACAGATTTAGAACTAGCCCTTGTGTTGGGAAAGAAATTCAAATTTATTTGAATCTCAAATTTATTCCTCTTACCACAGGATTCAGAGATATCTTTCTGTTTTCTAAAAAAAAAAAAAAAAAAAAAAATCAGAAAAAACCCTCACTATTGTTAAGAGCAATCTAGAGAAAAATCTAACCAGGAGGATGAACACTGTGAAATCATAGAGCACAAAAATCTTTCAGGAGAAATTACAGTGCAGGAAAACAGCAGAATAATGTTATTGAATACAAGCTTTTATTTTAAACTGTAAATAATAATGTTTGTCTTGGGATTGGTTTTCAATTATAAACCTCATACAGTTACATCGTTTGTTATGTATTTAGCCCTCAGTATGAATTGTATATAATTACTAGATTGAATTAAGTGAAAAACTTGGTAATGCTCTGCACTACTAGGCATACTACTAGTCTTGAATCTCCAAGAAGAAAAAAATCAAATTAATGAGCTCTAACTACATTGTGATTAACACCAAAATGTAAATTTTTTGCCTCTTAATCTTACTGCTGCAATAGTTAATTAACTTAAGGTATATTTTAAATCAACTAGACAGAGTATTAAAATGGAGAGTAAATGGGAGAATTGACATGGAACACTCTACAAGTGGATCATCACCCTGTATTACATAATGGAGTCATAACTTACCCATTACAGCAAATACTGATGCACCTCAATGAAATCTGCACCTTAACAGTCCTAGTTTATTTTTATTCTCTACTAATTATTAGGCCTTTCTCATTAATAGTAACTTTACCTATTTTTTAACTGGTAATAGCATTTTTTTTTTGTTTTTCATGTGCAGTAAGGGTTATGAGTTTCCTCACTGACATTCAACACAGTCTCTTTGTCAGTTTAATGTCTTTTCTACTTACACTTTTGGCAATATATGTTGGGCTTTTCCACTGCAGGGTTTAGGATGTTGCATAATATTTTACTTCAAGGAAACACAGTATCTTTATATAAAGTGCCATGTTTTCTGTTCCCTTCTTCATATTGCAATAGCTCAACTGTATGCAGAATGTGAAATTATTTGTATGCAAAAGATATGTTAAGTTACCTACTTTTTCTGCTCTTGAGCCTCTCTAAAGGAATTGAGAGGAAACATCTCTATCTCGGGGATTTTCTGCTGCTCTCTTCCAAAAATTCTTATCAGATTTTGGATTAATTGTTTTGTGTCAATGCCTAAAATTGTTGGTACTTTACCTGAACAGTTTAATGTTGAAATTTAATTTTTCCCCACATATATATGATCACAGTTTGCAAATATACAGATAGAAATGGCTATTAATTTTTTTCATTCCCACGTTACTCTCTTTCAATTCAGTACTTCATGCAAAACCACCTCTGTGGAAAACAATAAACAATAAACTCTTAAATAAAAAATCCTGACATCAAATGATAGCTTACCACTCTGAAATCTGATCTTATGTGAAAATTTCTTCTTGCAGTGATTGAGCCTAGGACATCAGCCTTTTAACTAGTGTTCAAATGTCAACATATTGTAGTAAATAAATAAAATCTGAATCATCACTTAGCACACATAGACTGTTGGATATAATTAGCAGACTGATTTTAAGGTAATGGTGGCTTTCTAATTTTATTCTGGCCACCTCAGGGACAGATTTTCTGAGGGGAAGAAAATATATATATATATTTCACAAGCGCTAAAGCAGTATCACTGCATTTTGAGCTAGCTGTGCACTGAAAGATGTGCTTCCCTATAAAAAAAAAAATAAATTACAAGATACACTGCAAAACACCATCTCTGCTATCCTGCATCTTCAGTGTTAAGCAGAGATAAGCAACTCTGACTGTACAAATCAAATATTTCATGTCTTTTTTTGGGGAAAAAAAAAAAATCAACTGGTGTATTTAAAGCAAATTCTGAAGTCTCATGTAAATCACCTGAGTTTCATTTTTAGCCCCAGAGATAATCTTGCCTAGCTGTCTGTCTCAGAACTAAACTTCCAGAGAAAGTCCATTTTTCTGCATGCTGCCTATTTTGCTCTAGTTCCTAGCAAGCACTCACCTACATTTCCTTCTTCTTGAACCTGAAGAAAAACTTAACAGACTACTCACATCTTAATTGCTCAAAATTCATCTTCTGCAACCCTTAAAAATATGTTGATAGTCTGAATCTCGTTGGATTTCAAAGAAACTGGAGTAATTTCTATCACATTTAGTATCGTTTACATTCACTGACCTTTACCCATTCCTGGGGAAATCAACAGGAGAAGAAATAATCATTTTTCTGGTTTTGAAAAATGAAGGGCCTGTCTGGGTTCCTGAGACTTATCTCAAAATTCCTGGAAGGGGATGAATTTTCAAAGTGCTCAGCAATACTCTGGCCTTCTCTCCCAGGTCAGCCTTGAGTGCAGCTCCTGCTCACATCAGGCACCTCTGTCAGGAGGGGAATAGGGCTTGAGAGCCCTAAGGAGGACCCGAGGCAGGGGGACATGGGAGAGACAACGAGGCAAAGGAAGGACCCCCCACTCGACATGAGAGCTGGGCACACGAGTGCCATATTGACAGCATCATCCCATCACCACACTCTATGGAACACACCAAGGTTTGTGTTCCTCACACAATCAATCTCTTATTTCCATCAAAATGATAGACAGAACAATCAAAATAAGAGAAATGTGTTGTATTATACAGTGCTGTTTAATCATGTGGTTGGTTTCTGATAGCACTAAAAGTATCAAAGGGAGAAAAGAACTGTTGAGTTTTGAGTTTTCTTTGTAATTTGTGATACAGCAGTTACACACACGACAACCTTACAACTAAATGGAATACGAAAAACAAGCGTGATGACCCAGCATGGGAGGCACAAATTCTCAATTTATCCTCTTCCATTTGCAACAAAAGTCTTTGGAAGTATGAAAATGTTTACTGCTTCTTTGGGGTTTCTCACAACATTCAGGTGGCAGCTAAATAGCTTAAGAAATTATTTGGGCCAAAGATTCTATTCCATTTGGCCAAAACATGCAAAAAGGGAAGAGATTATTTTCGTTAGCCTTCAGCGATGAGGAGTTAAGATTACTCCAGTGTTCTAAGTATTAACTGCACATTTTAAAAAGTAACATTTGGGACAGCTCACCCATGCTTCAGAACAGAAATTTGCTATCAATTTTCCTTACAGGTTGAGCTCAATTCTATCTCCTGTTAAGAGCCACCCTAGCTTAGATTTTAGTTAGAATTTTTAGATGATAAAAAGTAGTGATAGTGCAAGCCTTCCTTTTACTGGAAATAATGGATGCTTCAGCTGTTGACAGTGTGAAAATCTTGAAAAATAGAACATAAAAGAAGGGATGTACCGATAGCTTTGACCATTTGTATGCAAAATATAGTAGAAAATATTTTTCTTTTTCTAGTTTCCATAGGTTTAGTGTTGCTAAAACCTGTGTCTAATAACGCATTTAAAATTAAGAAACATGGAAAGAAAATGGATGGGTAGAGGAGATCCAAACTTGCTCCCAGCTATGTGATAAGAGGTGAGAATAAAAAAAAAAAAAATAAATGCTAAGTTCTTTGCTTTCTCGATTTGTGGCGGGAAAGAGCTGGAGAGGAAGGAAAGCAGGACTACCCTAATATTCATCCAAGCGGGTTTGTCCCACGGCCTGTGAAAGAAATTAATGCTCGGATAACTGCTGGAGTAATTACTGCAGATTCCTTACCCAGTCTGTGGGGCAATCCACTCGTCTTGACAGATGAGCTGCAGCTTGCAAGGAACCAGAACTTCTACCCACAACAGAGGGTGCAGTAAGAGTATGGTGTAGAGTAACTGGTGAGCAAAAAATAATATGCATCCCAAACAGGAGGAAAAAAAAACACTTTGTGCAACCGGAAGATGAAATTTATACACCTTCTTTGTTTGTAAAACTCCTTGAAAGATCAGGGTTTTGTTTGCTAAAAAGGCAGGACTAGCGAGGACTCATCATACTTTAGCAGATGTCCTTGTTTCAACTCCCAAAAATACACAGATCAAGCTCCTAGGGGGCGAATTGAGCTGTAAAGTCACTCAATGTCCTGGTGGAAGTGGGATTGCTTCTCTGCCTGAAAATCCCAGGGAAATTTTGCTGCTCCTCCTCCACATGCCCTCGTGTTCTGTCAGTGGGATTATAACTTCTGAGGAAGTTACAATCAGAGTTACTCCGGATTGTAATCAGTTATAATCCTCAGAGTTACTGAGGATTTGTCCTGATTTGTCACTATTGCTTCTTTGCCCTCTCTTTTCTTTAGTTTAAATCTCTATAGAAAATAAACTAGCTGGAAAGCAGTTTTATCTTATGGCTACAAAGCATTTTGTGCCCTTTTGACACTCTATTCTTGTGCCCACCCTAAAATTCTCGCAACCTCTTGCAAGGTTGCAAATCCTGAGAAATGGAAAAGAAGAAAAAAGTGAGTCTGAGAGAACAACATGATAGACTAATGGGAAAGACGAGAAGCTTGCTTTTTGATGCAAAAGGTCTCGAACCTTGATACAAAAGCCCTACTCCACACAGTTTATGCCCATGGGCAACTGCTCTGATAAAATAGTGAGAACAGTAACAACTGTAAAGTACTTTATCTGGTCACATCTAAAAAAGCAAATAGCATGGGAAAAAAAAATAAAAATAGTATAAATAATGAAAAGAAAGGGTTGAAGTGGCTTCTACTCCTTACAGGGCCCACAGAAGGATTCGTTTCTATTTGTGTTGTTGCACTTCGCCCAGGGATGCTGGCTGACACACAGCAAGCAATAAGAGTGACCATAATGGCACAGTGCAGGCAGAAATAATTCACATAGCTGTCAAGAGGAAAGAAAAAAAAAAAAAAACAGAAAAAAAAAAATCACCCAAATGGCACCGAGGTAGGAATGAAAACCAGCAGCATGCTTTTATTCCTACTTAATACTTCAGGATTATTAATGAAGGTTTCAAGCAGACGCAGCCTCCACCTTGCCTACCTTGTCAGTTTATTTAATGCAACGTGGTGCAAACTGCCTGAGGTTATAGGTTAGGCTCAGTACCTTACTCAAGCTCTGATTATTTTTTGTTGTTGCTTTATTGCAAATGCCACTTTACAAGATGAAGCACAACTGGTGGCAGTAATTTATTTAATCAGCTTGCAACATGCGAGTACAATGAGGGAAAGGACAGAAGCGACATTAGCTTACTGCAAGGCATTGATCGCAGCGTTTTCTGGGGTGCTAAAGTTTTTAGTCTATCGATCATCTCAAATCGTAGAATATCCTGGGTTAGAAAGGACCAACGCTGTCTTTCTAATGTCAAATGCGTGAATATGTCGATCCATGTACTAAAGACACGTGTGGCATCCAGCTGGTATCAGCGGACACACCAAGCTTCCTACCACAGTCCTCTCGGCAATCACCCCTCACAGCCACGACCCTAATCCCAACGGCTGCTGCAGACACCTCAAACGCTTCATTTGACTGGGTCTATCTGGCAGCTGATCAGATAGAAGATATCAGTGCATCCCTAACCCTCCCCTCGATTTCTTTTATCTTCCTCTTCACATCAAGATGCAGTTTCCGTATTTATTGCGTAGAATTTTCCTTGTCATTTGTAGCCAGCTGAACCCGAGGCATGGAAATGAGAACATCACAGACACACGGATAAAAAGAGAAGTAACTGCTGTGGGAACTCACACCTCGGTTCAGCCTGTCCGGTGTTAAAAAGCCTAATTCTTCTCAACCACAGCCTCTCTAGCTCACTCTAAAAAGCCATTTCCATTATAGGGTAATACAGACCGTGAACGCTTTTGTTTGCTTGGTTGTTTTTGGTCTTTGCTTAAATGCATTCACCATTTTTTTTTTTCCACTTTGAAAATCCTATTTTGTATAGATAACATAATTTAAGTGTTGTTAAATTAAAATTTCAAGTCGCATTTCCTTTACCATGCCTTTCTGCATCAGGAAGGAAGAGATAAATTTTTAATCTTTTATTTTTAATGAAGATTAAAGAACAGGTTCTGCTTGGCTTGCCTTGGCACACCATACATTTTAATGTATATTGATTTGTATAAATGTCTCATTTAGAGCATATTTTTGTTAGTATTAATGGGTCTTGGATGGATAAGATTAGTCCTCCTGTAATATTGCCAATCTCATTGGTCAAAGTTGAAGAACACATTACTTTGTTGTGAGATGAAAAAGGAAGACAAAGAGACAGCTCCTGAGACTGGAATATCAAAGGATCGATGTCCTCAGAAAGAACAGACAGCTGCAGTCTGCAGGAGCCAGCACAAAATTCTACCTTACATTGACTACAAGTGGGAATTTTGGGTTTATTCTTGCTAATAATTTATTTCCATTTTTCTATTAATTTCCAGGGAATTCCAAGTTGATTTTATCAGGAAAAGGATTTATGAAGCAATTTGGAAGGTGAGCTGGAATCTGGAAGAATTTTGTTACTATCTAGATGCATGGATTCTGTTAGGCTACCTTTTGCTGTATGGCCACATATACCATATGTAAACAAAGAAAACAGCAGTTCACATTTTCAATGTGAGCTTTAAAAATATTTCTTAAACTCCTATTCTCATAATACAAATAGTACAATAACAATGAAATAATATAATCACAAAAATGTCGTACATTTGTTAGGCTTTTTTTGTTGTTGTTACCTATTGTGGTCCAGTCAGACATTAATACTTTGTAACGTCCCACACATGAAATCTAAACTATATGAATACATGTCCTCTCATGTAATCCAAATACAACCCAGAAATTCGTGGCAAGTTAAACCATACCCTTTTCCAATAGCTTAATGACAGAAGAATAAAAAAAATCAAGATAAAACACCTAACCTAGATCAGTTTATCTGCCTCTCTGTCTACTCTCTAGATGCCATCTTAGATGATTTCCTACTCTCTTTTTCTATTCTTGAGCCACATTATTTTAATTCATGATTGCAAACAAATACATTTCAATAATGTCTTAATAAAGTTACACAATCCTGCCTGCCATGGATACAATCTTCCAGTAGACTGACACTTTCAAAAACTGCAATTGATATTTCTCCAATATTTACAGTTGTCATGAAAGCTGAAGGTTTTCCTTGTCGAGCAAGAAGCATCTTGATCTTTCAGATTTCAAAGTCCTCACAGCATATGAAGGGGAATCCCAGCTCCATATATCCTAAAAAGTTAGGCGAATGCTAGATAAACCCCTTTGCTTTCTCCAGCAAATGACAAAAAGTAACACTTTCAGATTCACCTGAACCTCTCTAGGGATTTTGCTAGTTGCAAATAAAACTCGTCAAACCCTGCTTTCAGAAGCTATCTTCACAGAGCCATCCTCTCCTACCATCAAGTTTTGAAAACGTTAATGCTGCAGCAAATACATCCCGAACCATCTAGTGTCTGTTACCACAGTGAAATCGTTTCATGGGCAAATTGTCCATTTGCAACCTGATCCGTGTCTTTTGTTTCACTTTTCACCCATGCAATGCAATTACAGATCAATTATGCTCTTTTTCTAGACCTCACTCCTTTTTAAAATGGACATGACTGTCCATATACTTAATGACTGTCTCTTGACAGGCTCCGTTCCCTCTTTTGTAATAACAGATGTGGAGGAGGATCACGGGGTACTGAAGTACAAATGGAGGACAAGGCTTTAATACAACGTTCTGGAAAGAAGAGAGAAAATCAGGGAAACCGAGATGTGGCAACACTGTAATTTTCAAAGCATAAAGAAGTCAAAATCAGATCAGTAATGAGAACACAGGCTTTGGAAATTATTCAGCTGCAATGAGAAAGGTAACAAAGAAACTTAACTGAATGTCATCATAAATAAGTTTAAGAAATGTTTTTTCTTATTTCACAAACTTGACTCATAGCTCCCCGTTCACCTCAATCCTTCCTCATTCCCTGTTCTAGTGTACAGATCCCACTACACACCGACACATACAGGGCTCTTGGCAGCAACATCCATAAAGAGTCGAAAACCTGGAGTCAATACCAAAATTAAATTTTGAAGGGTGATTTCTCCCTGTTGGGGAAAACAGCTTTTATAAGGAAGTAATACCATGGATAAAAAAAAAAAACAAACCACCACCTATTAGAAAAAGCATTTTTCAAAACTAGTTAAGTGCTTTTCAAAACGGCAGATTTTGTTTTACTTGCACTCTGAAAGCTCTGCTGAGTGTCTAAGTGCTGCTTCCATGAGAGCTGGTCAATGACTGGCTAACAACTTAAGCCAGGATTTCTATCCAAAAAAGCCATCTAAGTCATCTTTGTCCATTTATTGAATTTTATCGTAAACAAAACTAAAGTAAAAAGCAGTTCAGACAAACATCGCAATACAGATTAGCAGAGTGGAAAAATGCTTTTGTTGTTAATGTAAGCCTATGGGAGTCTTCATGCTGATTTTAGCAGTGCTGGGGTATGTTATCTCTTGGGGAATGTCCTCAGCAAGATCCTCTGCAAACATAGAGGAAACCCCCTGCCCCAGGGAGCCGCCTCCAAGGAGAGATAGTCACAGCCCTGCTCACTGCGTAGCAAAGCTGCACACCCTGACCTCACCCTTTTTGCTCAGGCCAAAGCCCTGAGGGCTGGTTGTTCAGGAGACCTCAGGCCCATATTTCACCACAGACAATATTTCTTACACTCAGCATTGAGATATTTCCCTTTTTGCACTTTACAAAAACATCCTAATTATCTTAATTTGTTTTTGTTTTGTTTTTTTTTTTTTTTTTTTTTAAATTCATTGCAAAATTCAGCAGATAGGACAGGACTGACCCCAGTCTGGGGACACTCTGGCCACGCTGGCCAGAGAAGCACTGTCCCTCACAAAACAAATATCAGAGCTGGCACCATGTGCACACCAGGCAGAGCTCACAAGAAAAAAAAAAAAAAAAAAAAAAAGTAAAATTCACAATCATGGAGTGTTTCATGCTTTGTTTTACAACGTACGGTACTCATAAACCCATTCGGGATTTTCTGCCATGCAGATGCCACTTCACCTTGTTGATGGGTAATTGGTTTCTTTGAGCTCTGCTATTTCCAAATTTATCAGCTCCCCCAGCACGGCTGTACTGCTTTGGATCCTGAAGCCAGTTTATCTAGCCCTAGCTAAAGCATCAGACTGCACAGTATTGTGCTAGGAGACAAATAATTAAAGGCCTGACCTGCTCCAGTGCATTTCGGCAATGGGCTTTTGCCACTGACTTCTGCAGCAGCAGGACCAACCAAAAGAATGAAAAAATATGGATTAAACTGACCACAGAGTTTAGGCTTGCATTTGTAGCCTACAATTTTTAATTGCCTGTTTCTGGTATGTTTTGAAATACTGCCAAATCACAAGTAATTAAAATAAGAGTAAAAACCTGCTAGTGATGCAAAGACCAGCACGTGAACAAGACAACGGGTAAGATTTGTTTCTTGGATTATGGAAAAGGCACGTCACTATTTTAGTATATTTACAACAAGGAAAAAAGACATAAAACTTTACCCTCTCTCAACAGGCACACACAACTGATAGACTTCTCTCTCTACAGACAAATACTGCGTAACGTATTAATGTGATTGCCACCTGGATAGTCACAGGATACGAGGGAAGCCAGGTTTTCAAGAAAACCATCTTTTCCACCGTATGATATCCTGTAAAAAAAGATTCGACCTCCTCCTAGAAATTGTGACAACATTCAATTGGTGAGTGAAATAAGAGAATTTCTTATTTATAATCCTTAGTGATAACATATGCAAAACATGTTCACTGCTATAAATGACATACATAAAGGTCAGCTCAGCTTTGGGGAATAGTGGTCTGGTGTAGCAAAGCATTGGAACATATGCCTAATTCTAAGTATAATTGACTAAAGTGGCTAAAATTGAGCACCTGCTTAAGTGCTTTCATGGCTTCAAGCCTAATGAAATATTAATCACAAATGGCAGAGAGCCATTATACCAAGAAGGTCTTATTTATCCTGAATTGAATTATATAATAATTAAGGTATATATAATCAGCCATAGTAGTAAGTCTGTCATGTCAGCGTTCTCATCTGAATCAGCACATTTCAAGAGTGCGAAACCTACAGTGAAATATTCCCGTTTCTAATTAACCTTGCTAGTGATTTTATTTTGTAAAGAAACTTGCACAGCACCTGTCCTAGTCCCAGCGACCGCCACGCACCAACAATGCGCTCGGGAGACTAAGCCCGCTGCCGTGGCTCACGGAGCCGGGGGAACAGGGGGCTGCAGCATCAGTGGTACATTAACAAATGGAAATTAGGAATAACTTAAACTCAAAATGATAGAAACGGTAATTATGGTGTGCATGGGACAGGTAGTAAACATACACGCTACAGGGGTTTGACCCTGTTTGATCCCTGCCACTGCTTGATGCCGTTCAGGGAGTGGAGCAATGCTTTTCGAGCCTAATTCGTACTGGTTCCCTAAGAGCACGGAAAATTCTTTGTTTAACTGACAATTGTCACACTAGGCTTCTTTCAAGTCTGTGCGTTCTGCCCATTACTCTACTTATAAGATGGAGGATGCAAGAATTTTTTTTTTAATTTCAAGCCTTCTCAAAGTACAATGCATCCAAAGGATGGGGATTCAGTTTGCTGAAACCTTTAAAGTTCTAGAATTTTTAAAACTACTACTAAACTTCTCTACACACATCTTTTTCATTCTTTAAAATAGTACATAAGACAAAGTCAAGGTGTTAACTGTGTTATTATATAGAGTTGAATTGTTGCAATGATGAGCAATACCAAAACTAGAATTATATTTTTACCACAGTATCAGTTTCATAAGATGAGGGTAAATTGATATACTATTCCCTCTTTTTACAGTTCTGAAATACAAAATATAATAATGGTAATTTTGAGAGAAATAATTTTCCCTACATTTCCTAGAGGCAATTTAAATATAAAAAAATATTATCACAAAACCAAAGAAATTAGATTAGAAAGTGGCCTCAAATCTTTTTTTTTTTTTTTTCATTCCTCTTTACTCAGTATTATTGCAATTACTGGTCTGATAGAATCAGATTAAGATGGGGCTGATTATGCTGGGTTCTTGGTTTATCAGATCACAATTAAAGGAGTCTGATGTTTTCCATGAGATTTTAATATGTCAAAAATATTTTTTAATTAGGTCTGAACGTCTTGCAAATAAAACATTGCACTACGATCAGATCAAACCAAATTAATGTTGTCAAATTCTGTTTGGTATTTCCCACCAAACGGGGACAGTTTTGCTCCATATGATTTTCGATGTGTGTAAACACTGTCTGCCAAAGTAAAGACTGATGAGAACTTGTACGTGTGTTGTATTTTGAATAATCTACTCATTCATCTCATTCTGGCAGAGCATTTCACTTTAAAAAGATGAGAGTTTGGACAATATAACCTTATTAAAATAAGCTTTCACTGCACTGGAAAAAAAAAAAAAACAAAAAAAAAACCAAACTCTTGCCTAAGGATAATTGTTGATGTTACTGTTTTCAAGTGTTGATTTGTTTAGAAAAAGAAACAATTCAGGACTCGTACCTGCTTTTAATCACATTGCCACAGTAAACAACATCTTAGGGCAGAAGCAGCTGCATTTACATAATACGCTACAGGTGCCCTGGGGTCTGTACAATGAATCCACCCTGTGCAGACAGTGATGTGGATCTGATGAACCAGCTGCCAAGCACTGACCAACCAGACTCAGCGAGGATGGTGGACTGGGTATGGTGGGACCAGGTGTGGAATACCAACCAGTGTGCAGGGCCCTGCCTGACTACTGAATGGAAAATTTCCAGCTGGACTCAACAGTGATTTGTAGCAGATGAGGAAAATCCAAGAAACACCTGTTAGCTTTGGGAAGAGGGATAAAGTTGGCACCATAATGCTTCACCAAGTGAGTCATCAGATTATAAAGGGAGAAACAACATTAAAGGAAAAGAATGATTTTTACTTTCAGATCTGCAAGCTACACGAAAATATTTAATATCTGTCACATTCTTTCTAGTGGGACAGTGACTCATTTAGATCAGGATTCTTTCATAATTCAGCTTCAAGTAAACTACAAGAGGGCCTCTCAAACAAAGAACACATTAAAGATGAGTTTAAAGAAGACAATGCTCTAAAGGAGTACTCATGCTCCCTCAGACAGTGTCAGCCTGTGTATAAATATAACTCATAATGAGGTGTTACCGCTATGTTTTTGGCAGCTGTAAGCGAGAACACCTTGGAGTTTAAAGGCACCTCTTCCAGAAATAGAAGTGAGCTTCTGCAACGGGGACTTCAAAGCTGGCAGCTGACCTTGCCCAGGCAGGATGGTGACCGGTGACCATCACCGTGCTGGGGAGCGGGTGGGCAGCCCGGGGCCAGCAGGCAGAGGGGCAAGGTCTGGGGTGGAAAGGGTCCTCATGGAGGCTGTTCGAACGTTACAGACTGCACAGGTAAAGTACAAGAGGTCTGGAAGGAGCTTTCACTCTGTTTTCTCTATCTTGTCCATAATCATGACATTTCAAGCTTAGAGAAGGTTTTTAGGTCCAAATTCTCTGTGAATCTTGTTTCTAACTACCCTAACAATCTGACCCCTAAATACAAACGCTGGTTAAAACCACACAATCTTAAAAATCTAGAGTATTTTAAAATTACGATTCGGATTTTTGTTTTCATTTCCAACACAGAAGTCATTTGTTACTCAAAGTTTAATGGCATTCAGAATTTGTGTTACTCAAGGAGTTACACAAATTACAGTTTAGACATCCAGCTGTGGAGATGGTAATGACCTACCTTAGGTCATATCTATTGTGTTTTAGAGCTTTCAAGTATCATCTGGAATGAAACAGGTCATAAATAAACGGTCTGGGAAACATGTGGGATTGTTGCAAAATCAACTGATCATGAATGAGAAGCCTTTTCCAATGCCTAGCAGTGCTGAGATGAAAATCCTGCTTTGGTTCAAAATGATGATCATCAACAAAAAAAGTCTTCTCACACAAGTGGGTTAATGAAGACTGTCTCAACAGAGGGGTCAAAATACCTTGGGCTCCTTTTGGCAGAGATCCTGAAAAGGTTAATGAACGAAATAGAAATGGAAATCCACCTCCAACCTACCATATGTCTGCAACATTTTCACAACATCTGTGTTTATAGCGAACAACTCCCTGCATGCACCGGATAGAGAGCTTCTGAAAATCTAGTTTGGATAATATTATTATTAGCAAAGGGGAAGATAGGCTTAATAATAATGTCATGTAGGTCATCAAATTGCCTTGGTCTCCAGAATATTGGCAGAGATCCCTGACAAGTAAAGCTAACATGGATTATTTTAGGAACTCAATGAACTGTGGACAACTTATGTCTGTAGAAATTATGTTATTACAGGATTGAAAATATTAGCACCTCAGAAAAATTCAATACACTAGAACATTGCATGGGCAAAACAGCATGCACAGTGATTCAGTACCAGTAATACTGCCACCGTAGAGATTCCATCATACCACATCTCACCTGACTTGGAAAATTAATCTTGTTCTCAAAGATGATTTATATTTATTTATTTTGCATTTCTTTATGAATTCTGTGATAACAACTGTATACGATAGCAACAATCAGTTTGCTCTGAATTAATTTCCTCCTGTGTTAAAACCTCAATTCTTTGGCTTAGTCAGGGTGAATTGAGTAGACAACTGTGTGCCATTCTCACATCACTTCATCAGTGTTACCTTCTTCAAAAGGAAGTGAAACACTCCCATTTACCTAAGCGAAATGAACAATTACTGGTTACTCCCTACCTCAGGCACTTCCTTCCTCCCCGTGTCAGCTTCGTCTGGCGGGTGCCGTTTGCCTGGGGGTTTAGACACTTCATCTCCCTGTTGCTGGCTTCAGCAGGAGCTGCGGTCCCACACTCCCTTTATACTTCTCACACCATCCAGTACAGCTACAGATGTTTCCACTACCCGTATAAATATCTAATCCCTTTCTGAACCCCACTAAGCTCTTGGCTTCACTGAACTCTTGTGAGAATTAATTCCACAGGTTAATTATGCATTTGTGTAAATACTTATTTTCTTTAATGGTTTTAATTTTGCTGCCTTTTGGTTTCATTATAAGTCCCCTGGTTCTTGTATTATAAGAAAGGATAAGTGAAAGTGCCAGATTTACTTTCTGTATATGCAATCCATTATTTGTATATCTCCATCTTGTGCCCTTTTTATGTCCCCTCTCCACACTAAACTGTCCCAGAGTTTTAATTCTTTCTTCACACAGAAGCCATTCAAGCCATTTGCCATAATTAAAACAATTAATTTCAAGAAAAATCCAGACTGCTACACAGAGAATTCAGAAAGGAATGAGGAATAAGTTGAAAGAATGACTAAGCTTCCTCCATCTACTGGGACTTTTTGCAAGTCTTACACTGCACACATTTCCATACAGAAGCCTGCTGCTCTTAGGCTATCTAGCTAATAATATTTAAGTGTTTTAATAATCCAGTAAAGTGAAATTAATGGGTTTAATTTATTAAGAGTTTCTTCAGCAGCACTGCTGGGTTTAAATTCGTGATGACAAGAATTTAAATTCATGACACAAATGAGCACTTACATTCTTCCTAAACTTATGAGCCTGCTCTTTTTGTGAGCGCTAAGTAGAAAACTAAAAGTCTAATAAAAGTTTTCTTTATCCTCAATAATCTTTGGGACACAGATAACATTAAAAACCCATATAGTTTCTTATACAGATACTGAGATAAAGACTTTTTGTAGCTGAACTTTAGCCTATTAATATTTTAAAGAGTCAACATCTAATTAACATTTCAGCAGAGAGGACCTTTCCAAGAAATAGATGTGGTTTTATATATATATATTTGGCTGATGATAAGGTAGGGATGGCATAGCTCCTTTTAAGAGACAACTAGAAGGAAAATTTTTAGGCCTTGTGCTTTGTTGAGATGTGTACCTTATTAGATTGTAAATGACTGATAGAGGATACAAATTACATGACAGACAGTTCATAATCTTCTCTCAGAAAAGTTTGTGAGCAAAATGGAATTTCTGCAAGTGTATTTCACATTGAATTTCCTCGGTGTATTTGCTGACATGTGTATGCTGCAACTCTGAATTTATCCCAGCCTATTCAGTCAAGTTATCACACAATCTACCTGAGAAGTTGAAGCCATGATGGTTCACAGTGACCATTTAGTTATGTTGTCCTTTACACTAAAAAAAGAGTTGCTGCAGCATCGTACAGTCTGTATGCCTCAGCCTGTACAAATTGAGCACGATGTCTATCTGCAGGTCTAACAAATACCAAGTTTTTAATAAGAAATTACGTAGTTTTAGGGATTTTCCGTGAAGTATAGCCTTTCTCAAAAACCTAATGACATATGATATTTTTCTTTTGATCTCAGAAGCAGGATTGTGACACATGGGATAGTTGTCCAACTTTTTCAGTGAGAAACACTCCTGACAGGTCAATCTTGAATTCTTCCCCTGCTGCAACTATCTCTCCCTTATTTTTCATGTGTTCTTAAGAACAGATTTGTATTTCTGAAGTTACCTTCATGCAAATTTTGGGTTCTTTTATCTGTATGGAATAATATTTAGCAATACTGAAAATAAACAGTGAATTACCAGGGGAAGTACCAGAGAGGTGAGAGAATTTACATCCCTGCATAACAGAAGGAGACGAACCACCCAAACCAGAACACATCTGATTTCCATCTCACTGAATTCAGTAAATAAAAGCCCCAATATAAAACAGAAACGCCTTTGATGATCTTCCTTGATAAATATAATCACAAAGTCTAAAGACATGTTACAAAGAGTTCCACTCTGGTTAATTAGTGTGGCAGCCAGGGGAAGCCCCCAGAAGAACGCTTTGATACTTTCCTTTTATTACACTGATAGGAAAGCAAGACGTTATTCTGTAAACCACATCTAAAGGAAAGTAATACATGTTTATCAGGCTTGGAGTCACCTACCACTGTGCAGTAGCCCTGATGATTCGTTTTATTAAACTAAGATCTCAACCAAAGCTCTGCGGATGGGTTAGACATACTCTTCAACTCATGAGAAGTCCCGCAGCTTCTAAACAAAAATCTGTTTCAGCTGAACAATGTATTTATTTGTCTTTTTTTGTAATTTCCTTTTAGAAAACAGAACTTTGTTTTACCCTTTTAGATAAACCAGAGTGGATTAATTATCCTTTACCTTGACCTGAAAACGACTGATTACTCTACATGAACCTAAGACAAGGAACAATTTCTTCTTGCACGGGCAACAAAACCACACACTAAACAGCCACACGCATCCTTTCAAAATGTTTAACATATAACAAGAAGTAAAATTGTGTTCCATAATTCACTTACTTGATATCCAGCTGCACAAGGAGCAGTGGCACCAAACCGTCACTGTAGAGATCCACCTCTTTTGGTGGGCAACAAACAATACTTCTGGCTGTTCACAGAGGGGGTGAAACAGTTACAACTTTATCTTCTCTTCAAAGTACATATCATTTTAATGAGCTTTCTTTAAAAGACACAATTGTGGTATAGAAAAGGAAAAAAACCAATAGTCTCCAAAAGAAAATCTGCATAATTTGTGTGTTTTCTAAGGTCTCTGTCACTGAAGTCAGAGAAGAAATGAAGAATCTATATTTTATAAAGAGGATCTGATTTAACTGCATGCAGAAATAAAGTGTTCCTTTCCTTTTTTCCCCTGGCCTTTTTTTTTTTTTTTTTTTTTTTTGTAGAACGCAGGACGATTGAACAAAATGTTTTAAATGATAGAGGGGTAATTATATATCACGTCTGTACTTTGTCTCTCCAGCTCAGGCTGTATGCTAGCTGTGGAAGCAGGTTCTTCCACCCTCAGCCAGGGTAGGATGAGGAACACCATCTCCAAACCTCTGACAGGAAGCCAGCCTGAAGTATCCCCCTGGGAGGTCACCACTTCGTCTCGCACTTCACTAAACAGCCAACTTTTCTCCTGTATGTTTTGATGACAATAGTTGTTTAGCCGTCCAGCCTCTCAATTCAAGCTATAATAACCTTCTGGACAAAGTGTTTAATGCCACTGCCCTTGCCAAAATTTTAATTGCATCCATTGATGCATCAGAAACAAAAGCGTTACCTAATGAATTTTTCCTTAACAGTGGCTTTATCTTTCTTCACTAATTTTTCAAGGTTACTGGACTACAGATCCTTACTGCCTGCTATATCAGCACCTGCTTTTTAAGTCACCAATACCTTAACTATTCTTTTTTAGTATTGGAGCTCCTGATCCAGGCAGTAATGAAGCTCTCCCAGTTTCTGATTATTTTTTTTTTTTTGGAACGATTATTAAATGTCTGAGATTGTTCAGACACAAAGATGAACACCAGCCCAACTTTTAGACTAACCAAAGAAAAGGAAACAGGCTACAGCTGAACAGCAGAGATCTGCATGAAGATGGGTATATGCTTTCTCGGAATATTAAAACCAATGAAGTGCAACAACTCTTATGGCAGCTGGGACTGAAAAGCAAAGCAGTTGGGCATCTGCCCAAATTTAACAACGTTAGCATACCTAGTTAGAAATACAGTTAACCACCACCTTAAATCAAATCTGTCGTTTTTTCTAACAAATTGAGTACCTATGTAAAGTGCTGGCCTAATTACTCTCCTGAATATAATTCTAAAGTCTTGGTTAAACCAAATACATCTTTCTGATATTGTTGCACTGTGCATTCTGGTTTGACGCTGAAATGAGATGTGCAGCTGTTTGTAAGCTAACTGGCCTGGCTCTCTTGAGAAAGCTTCCTCATTTTGTCATTACTGATGAACATAAGAAAACTGATTAAGATACAAACCTGAGATTTCTTAGGTATAGAGATGGGTTTGGAAAGGAATCAAGTAGCAGATTACGTACTTCATCATGAAGGTTTTGAGACCACTGTTACTTGTGTGTAGATATCTGAATCATGCTGAGCATTTGAGCTGTGAGACTGACTTCAAGCTTGCTTTTTGTGAGGTCAGACAAGAAGTAGTTGAGAACTTGACCTTCCCTGAACCCATGAATACTAACGGCACTGGTACGACATTCAAATAGATGAAATCTATCTCTGCTGTAAGCAAGAATTTTCCATTTATCCAGCATATGCCGTCATAATTCTGAAGTGTTAAGGTCTGATCTGGATCATTCTCCAGCTGATGACAGATGAGCAGTTCCCCACGCAGCACACTGAACACGGGCACTCTGGGCAGCTCACGCTTGGAACAGGCCATTTGCCATGTCCTTCTAGAAGATTAAAAACCCAGAGGTTCAGCTGTAAAACAATGCAATAGCCCTACAACAAACCTTAAAATAACACTGTCGTTTCTACCTTCACTGAGAATGGTGGCAGGCTACTGACCTGACTCAAGCACACTACCTTGGAGCTCTCCACTAGGCATGACTACGGAATCCTACTTGTAATCCATAAGTTTTACACTGACAACTAAATTGCTATCTCTCTCTACTCTCCTGCTCTAATACACAACTCCACTACTTACATTTATGTTTTAAAAATAAAACTGTTCTCAGTAGTACTAGACAGTTTATGTAGTACCTAAGGAGCTTCTTTGAGAGTTCCACCTTTAAGAACTCTTCAGCAGCACAAACCTTCCTCTGATTCCCAATGACAGCTATTTTTGTTTTTTCAGCATAATGTTGGGTTTTTTTAAATATCAGAGTAATTTGTGGACTCAGGAAAATGTCATTAAGGATTGTCCTTTCCTATTCACCTCCCTGTCTGATGAGATCAGAAAGTGCACAGGCAAAGCCCTTGTTCCTGCCCACAAATCAATATTTACTGCAGCAGAGAAGGGAAGGAAAGGAGGAAGAAGATGAAACAAGAGACCGGAACACAGAAGATAAAAAAAGCTCCATTTCTAATGACAATTCTTCTTCCTCATCCCTATTCTTTTAAGCACTGCTTATTAAGAGCAAGTGAACAACAACTACTAATGTCTTACTTCTGTTTCCATGAGAACTTCAGCAAACTAAATATTGCTATTTGCTATTCAGTTCACCTATACAATCAGTCCCTTTGCTTTTCTACAATTCAGAGCATGGACTTACAGGGACCTCAAACAACATTTCAGACATACAGTAGAGGAAGCATTTTTATCATTGCCTTTATAAATGCTTTACACTCCTTTCCAGTTAGATCCCAGCTATAATTAAAGGGGGGAGGGGGAAACACAGTGAGAGCGTCAACAATGACTCTTCAGTTCCAAAAATCAATGGTTCAAGTCAAAGGAAGAAACTCATCTGATCTTCCTTGGAAGACGAGAGGTTAAACTACCTTCACTACTTGAGATGCTAAGTGGTGTACTCAGTGGAACTATGTCAGTGTACTAGAGCTGAAGTCTTAGTCCACGAAACTTCCCTAAATGAAGCCCAAAGGCCTCGGATCTGTCACTCACACCATCAACCAGGAGATACTACCTTGTGAATAAGGATGTGCTCTGTATCCGCTTTGTTAATGGAAGCGCTGGCAATAACGAACCTATCATCATTCCCACTCTAGCAGTTTCAGTACAAGTACTTAAAATGAAGGTAAAGTTTTCTTTATTGTGAATGTCCAAGCGACCATGAGGACAGATTACACAACTGAATTTTCTTGGAATTATAGTTGCGATGTCTTCTGAACATTCTTGTTATTCCTTCCCAGCACCTTTTCTTTGGGTCCTGATGGAAAATTAATGGGATTCATCCCACAGATTTATGACCTGCAGATGATTTTAAGCCATGAAATCTCATTGCTATTCTGTACAAACGTATCACTGAAGTCTAGACACTGCAACTTTTGTGAACTTTCTCTATTTTACTTATTTTGCTAAACTTTCACCATGCTATTTGAGTTTCCATATTGTTGCAAACAATTCAATATAATCACTCTAAAAGAGTAAAGCTTATTTTCTCATAAGAACCCAAAAGAAAAACATGTATTTTCAGTTTAATAGAGCTCAACTTATTCACTGTAAGATCATTTTGCTAAGTTAATACTTTAGTAATTTTCTATTCATCCTAATTTTTTTTTTTTAGGTCATTTACTATATTTTTAAAAAATAATAATTAACCTTTTAGACTTGTTACTCTGTCTTCTGTATTATGACTAATGGAATAAATCCCCAAACTCATTACATATAATCCGCCTTTATTTAAATTGTTGGTTGTTTATTTTGCGTTTCTCAGACGAGTTATTTGAACGACTGCCAAACTCCCTTTATATCCCACTATCGTTTTAGAATCAGCCTTGTTGTCAACGTTATCAGTGCCAATAATTATTACATTACTCCTTCACAAAGTATCCTTGAACCCAGACAAACCAGGATGTTATAAACCACTGTATTTTAATATCACTTTTTTTTTTTTCCTGTCCAGTTTCTTAAGATACTGTTACAATCTGTTTTGTGCTTTAACAAACTGCAGCCACTTGGATATTAGAATATCATAACAAAAGCTTAGCAGGAAAAAGTGATAACATTTATCTAACGCTGACTTAGGCTAAGAATAGATACCTTTTACTTGCTTTATTAATGATCTTGACTGTGATTTTTACCCTGTTATATTCCAAAACGCAGATGTCAGAAATGAGTACCCCTGTTAGCCGAGGGTCAGCACAGCTAAACCACCCAACCATAATTTCACTGGTCCAGTCCTTGTGTTAGGAAGTCTTTTCTCATTTCAGAGTTTAATTCACCGTTTCTGAGTTTTCCCCTCACTAAATACTGCAATCTCAGACACACACACAATGTGATGCAGGTGGAGAAGCATGCAACTACCACAGTTCTCAGATTTACCTTTTTGAGGTTCCTAGGTAGAACCTTACATTTAAGATTAAGCTTTCCACCTCCATCTTTTGAACTTTCTACATATAAGAGTAAGCTCCGATCTCCACAAATTTATGTGCTTTCAGCACCCACAAATCTGATTTGTGATACTGGCAAGCTTAACTTCTGTACATCAGCCAGCACTCATAAGGCAAAGTACCTCAATTCAGAATGAAAAAAAAAAAAAATGGAAAAAGAATCCTAAAGTAAAAACAATTTTAAAGGATGCCGCAAGTATGAAGTGGTACCTCATTTTCTGCGTGAAGTAATTAGCTTGTCTAAAATATTTCATCCCTATCCACAGAATCCATTTTTTCTTGGCTTTTTTCGTGCCTACCATGTCAGCACTGTAATTTAATACAGTTTCACATCCTTTGCTATCTAGGGCCCCAGAACCAAGTTGAACAGCTGCTTTGTATGGCTCAAAAGTCTTGCTAATGGTACAGTTTCAAAGTTGAGGATTTACCTTAATTATTCTTTTTTTCCTTAATTTTGAAGAATATAGTTAATAAAACTATTCTTCACGTAAAGTAACAGCCCGTGCTGTACTTGTAAAAGTGTATGTATGTTTGTAACATTAGAAAAACAGTTTCTGCCTGCTCCCAGTTTCATTGCCATCACAGCTGCATCCTAGCTCTCACCTTTGCACATTACCAGGGAGACTTGAAACATTTGTGCATGTTTTTCTTTTTCTGGAAGATAAACAAACAAACCACTCACATTAATTTTAATGTATATCTCAAGGTTTTTCTATAAAAGAACTCTCAAGAATATTTGATAGCTGAGAGAAACAGTCAATTAAGGTAAGAAGGTTGTAAGTACTCAGATTTCTTAAATACTGTTTCTGTGGCTATCACAGTGATTATTAAAAAATGGTACCCATTGAAAAGAGAGGAAACAAACAACTGATGGCACAGATGGTGGGGAAAAAGATGTGAGGGATTTGTGTGGGGGCACTGAGGACAAGCCAGAAATTCTTTGCAGGCACATGAGGAAAATCAGGCAGGTTTTTTTAGGATCTCTAGTCCTATATTGCTCCAAGCACAGAACCCCTCTGAACTTTAGCCAGCAGCCCCTTGCCTCCAAGCGCAGAAGGGGCTCTCTGGTATATAGTTAGAGATGAAGATTGGCAGCTGAAGACTTGTCAAAAGAAAAAGGCTATTTTTAAACTCAATCTCTACAGAATTAAGGAGTAGCTTCTTTGGTCTGATCAGTTATTGCTGCCAAATCTATCCATGTTTCTGGCATTAATACAGTGGCTACACTGAGAAAAACTAACACTCAGGTCAACACATTAAAAAAACATTTGACGAATCTCAAAGACCAGTGCAACCTACGGAGCAGCCGACGTTGCAGAAAAGCCCTTCCTTTGGGGCTGTGATTTTTTTTTTTTTTTATCATATGAAACAGCACTGCACACAGGGACTGCCAGGACAGAGATCATCTTCATCGCTTTTCAGATCAAGACACTAACTCAACAAAACATTCAAGTGGCCATTTCACTTTACATGCATAAACAGCCCCACCGATTTTGTTTGGTGAGACTGCAACATACGTAAACATTTTGATTTTTGACTATTTATAGGTATTTTGTAATGAATCACCTGAGAAGCCTGAAAGGAGCAAGACATTTTTCTGAAGGATGGAATTAGCAGCGAGACACAACAAATGCAATCAAATGTTCTTTAAGTCAACATTGACCATGAGCTGTAACAGCGTGAAGATAAAAAAAAAAAAAAAAATCATAATTTAACTCCATTAAATCCCGATTTGGAACAGATTAACTAACTGGCATAGAAGGCAACTACATCCATATTACACTGATAGATTTGTGTTGGGACAAAAATATTTTCAAAGAGCAAATCCTTAACTCAGCCTGTTCAAGGCAAGTGACTTTAATGGAAGGAGAAAAAATCCTAGGCCAAAATATTAATTTCATCAGAAATTCCAGAGAGAGCCCATTACATTTAATTCTCTATCTTTACTTCTTTGGGTCAACTTTCACTTTTGAGGTTGTCTGATCTCCTACACAGAATAAAACATGCATCATTAGAAGGAGTTTTAAAAAGTTGAGAAGATTCAGAAATGCCTCATTTTATATGATATGCAATGATGCAAAAGTGAGGCAAAATGCCAAAGCAAAAATGGAATAAAAATAGCCAACAATTTTTTAATCTGCAGAGCCTTTTACCTCCATTACCAGCTGAACCATCTGTTCTGCAGTTGTTCAGGTCTGCAAAAATAAGAGTGTATAAACTGACATGTGTTTTGTCTTTTAAAGCTTAGTCAATCTGATGGGTAAAGGGGTTCCTTGCAGTACTTAAAAATAATAATCAATCTTTGTTTTTTAGCATTGTAAATAAGCCTGCAAAACAAACTGAAGATAAAGGTAAAAGGTTTGATGGTTGAGTATGGCTTCCAAGAAAAGTTTCACCTTTCTTCGGTCCCTGAGTCGGTGACAAAAGGACCCTCTCACATCCCTCCGCACTAACCTACTGCTGTCCCTTACTCACAGGTCCTCCTCACAGGAGAGGAAAGACAGGGCACTGACTGCAGCGCTTATCCTTCATCTTGAGGCTTTGTTTTTGCACTTCCCCAACATAAACTGCCTCAAAGACCTTCCAAAAGCCATTTACTCCTTCTGTGCCTTGGTCTCCCCAGGCTGAGGGGGAAAAGGCCCTGAAGACTGCCAGCGCTCAGCCACTCTGGATGGCATCCATAAAAAGTACCATAGACAGAAAGACAGATAATCTCCTCTGGGATGATGCAGATGAGTAAAAAGTTCACAAGGCTGGATAAAACCACATTCGCCCTCAAAAGAATCCTTTTAGCAGATCAATAGAACCACTTTACAGGCAAAGGAAGCGCTCAGTGAAGTGTCACACCCAGCCATTAGCTGGTGCAGGGTTAGGGCAATGCACAGAGACACGGCACATGCTTACTACTCTACGTCTAGGGATGTATTTCACCTGGAATGAGTAACTACACGACCTACTCGCATGTGCTTCTAGTGAGGATTTAGGCCATGCACCTGGACCAGATGCCAGGGACTCCAGTCTTAGTACAGCAATCACACTTGGAAAAATTGCTTTACACACTTACTGCCACCTTTAGGCTTCCAAACACCAGACCGATCTGGTCTGTAAGATTTCCCATTCAAAATTCCCGTTGACAGAACAGACTAGACATTCAATAAAAAATCACTGCGATTTGGAACACCAAGATAAGTTAGGCCTGATCTACAGAGTACATCTGATAATGTGTTCTAATCCTATAAAATGGGCTTAAATATGTATCATGTTTTTAAGAAATTGGCTCAGTGACCCGAAACCAAGAGATTCTGTGACATAAACTGTATCTAATTTATTTTCTTGACCTAGCATATTTGACATAGATTATAGTTTTAATAGCTTTGCTGAAGCTCTTGGGCTATGTACTATACAGTTTCAGAGATGACGTAAATAGGACATTTGTGCATATTTGTTTCTGCTTTCCAACTAAAGCCAAAGGCACATCCCTAAACCTCGGGGAAAACAGAACAACTTTTTGGAGCAAAAGCACAAATTAATGAAGGATGAAGTCCAACCGGTACATCACTTTACCCTTTATCTTTTACATCAACTTCCATACTTCCAATCTATTTTGTGTACCTAGTCAGAAAAAAAAAAGAAAAAAAAAGAAAAAAAAATAGCTGTCCACCCTGAACAGAACAAACAGCTGAGTTTTGCGTCAATCTGACAAGAAATCTAAGTGTTTCCCAACCCTCACTGATTTTCTTCCTTTTGTGTCCTGTTTCAGCAATATACATCTCTGACCCCGTGGGCAACACTGGTGTGGGGATGACTGAACGCACCATATTCCATTCCCGACCCTTCATCACTGCGACACAAACAGTAACTTCCACTGAGTCAAATCAATTTTCAAATAGCATTTTGAAATTCTCAAAGCAAAGCTGGGTAAAACAGATAAAGCACATTCATGATATATGATTTCTTTTTCGCCATTGATTATTCAGTAAGTCTGCAAAAGTCAGTCACTCTCCAGTTCCTAAAATTATCTTTCTTGGGATTTCATTTAATACAAATAATATACATTAACAATGCATATTTTGCTTTTCTTGTGGGATGATGCTCCATGACTCATTCATTATTTATGTTCTTTTAATATGCTGTAGACAGCTGCTATGCATATACTGGTTTCACCACTCTAAAATCGCTTCAAAAGAAATGCTGAAACCTTTCATTTCCCTTTAAGGGATTTTGGGTAGAATTAATAATACACATTAATAATTCAAATTTTATTTTTGCTTGTTGGTGGATGAGCAGTTTTCACAGTGGCTGAACAGTTTTCACACAGTATTAGTAATCTGCATTAATAATGCTTCCCCCCCCCCCCTTCTTTCTAGCTGGTTGATGGGCAGGTTGCTTATAAAATAATATGCTCTGATAATAGGTAGTTTTGCTTTGCAATGACTCAAAACCAGGAGAGACTCACAACGTGCTGTAAATATTCACTAAAGATAATATCTATCAATCTACTCTGGTCTTGTTAAGAGGAGCACTGTAAGTATACACCTGCAGAGCACTTTGTTCAAGGCTTTTCAGTCCTGTCTGAATAAATCCTGGAGGTGCTCACTCTCCTGCTGATCAGTGGTGGGAATTTCTACCCCCACCTACTGGTAGGAATGTAATTTCAAATCATTTCACATTCATGAGAGAGGAAAGAAGGGGGAAAAAAAAAATAAATCAGTGATACTCATTATATCCTTCTTATGTGTTAACATCTTAAGAGGATCTAAAGGTTATAAAAAGAGCCCGGGAGGTCCCAGGGACCCAGAGGAGCCCTTCTACAAGGAGGAGATTTACATTTAACCCAAGGGCACGCTGAGCCTTCAAATTCTTTCTTTCCAATTCTATCAACAACCCCTTTCCATCCTTCCTGCCCTGACCCTTTTTTCTGGTTTACAAGAAACCTGGTTAGAAGTATTTCCTGTACTTAATGGTTTCCTGGCTATTTTTTGTGCAGTGTTATAGGGCAGCATATTGTTACAAAGGCACATGATAGATTTAGGTATCGATTCTCTTTAAAACTGGTTTATCAGATGGCAGACAGGTTTTTATTTCCCAGCCACCTCAGGGCCCAGAGCTCTTTAGGTACATTAACAATTATGAGTTTGAAACTGTCCACTTAAAGATATCGATATATCATCCCATATTTATAATACACAGTAAGCTTAAATGCTGCTTAACTGCATAATCTTTACAGTTGCTGAAGAAGTTCAAAATATTTGAATGCATAAATGCAGTCAGTCCAAAAGGACAAAACAAGAATAAACAAGAAAGGGAAAGAAATGGTTTTATCTGCCTTTGAAGTTTAACTTGAATTTATTTTTAGTTAATGATAACAGACTCAAAAAAATTCAAGCACTGAGCAATACCAGAAGTGTCATTTGGAACAGAGTTAAACACACTTTCACTATCATTAATCATGGCAAAAGTGACAGAAGAAAAATGAGCTGGCTTGGTATATCTAATATATTAATTCTCCCTACAGATTGGCTCAATGCATGAGCAAGTAAAAACAGGTAAACCTTTGGAAAAAGAGAGGGATGTCAGTATGAGGATTTCTGTTAGGAAGAAAGAGTATGATTTTTTCCTCAGAGAAAGTTACAAAAGTTGAAAAAAAATCCAGATTCCCTTTTAAAATATGGTTCAACAATTACAATGAGAAGACAGCTAAACGATAGCACCTTAAACCCATTTTCATAGTGACTGAGCGCAACTTTTCCTTCCCCCCCCCTCCCAGTTCCTATGTTGTCTGCAAAGGATCGATTCGTATTAATTTGCTGGAGATCTAGAATAACTTTCTCCCTTACAGCTACCCCAAAACTGTGACTTTTCCCCAAAAATTATTTAATTTTATTCCTGTTTCTTCATTATGTTTACAAAAAGAAACCTTATTTGTTGATCTGTACTTTTGCTAGCTTTGGTTAAATTGCAGCCATTCAAGATGCTCCTTGCCTACTGGTGAAACACATGCAAGATGAGCGGAGGAAATGATAGGTAAAGAAATATTTTTCTTTAATTCAGGCAAAATTCAAAGGCGATAATTTCAGATCTGAACTTAAGCTTCCTCTTTTATTTCCTGGTATGTTCTAGCAGTTGTATTGCACATATGGAACCCTTCCTAAAAATACCAAATGGAGACCTACTTGCAAAACTGGTGACTTTGTTGACATGATGAAGAAACATTACTCTGCAACTCCAGAAATCTAAAAATAATGAATTAGAATCTTTACCCATCAAGTTCAAAGTTGATCCAAAGGCACAATGGCAACAAAAGCAGAATGAGGAAGTTAAATGTAATTTTAGGATTGCATTCTGTCTGCTGGAAACAGAGAGAGTTCTTACTCATTTGATCAAAGTTTTTATATACTGTTCTTTTACTGTAACAGATCATCGAATGATGAGCTCCTGGCAAAGTCAAATGGATAACTTTGTACAACTCACAGACTGTTCTGTCCCAAGTTATTCATGTAATCCATCTGCAGCTCAGATCTTCCCTTCCCAAACCTGTTTTTTAGCCTGCGGGTTTACAGAAAGTATTTTACTGCTACACAAAAGCGCTGAAAACAGGGTAACAGAAAGAAGTGCGGTAGTGTATTACAAACCCACAAACGATAAAAATATTTACATTAGGAAAATTATTAAAGGAAAAAAAAAAAAAAACCAACTTCGGGAAGAGTTCTAGCTGCATCTCCAGATTTGTGGCCCCTGTGCTGTATAGGTGTTGTCATCATCTGGCCCTGTAAAATAGCAAACAATTTACTGATTTATTTGGGATCACATCTGTTGCTATTTTGGCACAGCAATGAAACTGTTTGGTGGGAACAAGGTAGAATCTAAAGAGCTTCAGGTAAAGGTGGGAGGTAAACGCTGTGCATTCAGGCACCACAGCAGAAGTGGTGATGGGAATGTGCCGAGTGAAACGTTTATCAGACAACATAGGATCACACTTTGAGTTATTAGAAAAAGCAAATTAAGTCGCATGGAAATTACAAACATTATGTGAAAAAGTGATAAAGAAATGACAGCAAAAGTGGGAAACACGCACTGTGGACTCCATACAATTCCAGTAGCACCTACATTTTACAACCCAACACATTAAGACAGACAGCTACTTTAAGGTTGATTTACAGCAAGCCTACAGCCCATCTGCTTTGGAGAGCCAAGACACTAAAGATAATTTCAAGATTAAGCAGAAAGATGAACATTGATCAGGGACGTAGTTTTCTCTTTTAACCTGATGAAATTTTTTTTGCATCTCATCTGCTAAATGGTAAATAAAATAAAGTAGATACAAAGAATTTGTTCATTTAGTTGAAAAATTATTTAGGCCATCAGGTCAGTATTCAACAGAAGAAAATTCAGTTTTAACAAGATTAATTTCATTGTTATTGGCTAAAACTCTAGTGGTTCTTTAGGAGAGAGAAAAAAGTGACCCATTATGTTAGGAGCTGCACTAGGGTTATTAGAAAAGACCTGCTCTAGTGCAGAACTACACTGTCCTCAGGGATAGCTCGAGAATTACTGTGTCTCAAACACATCTCTATCATCATTTCCTTTCTGTTGGCTTGGTACTGAGGGAAAACATTAATAAATCTAGTGTCAGGATTTTTTTGTTTCTACAAATCATTTTAGTCAGAAAATGCTGACGCTATCAAGCCAAAACTTTCTGCAAGAATGACAGTTCTGACAAATTTCTCAGACTTTTTCTGTAAAATAACATTTCAATTTGGGAATCACACTAATTATAACAACCACGAGAGTGTCAAAAATGAATGGCAATGTTCTTGGACAGCTGAAGCAAGACAGAGTTGAGGAGATTTATTTTGTTTTCACTCTCAAGTTGGGTTTTTTTCCCTGAGATTTCAGACTTTCACTCTATTTTGAGGATTTGTTTGAGCTTTGATACAAACTTCTATGTCCAGGTGGTGATAATTCCAGAAAATTCAAGGAAAGTATAATGTAGGGAATGAGAAAGGGAGATGTGCTGAAAATAAGTCTTTGTTACAAGGGGCTGGAGTGGGTTCTCAGACCACAGAGATCAATTACAAAGGCGAAAGTCCACCTGATTTACCATATGTGTGTTTCCAGACTAAATATATGTTCTATGTGTTGTAGTATACTAGCTAGAAAAGTGAAACTGCTTTTGTCATGTCAGAGCTGTATCAGATTATGCAGCTTCCTATTTTTCTTTCACCTGTTTCTATAGAGGGGTCAGTCATTTTTTTCATTTTTCCCACATAATGGAAAGGACTGTGTCAGCTGCACAGACTATATATAAAACTCTTTTAAGGTACAGGATCATGAAATTTGCTGTGGTCAAACTGCAAATAAAAATTGCTGTCAGCTCCTAAGTTTCACTCTTCTGTTTAACTGCAGAAATTTATTCTTCCCTTTCTGTTTCTTCTTGACTAAATTAATTTCACTGAAAATGCGGACTGAGCTGACACAGGTAAGAAAAATTTTGCATTTTCAATCAACAGCAGAACAAAATTAATTCTAGATATCACCTTTCTGGCTACGATATTAGATATTAATCCTGAGAAACAGAAAAGTTGTATAATTTTGAACCATTGTCCACTTCAATCTGGTTTTAAAGGCAAATGGTTCACTGCAATTTAGCTCTGGACCTCACCTATCCTGTCTGAGAAAGCTGTTGTGGATCCTGGATATAGGTTCAGGTTTATCTAGTGAAGAGACATAAGAAAGCTAGCTTGAATAAAATTACAGTTCTCCAGTCTAAATGTCTGTTAAATATAACCCCAAGGTTTTATCGCTGCAAAACAAATGTGCAGATATAGGTAATACTTTTATTCTCTTATTTAACATTATGATGGTCAAAATATAATGTGGAAGCTTATTTTTGTGTTCTTCAAACTGAGACCAAACATGGAAACTCTACACCACTATCCCCAAATTATGACCCTTGCAGATCTGGATAGCACTCAATATGTGAACACTAAGGCAGCTACCGCTGGTGTTGGAAAAGAGTCAGCCCACAAAAGGAGCTCTGCACTACAACATATTTAATAACAAGGCTTATAAAACTTCATTCATAGTTATCAAATCACGGTAAAAATATTGGTTTACAAGGTCCCAAATAAATATTAACTTAACCTGTTCATAGTTCACAAATATTTATTTTCTTTGGTATTTCATGTGTCCCCATTATCACTAGTTATTACTCAACTTAGAAAAAAACATATATACCTGCTTGCCAATTAAGAAATTTAATTGAAAAATTGCTCACTAGAAAATATTTTTGCCTAAGATGAGATTAGTCACGTACTAAGTTAGTTATTTGCCTGCATAACCATAGAGGAACAATCATTTTACTGTCAGTCGTGCTTAATCGGGTTTCTTTAAAGCACCAAGAATGGAGGAAAAGCACTTTGCCTTAACAAGGTCATGATACCTACTAAATAATTTGCATGCTGAAGGTTAAATCCTTATCTCTGTACAATAAAATGTATTTTTGTCTATCCTTGACAAACAAGGGTTTCAGGAACGGTAGACAAAACACATTCGCATGTACTTCTTGACACTTGTAATTGTTCACCCATACTTCACATTCCCACACACTCAACCTGAGGTAACAATTGCTTTAAATTAAACCTCATTTATCCCTTTCAATTTGCTTCTAATAAACAGATGCATCTGTAGGTGTATCAGTTACCTAGATAAGTAACAAAGCTGTGTCACAGCCTAAAATTGTGATCATCAGCACAGAATGTTAATTAGAGAGGGGCAGATGATGACAATGGGTTAAGATTGTGTCTATTCAAAATAATCACTTAAGTAGAAAAGTTAAAGGTTCATTACACAGTCTGATGAAGATTTCACATCTAAATCTTGCAAGGTTCTTCCATGAGAGCAATCCACCAGACATCTGAATTTGCCTGGCAAAGCGTCAGGCTCAGGTTGTGAGGGCCCTCTCTGCCCTTTTCCCTAGCTCAGCAGACAGATGCTTTCTTCTCCTTCTATCATTATTTCCTCGTGCACCCATTTACACTGAAACCCGTAACAAGGAAAATGTGCAAAATGGATTCTGATCACCTGCTACACAGACTTTCACACTCAGAAAGATAACACAGGAACATGAGATGTCAATATCTTCCATTTACAGTGCATTTACGGGTAACTTTTAAAATAACATTCTGGAGTTCGACTCTTCAGAATATTTTCCTCCTTAGGCCTGTTATTGACTAATATATCAAAGAATACAGTTCCCCTAATGATGCATCAATGTAATACATCAATACCGATGCACTACCATCCTGATGAAATATTACTCAATAACATGGTAGCAGGTGGCAAGAACTTTCACTGAATCAGATGACGCAAGTTTTATCCTCTTTGTTTTATTTACATGGTTAAGGATAAAGAGGAAGAGCTGTTAACAGGCTGAGAAAGCAAGTTCTCCTACAAATAGTTATTAATTTTCTTAAGAGAAAATGACAACTGTGATATTTTAGTTTGGAAAGGCAGATGTTACTTTTCAACTTTCCAACACTTGCTAAAAATAAATAAATCCCTGTATCATAATTCCCTATCATTCTTTTTTCGTATTTACTATTACACCTCCAATTGTTCGGTTTAGCACCTTAGAGCTGCAAGTGGTAAGCAAGCCCCTTACTTGCTGCTGCCACGTGCAGCTTTCATTCCTGACACAGCCCTTTTGCTCACTTGGTGATTACTGGGAACATGTGGGTTTACTAATCCTAAATCACATCCCTTGGCTGCAGCTCCTTGGCGGCCCCACCAACTGAAACAGCTCCCTAACATCCCCTTCTCCTGACAGACTGCAGTGTTTACTGAACAAGACAAAGGGTAAAACACACAAAAGCCTTTTTTTGTTTTGTACTTAGACATTAATTTTTCCTTCCAAGACAGACTTGATTAGCTTCATTCAAAGACTTCGCACCACCACTGTGTTGAGAGGGGCAGCACGTCCTTCAGACAGCTCCTACTGCTCCCCCAGCCTGCTGCTCACTATTCATTCATCTCTCTTTCCTTTGCCAGGCCCAGGTCTTTTAATGGTTTATTAACTCTTTGATCGTCTCAGTCTAGGAAAGATTAAACCACTGGCTTCATCTGGTGGGAGCAGAATGAAGTCTCTCTATTCACTAACCTGCTGCGTTCTGCCCTCGTCTCTGCCACTGTACTTGGGTTTCTCTGTTCCCTGTCTACATTTACCATTATTTGCTTTGATACCATGAAGTCAGGAAATGTAATACAAACAGAAAACCCTTATTTTGACACACTGATCACTCTTCTTGTTAGTTTCAAAGAAAGTTTAAATAACTGGAATTAGCACTTAATCTCAAAGCAAAGTGCGGAGAGGATGGATAATTTGGACAGACTGTGGATGTTACTGTGATACACTTTTAGTCTGAAGTGGTGATCAGCCTTATGAAAAGAGATCAGAGACAGCTGAAGTTGCAAACTATGTGCGCTGGAAAAAGTATACAAAGATACAATAAGATTTGAGGATTTAGAAGGACTTCTTATTGAGGCACTTAATAGGTAGAGGAGCTTCTGATGGCAAAGGAGAAACAAAAGGTTAGGCAGCATTACAACAGCTCTTTTCAAGCAGATTGTTTTGATGTGATCCAGACCTGACTACATGGGATGATGTTTATAGAAAAATCCATTTGTAACAGTAATAGCTTCATGGTTGAATGAATGAAAAGGTATTTTCTGTACTTAAACGAAACTGGGATGTAGTACAATGTAACAGGGAAGCTCAGTTCCGCAAATACCTTTAAAATAGTAAAAGAAAAGAAAGAAACAGAGCACAAAGGGCACCAACCTTTGCCTATATGAGGCTTTTGGATTTCTGGATTTTCATTTTGTTTACTGCTATGGAAAATTATCCTGTGCCAAATTTTATAGCTGTGGTATCCATGAATCAGAAATATAGGCTTATTGGAAACTGTCAAGTGCAGCACAGAAGACTTGGATTTCATTCAAAGAGCAATCTAATCACAGTGCTGAGATAAAAAGCCAAAAACATGAGATCAAAAGACAGGCACATTCAATAATGAACACAAGTTAACTGGATGTCTCAATTGAAATAAAGACCTGGAACCATATTCTAGAGCTAGAGAGCGAGCAGGCCAGGAATACTTGACAGAATATCCACCCCACACAGGAAACCAAAGGAAAAAAAAAAAAAAATTATGTCAGCTGAGATGGACCTCAAGCCACACCATGAAGACGTCACCCGATCCACGTCTCCGTATGCTTCTAAATCAACTCCTGTTCAGAAGCCAATGCCACGACCCAGGTTTGGGGACAGCACAACTAGCGAGAGTATCAGAGAGAGTAATAAAGCTGAAACAGAAGCCTGGTGTCATCATACAACACCCTTTGTAGTTCTGCTCATTTGTTCCATTACCTATTGCTAGGGCATCATACCAAGCCTGGTCAGAGCAGGACAGCAATGCCAGCCTCACGGTCCACAAGCAAGAGCCACGTTCCAGAGCTTTATTTCTCATGCTGAAAAAAGGTTTGTCTACAAGCATCTCATATCACGCAACATCCAGTGGGCGACTAAATCCTAAGAGCTCACACAGCTCTTCCCGGACCCCATCCCTACGTTGCCTTTTTGTCTTTCCTTCCCACTTCCCAGCACTCCCCTTACTGCTGATCATTGCTCATGCTCCAGAAAGGACTGCTGACTTGCTCAGGAAAAAACATTGATTTCCCGTAATTTATATGGATTAGAGTTCTTTCAAGTTTTTAGAAGACGTATCAGGGTTACTAATTGGAACAACATATTTATCAAATCAATTCCAAGGTGACTGCCAGTGCTTCATGATCTTGGTTCAAGAAATATGTATTGGTATTTAGCCCGACTGTGTTTTCCTATTGATGATGAACAGTAATTTGTGGGGAGGACTCTGAGCAGCAATTCATCAAGTGAGTGCAAATACTCATTAAATAAAGACTTTGCAATCTGACAGAACAAGGAGATGAAGGTTCTTAGCATAAAAAAATGAACATATAAAGTAAAAAAAGGTGATCTACTTAATTTCTTTGATGATTTCTAGTGATTGGTGCGCTTGGATATTTTCATCCTATATCTTTCTCAATTACCATTGGTTTCTAGATTATGTAGAAAACAACCTGTGGCCTTCCCACAGAAATAGATTGATTTATAGAGGCCTCTTCTATAAGACAAGGTAAGTGGTGGATACCTATTCTTCACGTGTATGTCATTTCCACTCCATGCAGAAGACAAGAATAGATAGAATGAGGTCATATTGTTAATCAGATCCAGATTAAATTTATTTTTGAGGATATGAGGACTCATAAAGGCTGCTATTAGAGAATTTTCAGAGTATTTGCAGGAGCAAACAAGCAGGTTGTAGATATATTTATCTGATAAATTACAGAGACTGTAGGGAAGCTGCTATCCCAGCCTCAGTATGTGGGTCAGCATTGCTGCAAAAATAAACACTCTACCTGAGCACCAGAAAGATCATATTTTGCCCAGGCTAAAAACGTTTTGCAGCTGAGGTATAACTAAATAACATTTTAACCATGTTACCAAGTCATCCCTATTTTTATGTCTAAAATGTAACTTGACTCAGGGGCAATGTTATGACATGGTACCCATCTACGCTAATAGATGAAATCACATTATCCGTTTCAGGTGATGACAGTGCTATAACTGGATTTTGCACTACAGAAGAACCCCAAATGTTAAGAGAGAAATCAGTATTAAAGGAGAAAAATGTTTGTGTGAACACAAATATAGAACGACATCACTTGATGAATGGCATAGATTTACTGTTGGAAAAAAGAAAATGTTCCCTCGTCCATCTAACTCATTTGTTATTCAAAAGGAAAAAAAAGGCAACGGGCCATCAGATGAGTTCTATTTGTACTTTTTAAAAAACTGTATATGTTATGCAAGTATAAAGCAGAAAAATATGAATTTCTATGGATAAATTAAAATGTTCTTGTATTTAGGCAAGGCCAGAGGTACTGGCAAACAGCACGATAGAGAGAAAATAAGCATCTAAAGGAAATCTACTGGGTCAGCATGTTGGAATTATCTGGTTTACAAATGAGGCAGAGAGGTGTTCCATTTCCAGAACGATTACTTTCAGAAAAATAGTATAATACCACAGAACCACCAGATACACAGTGACAGAGTAGATTTGGTTTATGGGCGGATACAGATGACCCAGCATTGGCAAAAGCAAGGCAATAATCTAGGTACCAAAAATAAACATGGAAATCATTGCTGAATACAGAAATCATACGGGAGATCTTGTGGTGATTGCAAATAATAAAACCATCTGTCCAGTAGTAAGCAGCACTATGCTGGGCAAACAAGGGAATGGAGTATAAATCACAGAAAGGCACCCTGGCAGTGGGAAAGATGCTACTGAAAGCTCATCTGGAAAATTATCTGCAATTCTGATTACCACATAAAGTCACTGCAGAAATCAAGCAGGTGCAGGTCAGAGCTATCAATTCACAGAGAATTTGGGGGAGTTTTAGCTATGCAGACAGATTTGCCAGACCTAGTCTCTCAATCTTAGAATAATGGAACCTAAGTGGAATTTTTTGCCAGCATCTATGAGATCTTGATGCCAGTAGGAATTTTTAAAACCTCTGCATCCCAAGAGGTGAAATACAAGAGCAGAAAGGAACAGAATTCACAGAAATTAAAAGGTGTCCTTACACAAAGTTGATCTTACTCCTGTACAGAGATCTTTCTCCCATTTCATTTAGGCTCCTAAGAATATATTTCCAACAGTATTCTCATATCAAAGATGTACGGGACCATAGATAGGGATAGGCATGTAGAGAGATGGATTACAAGAGACAGACAGATTTCCAGGGACAGAACCTCCATCTAATTTTCTTTTCTTTTTAAAAAGCAGCTCATACAGAGAAATCCAGAACTCGATCTTCCTCTACTGCATACTCCTCCTGGTTTGAGTCACTTAGGAAGAATGAACCAGCGTCTCTCTCCCTAATGTCCTCTTGCTGACTGGGCAATAGTAGGCAAAGATGGAAGAATACAGACCATGGCAATCTTAATCTATGGCTTGCATAGTAGATTAATAGATGACAGGATTGAGATGAATTTTAGCAGAGATAAGGATTACAGTGTCTGCATTCCAAACAGGATATACTTTATACAAGATCTGCTCCAAACCTTCTTAAACTTTAACGAAAAAAAAGGAACTTATGTGCACATGCTACTGCTGCAAGCTTGAAGTGTATTTCTTCTCATGTTCTCTGGAATTTTAAGGTTTATTCATTGGTTTCTTTCTATTTTTTTGCTGCATTCTACTTCCAGCAAGGGTTGTGGCCTTGGAACAGCCATAAACCTCGGAACTGGTTATCTCTGGTAAGAACACTTAATCAGTTTTATCCATTACATTTGAAATCTGGTTTCATTCACGTGCTTATCAATAACTTGACAGTTTCAATAATACATGCAAAATAAAAAGTAGGATGCACAACTATAAAAAGGAACCACAAAATAAATTAGCTAAAAACGATAAATAATGCTGCTTATTCTTTCTTTTGTATTTATGTTTGACTTAGCTGATAGCAGTGACCACTGAGAAGATGGGACAGCTGAAAGTATTTTAAAAAGGACCTAGCTGAAAATGGAAAGAAAGATGCATCTTCTTTATTTCTGCTGGTGTTGGTACCTCCATCAATAATACTATCCCTGTAAAAGCACACAGATACTACTTAAAGCAGTAAGAAGAATCTACTCGTGCTATGATAAACAATTGGTTTAAAAACTGAATAATTAAATAGAAGAAAAAAATAACAATACATACTCTTCCTATTATATTTAACTAAATTACAGTATTTTGGCTGGCTTTCAATAAACTGACTTTTACCAGCGTCAAGAACTGGTTCTGACCTCACCTCACCTTTCTAGCAAGCAAGATAGATCCAAGAATAGAAGAAAACTATAAAGAGTAGATACTAAAAGTGGCCTGGGCACCTAATAACAGGAACACAGAGACCACTGGCTGGGGCTGACAAGTGACAAAGCAGGCTAGTGGTGGAGATGCCACTTTTTATATGTCCTGCATCTCTCCTGAAATGCTCTGTATCCATTTACAGACATATAAATGGTTCTTGTTTTCTTCTGACTATCTTTTTTAACAGAGCAAGCATCAGTTTGCACATACTGATAAAAAATAAAGGTATTACAAGGTATGTTTCTACTTCAGTTCATATTTGCTTGAATTTCTTTGAAAATTTTAGCACATGGCCAGAGACGGTTTTAGTGGTTCAGGATAATTCACACATTACATAGGAAGTGAAAACACTTCTAAATGGGCAGAAGTCTTCACAGTGCCTATTCATTTCATAGTAAAGTATGAAGATTTAAAAGTTTCCATTTTGCATGCTTTTTAATTTTATCTGTGAACAATCCCTGATAAGATTTACAAGTCTGTCAACTACCACTAAGAGCGACCTGGAAACTGGATCTTTTAGAGAGGTTCAGAAGATTTATGTTTTGCAGAAAAAAAAAAAATAAAAAATGTGGGAGTCAAATTGTCTATCAGGCACAGCTTCAAAACACAAAAGTTAAGTAGAAAACGTGGAAGTTAAGTAGAAAAGTTTATAAAAGGATCATGTTACTTGTAAGTAAAACCGTTCTCAATATTTTTTGCTCAATTATAAAGCACTGGAATCTCAAGACAGTCTCTCTTGGAATGACATACAACAGTGAGTATTCCCATCACAGAAAGACTCAAGTAAATTCATTGCTTTTGAGTATACGAGGAGAGGGTAAACTCTATCATCCGCATTAGAAGAGGATCTCTTTATTCTGTAGAGATGGATTTGAACTTTATAGGACACTTCTGTAATCTAGCTGGCACTGATACATTACTAAAGATTATAGTGCAACGTAGGAAAAATTGGTGAAAAAAAATTTTAAGTAATCTACGTGCTATTTTTGAGGTGTGAAATATAGAACTATCCCTCTTCTCCCTAAAAGAGTAATTTTCAATTACAAAGGTGTAGAGAATTCCTCCGCTCTCATTCCACAGTATTCTTCCAAACAGTTTGACTAAAGAAAACACACATATTTCAGGGCAGCAAACATGTGGACTTCCAACAGTTTGTCAGAGAAAGTAAAAAAGCAAAACCACAAGATATATCTGTAACGGAACAGTAACCTGTAAAGATGGGATCCCATAAATGATGCACTGAGCCCAAGCCAGAGTTCCAGCTACATCTACAGTCATAAAACCTGCGATCTTTTTTAAAAATAATAAACTACCATTCTCTGCCTAAGTTCAGCATGCCGTGACTTTCTTATTTCTACTCACAAGGCAATGTCTTCAGGGCAGGCGCTCTCTGTCTGGGCAGAGTTATGTCAAGAAGCGTTGACACAGTGGGACTCCCGTTACAGCTGAGTCTGTGGACTTGCTGCAAGACAAAATTGTTGGAAATATATCTAAAAACTTTAGAAATATCTACAGATATTTCATATTACTGTAAAAATACCTTTAAAGTGAATTAGCTGATGACAGGAGCAGCCAGTGAAATAACACGGCCAAGCCAGAACAAGCATTAGGATTTTGCTCCAGAGTTAGTTAGCCTCCAACAGCAAATTATCAGCAAGACATACTGACATTTGCAATCTCTGGTGAGAAGAGATGAGGGTAGATAAAGAAGGGAAAGAACAGAATGTTTTAGGGAGGAAAATATGTCATACAGAAAGTGCTAGAAGGTGCCTGACCCAACCAACTGACAGAGCTGCTAAAGAAAAGTTTGCAAATTTAGAAAGTGTAGCATATTGGTATGAACTGACTGAGGCATCAACGATGCAAGTGCAATGTCAATATTTAGTTTTCATCAGTTTATTCTCCTTTTCCTTACTAATGGAAGGAGTGGTTTTTAGGAATGGTCTTTATGAAGGCATACTCCCCACACACTCTTAAATTTAAGAACTGTTTAGTACCCCTCCAATCCCACATTTCTCTCCAAAGAAGGACTTAACAAACAGAAAGACTGAAGGGAAGGTGAAGATTGAAATTTGGTCTTCTACAATCCTTTAAAATAATTTAAAAAATAAAAACTATGAATCCAAATGCTAACTTTGTACTGTATGACCTCCTCAGCTATACACGTAAGCTATAGCATAACCTTGCATTAATAATGAAATCAGACAATTTGATACCTTTTTAATAATGTATGTCAAATATATTTGGGTTTAGGAAGGATAGTATTCATTTATCGATCATGATGCATTATCTCCAACCTGGAAATTTCTATGCAGCTTTCATCTCCTGAGCAATTCTAAATAATTCAGAATGTAATTTCAGTTGGGTTATTTTGTTTGTATTTTTTCTTATTAAATTTGTATTTTTTAATCAGAAGAAAAGCTGACAAACCTATAGCAAAGGGTCAAATGTCCATCTCACATTACTCAAAAAGTCCCAAAGAAATCATCTTGAAAACTCCCATGAGTGAGGGTACTACTGTCTAATTCTTAAGTTTTTAGAACACTGACACCCATACCCACTATATTTGTGTAGTTATATATATATATATATTTAATAATTATTATAATAACAGTAGCAAATAACTTTGAGTTATCGTTAAAAAGACATATTCACATTATAATTTCTTCAAAGTTATTTATTCATTTTGTCTAAAGATTTGAACAGTTCATCCCTGCCAATTCTCAGCATGAAAACAGAAATTTTGTTCAGGTTTCTAAGTTGAAAAGTAAGTTTAAAAATGCAAGAAATTATTAATTTGTCCTCTAGATCTGCATTCATTCCAAAGGTAAATTCTTGAATAAGGTACTGACAAACTACGCAGCTTAGAGATTTACAGATTTATCTGGAGAATATCTTAATGTTAATGAATTTCCAGCATGGTTAGATTTTTATTTCCCCTATCTGTAGTTAGTGGGGGGGAGAAGAAAAGTTGAGAACAAACAGGTGTTATGGTGACACAGAAAAAAAAAGAAAGAAAAAAGACAAATGGAATAAACAGTGACTCAGAGAAGTTAATTAGGAGCACTCCGCAGTTCTTAAGGCCTTTGAATGGTCAGTTCAAGAGAGAAAATTATCCTAAAGGGATTATTGTAGGATTCTACAGATCAGTGGTCAAGGAATACATCAGACTGGGATGTAAAAAGGGAGAAAACTTGTGCTGCGTGGAATAAATTAAGAGGAGTATGTTTTCGTCATTACAAATCAGTGAGGGAACGGGAACAAATTCATCAGTGGATCCAAATTAATCATCCCACAATAACCAATAGTCTCATTTAGGACTTCTCAGATCATCAACTAAAGTGATGTTTTGAGTGCTCCTGTGATGAAAGAGGATTTAACAAGATGTAAAGTCATAAAACAACAATTCAAGAAGTTCTGTATTATACGACTCAGCGAATAAAGGCTGCATTATTCTCTAACTCATGCCCACTCTCACTGCACTGGTGTTTCCTTTCATCTTCCCAGGAAGTCACTTTTGTGACTTTGTCAGTTTTGACCACTATGCATGGGGGCATTTGATGTGATTGAGGTTAACGACATTTAATTATATATGTCACCAATTGACGGTGTGTCTATATGTGGACTGGTATGACAACAGCAGAACGCAGACATTCCCAGGTTCGTTTTAAGCTGCCTAATCAGGCACTGCCAGCAGCACAGATGCAGCAGCCTAGTGCTCAGTGGATGCTGCACAGTTGACCAAAGCACCTGGGTGATACATCTGCCCCACACACCTCTGTCATGAACATGTGACATGGAAGAGATTTATTTCTCGTTTTCTATTTTGGAATGCCACTAAATCACACCGCAGTTTCTTACAAAGAAGTTGAGTAGCTTCAACAATTTTGTGGTGTCCAATCATCTCTGAAAAGTTCCTGTCCTTCGTACCGTTCTCGCACAGGACTATTGCTTTGGTGCCAAGGAAACCTTGGCATGCAGCAATGGCTAAAAGGCACTGTAACTCCTACAAGGAATTCAAAAACATCTCAAGCAGGTCCAGAGGAGGCCACGGAGATGCTTGGGGGGCTGGAGCACCCCCCTGTGAAGACAGGCTGAGAGAGTTGGGGGGTTCAGCTGGAGAAGAGAAGGCTCCGGGGAGACCTTAGAGCAGCCCCCCAGGGCTGAAAGGGGCTGCGGGAAAGGGGGGGGAGGCCGACTCTGGATCAGGGGGTGTAGGAATAGGATGAGGGATAAGGGTATTAAACTGACAGAGGGGAGATTTAAACTAGATAAAAGGAAGAAATTCCTCCCTGTGAGGGGGGTGAGGCCCTGGCACAGGCTGCCCAGAGAAGCTGTGGCTGCCCCCTCCCTGGAAGGGTTCAAGGCCAGGTTGGACGGGGCTTTGGGCAACCTGGGCTGGTGGAAGGTGGCCCTGACCAGGGCAGGGGGTGGGACTGGATGGGCTTTAAGGTCCCTTCCAACCCAAACCATTCTAGGATTCTATGATCTATGCACTTCCATACTCTTTGGAATTCCCCGGACACCTTAAACCACCTGGAGATTAAGCGGGCTCTCTGAGCAGCTGTTGCATTGATACAATGACAGAAAAACTGCAAATACTCAATTCCCTCCATCAAATATCTGAGTGAGCAAGAAGTTCAGATACAAACATATGGATATTCAAAAAACTGAGTGTGGCTCTAGAGAGGCAAGAACCACAGTACAATTTAGTCTCTCCGAAATAGGAGCCAGGACACCTGCAAAAGCCCAGCTCTCCAGTTTCTTTCTTACAAAAGACCAACCCCAGGTGGGCAAATTTTCAATGTAATAGCTTAGTTTTGTCGAGGAGCTGTGTGAAGGCCCCAAATAAAAGGCAGAATTGACAACCCCTTGCCATGATCGACATCCAAACCCATGCATGTACAGGGACTCAAGCAGTACTTTACAGCTCCAAACAGTATCAAGAGCACTCAAATGTAACTGCTGAGATTTGGCTTCACAAGGCAGTACCTGTAGTCATATGCTGTAACAAAATTAGATTAGAAACTGAAATCATGCTTGTTCTGTTGTTCATCGTGTCTGAGCACTCCAGCACATCAGTGAAGATGTATTAACATGGTTTCTGTCCTGGAAATTCAATTATCAGCCCTGCTTCCATGTTCTACAGGCAAAGTCTGTTTACAGGACATGTTAACAGCTATGCAAATCTCTGGAGAGCTCAAGTTGTCTTTCTCTTTCTAGCAGTGAAGTACAGTGCAATGCTCAGGGTGAAAATAAATTCTCACTGTTACTAAAACCAAATGATCTTTAGGTGTTGACCTCCTGGAGCGGAGCCTACTACCTCCAGCAGATATTTTTGTGAGACCACAGGAAACCCTGGAGGCAGAAGACCCTCACACACCCCTCACAAAGCACCATCTCCAGAACAATTCTTATGGCATTGTGCCCTTCCACTTCCCTCTAAAACAATGCAAGATTTTAATTATTTTATTCATGGGAGAAGTTTCTAACAGCAGGCGATGGCATGCTGCTGACACACTGCCCACAACTGGGTGGCCCTGATATCCCCCGGGATAGAGGAGATCTGTACGACATAGATTTTTTTTTTTTTTCAGATGCAAAAGGGATCTGTACCTGTTACAGACCTTGCAGAGCCCTCTCTGCTGGGGCAGGTGCCAAGAGGCAGGTAAGCAGGGGAGTCTCTCTAGCATTCCAGCCTGAGAGGGGCAGCTCCTGAATCAAGACTGAGGCATTTCAGGAACTTTTGCAGCAACTGAGTTTTTGCGCTCAGGTAACCTCAAGGGCCAACAGAAAACATCAGAGAAGTACCCGATAATGAGAAGTTAAGGCAATGAACTTCAGCTCCTGCAGCCACTCAAGTCAAGTTCCAGGTGCTTAACTTTCATTTGGATTTATGCTTAGAGGGAATGGAGACAATGATAACTCTCTGATTTTCCACCTGCAGTCCACATTTCCAGAGTAGCAGCAAAGGAACTTTGGTCCTACAAGACATAAATATTGGCAGATAACATCCAGTTGTACTTTTAACCAAAACATCATTATTCTCTTGAGTGACTCCAAAAGCATTGTTGCAATTTCTCTGGTTTCATGGGACAAGGAAATAACTTATATGGCTTCCCCTCACTATATAATATTGAGTAGGGTAATGTATAACTCCTCCTTCAATATGATGTAGCACTCATAAATAAGGTGAAATATTAACTCTAAACATTACACAGTGGGTTTGAATTTCCTCTCCAGTATTGATTTTGCATCATTGTGTTATATTTTAATAAGTGAGATCAAACTCCCAATCCTACTTTATGGAAAATGACATTTAATAATATAAAATATATCCTACGTGCGTGAACTTTTCACAACTAACACTGACTTCAGAGGGTACTTCTGAAGGTAGAGACCTTGCAGGATCAAGACCTCCGCAAAGCAGGAGTTGTCATAGAAAATATGTAGAATAATTCAGAATGGCTATGCCCGATCAAAAGAGAATGGGAGAGCGGAGACGTGGAGCTGTGAGCTACAAAGCAAACAGATTTAGCATGGTGCAGATAATAAACATCAGATTAAACCAATAAACAATATAAATCTATATTTAGTCAACACAAGACCATTCCACGGGACAAGCAGTTGCCAGTGGGGTCCAGCAGGCATCAGCTAACAGCCAGTGCCATCCTTGTGAGTGTATCTGGAGTTTTCTCTTTAATATGCATAAAGGCCTTCTTGCCCACAAATATTTGACACTTTACTGTATTTATAAAGCTTCAGTTTCTCTGATTCTCCACTCTCTCCTTTCAAGCAAGAGAGTAGATGGGAAGCAAGCTGTGCAATCCTTTCGGGGGAGTACAGGGAGCCGAGGAGGAAAATAAAAGAAAGAGAAAAATGCTGGTGCATGAAATCTGGCAGGTGGTAAGTACACAGTAGATTTCAGTAACTACTTTGCTATAGCACAACACAAAAGAAAGTAATCATTATATGCAATGCTGCTGTACAATAAAATACAATCAGCAGGAAGACTTGCTTTAACAGAAAGACACTGTGATTTGTGATATACTGAACTAAGCAAAACATCCTCAGATGTAATCATCTTTTAAGATGCTATTTCTTGAGAAGAAACTATGCAATTATTTACAAAGAATCATAAACACACAATAAAAGTCAGATTTTAAATTGCCCATGCATATGCCATCTGTCAAAATAATTTTCAAAAACAAGTCAAAGTTTGGAAATTTATTTCACCACTAATGACATGTGCAGGAGGACTGGGATCAGAATGGTGATCGTCTACGTACAAAAAAATGCCCAATTCTAATTTCTCACTCAGTGCCTGGCCCTCACAGACTGAAGATGAATGAAGTAATCATCCTTAAAGAGCTTTGCCATCTAGAAGGAAAGAATTTAAGGAGCAAAAATTAGCAGTTACAAAAAATAAAACTGTCCTACTCTACTGTGTCTCAATATTTAAAACACTTTCAAAAATTACCAAAGATTTTTAAAATGGATCATAACATTTCTTTCGGGAATCTCTAGTTCTCTCAGTGCAATTCTTATTGGTTCATTTAAAGTGTAAGGAATCTAAAATGAATACGCCTCTGGATTTTACGGAACAAAGGACTGAGAGCAATCTGTATTGAAGAAAACAATCTGGGCTTCATTATGAGCAATGGAAAGATCCTTCTGCTTCCCCACTCTGCCTTCATGGACATGGGACTTCCACCTCTGGGCTCCAGATCTGCTTCACAGCATTCAGCTGTCCTGAATAACAGCTGGGTCAGATTCAAATAATGTACAGGACTTTCATCTCAATGACAATTCAGATTATAATTGAGGCTTTTATTTTCATAAGATGGCCAAACTCATAGCAATTTCCTTGCAATATTTAATATCCACGAATTTAGCCTTCTCACAGCCCAATACAGCCCTCTTCTGATGGGGGAGGTGGGACAGGTAAGATGATTATGTATATGTTACTTGAGGCAGAAATGCAGGTTATATCGGCAAAAGGGATTTAGGAAAGGAGTTCCAATCCTCACAGACACTCCACTGTCCCTCATCCCAGTTGTACCTCCAACAAGCTGCCGAGGCGAGGAGTTCTCCCCCATGTCCATGGACTTTCATCACTTCTGAGACACATGGAAAAATTTGCATTTTTTCCATGCCTTGACTAACATACACTGAAATTTACACCAGAAGCAGTGAGAATCCACAAGCAAGCAGATATAACATCCTTAAATGTATAAAGGAAAGTTCCAGCAGGAACTCAGAATACCAAAACATTCACCATTAAAGTCAGAAATGGGTACAATAAAGTGTAGATATACTGCTCCATTCATTTACTAAAAACTGCAGTGCAAAACAACTGTGAATTCCTTCCTCGCTAATAAAATGCGGTGGCTCCATTTTATATTCAAGCATAGGAAAGCATCCATAGCAAGGCTGAAAATGCTGGCTATAAAGCTGCTACTTGGGTTTGGCCTTTTAACTCCTAAGAAAAAATTACACCCTCAATTGTCAAAATGTAATTAAGAAAACAGACTTTCAGCCTGTTTGAAGTCTACTCTCTAGGTGAAAAGTCAGTTTGGCTACTCTACTGAAAAATACTATTTTCATTGCCAGTATTTCAGAACAGACTTTCAGTTACCTTTAAAAAACCCAATGCCAGAGGTTTAAAAAATGAAACTGTATACATTTAAAATAGTACAGAAACGGGATCAAGCAGAAGGTGATGTTATTTCTATTAACTGATTATGACACTAATTTTTCTCTTGAATTTCATTCCTAACTTTTTGTTCAGTAATAGAAACAGGTGATTATATATAAAAATACAACTCAGACACAGATGAAAAATTAGGGAGAACACTGAACATTGAACAATTAGAGCAGAACCTCGGCTTATTTCACACCAAAGGAAATTTTGTTCCCAAACTCAGCATAACAAGGTTTCCACATGCAGAAACCAGAGACTGCATTCTTACGGCTTGCGCTCAGCTTCACTGAAAAGAGGAAACAAAGGAAACTGGCAAAAAATATAAACATTTCTTTATTATTTTCCCACGTAAGCAGAAGACAGCTTAAGAAAGCATTTGTCACGGGTCACTCGAAAGTCACTCTTCTCCAGGAGCTGCACGGGAACTGCACTCTGCTTCATCCCAGAAAAGCTCAACTTCATCATCTCCTCTGTCCCTCTTCTTCCAACTGCCCGACAGCCTACCTACGTGCCCAGTACAAGGGGAAATCTTGCTTCCAGGTACAACCTTCCCACACTTCCCAGCTCAGGAGCCAGAGAAACCTTCCCCATGGCAGCAGCACGACGGGGTGGGCATGCGAAGAGGACTTCTCAACATGCTTATCACTCCCTTCCTTATTCCTGCCACAAATACTATAAAGAATGTTGGAAGAATGATTTTTATTCCTCAAAAGCTAAAAAAAACCCAAAACAGTTTAACGTTCTCTTTCTTTAGCCTCCCATTTTGGTCTTGACAAAGTGATATATAAGTTTGAGTTCTCATTGAAATCTTAAATTAAGAAGATTTTTTTTTTGGCAAACACAGATTGCTGAAAAAACATCTAACTAAAACCAAACCCTTTAATTCAGCTTGAACTAACGCTGCAGAATTTGTCTATAATTCTATAAATTAATCAAAAGAAATGATAAAAATTTTCTTCTGAAAAAGTAACAAACTGATGTCCTGAAAGGAGAAGGGATCCAACAGCTCCTACTACATGCCTGCCTACTCCCTGCTCACTGGAGTCTGGCTTTATCCGCCAGGTAGCACCAGTTCAGCCTGCGTGGTTGTGCAAAAACAGGAGGCATGAGCCTGCACTCACGTGCAGCTGAAAGATAACCCAGGCAAGCCTGCAGTCCATCTCCCCAGACACAGTTCCCTTTGGGCAGACTTGAGGGCACAGCCATAACCTCGGACTTTAAATTCTTCATTTTGTATCTATGGAACAATATTTTCTGTTCCAGCCCCATCCCAGGTACAGGAGAGCTAATTCCATTTAGAGGCAGAGCACCTGAGATCTGCAGGTAGATTGCAGAGGTGCTGCTTGCTGCTCCTGGGTCAAGCTTTAAACAAACCAAAAAGCAAACAAAACCCCAAAATATATCACACTTATGTCTCGCCTTCAGGTTTTGTTAATCCTGAGGTTTTCCATAATCCCACGGGTCCTCTTACTGACAACAGAGCATGTACCACTCAGAAAACAGCTTTGTATAATACTTGATATTTTATTTTTATTTTAAGTGAGATTTTTTCTTTCATCAACTGAACACTAGTTCTTTCCATCACATTAGGTGATCAGAAATCCTACATGGTATGACTGAGCTGGGATTTTTTTTTTTTTTCCTTGCTATATTAAGCTATTCTAGAATCAGTATATGTAATCTTTCTTTGCATATTCACTCCATGTTTCTCTGGAGGCTTCATTAGAAATTCCATTGCATTTGATTTAAAATATATGTTTTCTCCAAACTATTTGAATAAGTAATGAATAAAAGAAATTTCATCCATCTTTATTAATGAAGTCATAAATCAGGGGGTTAAGAAGAGCTTGTATTTATTGCTCATCTTGCATTATAGACATGGTGGAAACTACTAAGCAGTTTCCTCCTCCTGTCAATATTCTAAATAATTCAGAAAGGGATCTCAGAATGACTTTTCATCTATGCATCTCTCGTTCAAAATATGTGTGTGTGTATATATTTTCAGTACAATAGCATCAAAACTATACAGTAGTTTTCTCAAATTATCAGGTTATTTCCCCAAACCGTTGAATGAAAACTATGTTATGATTTGGGAAAGTCTTTGCTATATCCCTTAAAATTCATGTTAAACAGGGGCATCTCAGTTACATTGGGAATTATAACTTTCCTCCGCGACATCTTTACGATTCTCCTCCCCATAACTCTCATTTGGTGAGAGTTCAGAAGACATTTCTTCTTCCTGATGAACAACTTTTTTAGATGAACTTTTAACTTATATTTCTTGAAGCTTTCCTTTAATGACTTTCTGTGCCAATCAGAAATAACGTGCAGGAGAGAACCTAACCCAGCCTCATTTCAGCTCTGCTCTCGACCTCCAAACCAGCACTCTCCTTACTTACATAAGCCAAATAAGGGCACGTTCTTGAAATGCTAAATATATAGTTAGGTAATATAAAATTTTAAACACAAAATTCATTAGGACTTGATATGATATGTTTAAACATATGGACAAGATGAAATTGGTATTCCCCCCCGCCCCGGTATTACAGTGGGAGCAGTGCTCCAGAGACAGAAAAAATAAAGACCCTTGCAAATAATTAAACATTGCAGTTCAGTATAATAATTTATTAATGAAGACAAAGTATCCTATTGCCAGGACCTTGAAAATCTGTTTTACGATTATGACACAGCTGATCTTTCCCTGTACCAACGAAAGATTTTCTCCTTTAGCTATTAGCAACATTTACCACCTTCCCCTGGAAAACCGACAGAAACTTTGCGAACCAACCTTCCGGTTTTAGCAAAACTCCTTCACATCTTACCACTAAGATGAGAGAGGAAGAGTTTAGAGGAGTTAATCCTGCGTAACGGTGCTGAGCTGAGATGCAGTTAAAGCGGTATAACTAATTTAGCAGCATTTTATGAATACGAGGATGCCAGTATAGAGTAGGGATGAAGTACCCTGCTACGGACTGGGCCAGCAGAACGGGTCTTGGTGTTTCAGAAGAGGCTGGATTCAGGTTAATTCCCTCCTGCGCAGGGTTTGGGACTAATTAACATAAAACCAAAAACCTCTAACACGCACACAACCCACAGAAAACGTTGCCTGGCTTCGCTGAGGACCAGGGGAATACCGGCTCTCAAGGGACGACAGTGCTTGCAGCAAAAGTGGGAAATGCTAGAAGCAAACTGCTTTCAGGAGTGCTTTACACTTCCTACTTGTTTTCTTTGATGTTTTATAAAATAAGTTGCCAGAAATAATATGGATCTGCTCCTTGTTTCTACACAACACTAGTACAGCACTAATGGCTGCTTAATAGCATTATTACAAAAATGCATTATTTTACATTTCAAGCTTTCCTTACTAGTTAAGCTGTATTTTAGCTACTTGTGTTTTCATTATTTAATGTTAGTTGTAATGGAATCCATATGTGCATACCACCTAAAAGTAAATTAAGCAAATTAATTTTCAAATCTCAAACACTTTGTATCACTGAAATACGGTAAAACATTCCCTAGCAAGTCATCTCAGTTCATATTTCTTATTAATTAGAATAACTTTGGGGTTTTTTTGCACAACAGATAATCATTATGAGCTGAGCAGAACTTATACATATACTCCAGTTAAATGTATTAGCATAAATATATAATAATATTTTTAATTATTTCCTTTGTGGATAAATTTCAGCTTTAATTGCCAAACGTTTCTCCATGATATAATGAACCAATATGTTCTTCCCAGGGCAAGGGAATTCTCTGAGATTCCTTCAATCTTTGCATTTCAACACGTTCAGCATATTTAGCTCCAAAATACAGCATTCAGCTCACCATCTCCTCTGCAGCTGCAAATCTCAGCCAAGCTCCAGAGCAATCAGAACAGTCCCATGTTCAAAGGAGCTACACCCCAACGAGGTGTGGGAACAGGAAACCACCCACAACACCAACACACAAATGTTCGTTTTCTCTATCCGGTCATGACAACCAACTAACAGACTGGAAATTGCATTTGGAAGCTGCAAAAACTATGGCTGATGTACAGCATCTTAAATCTTAACCAGCTGAAAGTGTAATTTCAACACAGTCAATTTAAAATTCACTGAATCACCAATATTTTGAAAAGTGTGGCGTATCTCCTCAATTTCTGGTTGATTAAGATGTTCCAGATGAACCAAAGGACAGCCTCATAGAGTGATCCTGAAGTTAAAAGGAAGCAAATTTCCTGAATAACCTACCAGATCATTTCCTTATATTACATGACACACAGTCGCCGGGGAGGCTTTGCTTTCACTGAAAAGGAGCACCAGAACAGGGGAAAATAGTTTTGTAACTATAATATAAAGCCTCACCATAGTCATCTGCAACTACTGCATTCACAGGAGCTGAAAAGCTGCAAGGGAAGGCTGAACTGAGAACAGGTACTAGGAAATCTCTAGAGTGAGAAAATTAAGAGACAAAAAAAAAAAATACTCATTATTCTTCGGCCAGTTTTTCAACAGAAATAGTTGCACAGAGAAAGCACAGGCTTGTGCATCTGTGGGGATCTTGCCTGTCTCTGAATAACCACCTTGACCTAGACTACAACTTTTCAAGTTTGCTCACTCAGAGGCACATTAAAAACCTTCAAGTCCTGAAACATTCGAGTTGAAGATTATTTTCCAAAACATGTAAGCGTGGGTGCCCGTCTGTGTGGGTCCCACCAAAACCAGTCACGCTCCAGACCCTCCGGCGCCCCACGCATCACCGTGCAGGCGGATGGTCACCACACCAAGTATCATTTCTTCATTTTGGGAGAAATTCAATTTGGTCAGCAAGCTGACCTCGGCCTTTCTATTTTATGTTCTCAGTACAGAAGCAGTTAACATCTGTGCTGCATTACAGTGTCCACTGTCACTAAGGCATACTACTCCACAGCAATTCTTTTTCTATCCCTTCAAGCAAAGCACTCAGGCTCGGGTAGCACACTTTGCAAACAAGACATCTTGGGTTTGGTTTCATTCTCTGGACCCAACAGTACCAACAGCCCAGTGACAGAGCTTCTCCATGCTCATTTCTGCAGGTACAAGATTGAGATCGCTACATCTCCCACACCACTCACAAAAGTCTTTTATTACATTTTGGTAAACACCTTTCCCATCCTATTCAGAGTTTAAGCCAAGCATATACCTCATCTTCATAAGAGCTCGTTGCCTCTAATTTTGTTTTATGCTTTTTAAGCTTACTATTAAATGGCAGATACTCTTCAATGTTGTTTTGAAAAGTACCACAACATCAGTTATTAGCAAACAGCTAAATGTACTACTGACAACTGGTTGAGATCTCTGTCTCTGAGGAGCACCCCAGTCTATAGACAAAAAGTCCACTGCTTGGCTGTGCTGTCAACTTATCACCACAGAGCTGTCACTTAGTGTGCACCTCAGCAATCACTATATGTATGTATAATCTATAAATTGTAAATCCAGAGCTGCAGCTCTGTCTGAAATGAGCACATGCAAATGTAATTAAGAATCAGAACACCTTGGTCGCACAAATGCTCTGTTTATCTGGGCACACATCAAATAGAGGTTGAATATGGCTCCTTTTAATGAAACTTTTTCTTTAGCTTGCAACTATTTTAACAAGCCCTTGGAGTCTTCTCATTTATTGTATATTCTCTTATTTTTAGAAAAGACAATTAGTCTTATACTTGTCTGTGACTAAGCACCCCTGGTCACTTCCACATTTGCACTAACACTGATATTTGCATATTTTAAAGTCTCTCCAGCACGATAAAACGTAACTTGTGGGAATACAAAACATAGATAGTAGGAAATCAAGCAAACACAGCTGTGTAAGCAATATCAATAGTTTTCTCTGAGTCATCGGCTTAATTTATACATATAAGGCCTAGAAAATACAGGTTCATTGCAGTACAATGGAGACGTCCCTCTGGCTCAGGTGAGCAGAAATACATACCTTGGAATTCTCCAGCATCTTACACTGCAAGTGAATGAGCCAAAATTTTTTTTTTTAAAGTTTTCACCTGATCTTCTATGACAAACATTGTAATTTTAAAAAGCCTGCTGCATTGCATTAAGCTAGTCTAGAAGTCCACTGAGAAAGACAGCTTTATTTTTTAAGTGACCACATCAAAGCTGGTAATAGGCAGAACTATTAAAGGCTGATCTTTACAAATCTCAGCAACAAGCGTGTCTCATTGGTTCCCATCTCAGAACACTCATTTCATCCTGGATTTTATAATATCAGTTGAAAGGTTTAGGACCTAGCATAAAGAAAAGAAATGCAAGAGACCAAAGATGAATTATACATGGAAAAGTTAGAGAACGGTTTGAAATTTTTATGAAAGTTTCCAATGTGACCTTCTCAGGAAATGGAGAAGTAGCCCTAATAAATCTGAGCTAATTTTTCCCCCATTCCCTCAGGGATTCACTGGATTTGACTCCCTCACATGAAAAGTTGTGTGTGCTGAACACCAAAGGCTCAGTGAGCAGTGGCGGTGGACTTTTTGCAAACTCTCCTCTTGTGAAACAGTTTAACATGACCTATATAGAACAATGCATCCTACTATTATTTTACTTAACAAATCAATGCCATCCAATTATTTTACTTCTTGCCATCCAACCATTAATCTATTTTTCCTAAAGACACCTATTTGTAAGAATCCTTATTTTATTTCAAATGTTGCAGTAAATTATTTCATTGGATTAACTGACTTAAAACCAGAAACAATATGATGGGAATTTCATTCCTGTCTTTACTCTTGCTTGTTTGTTGTTCATACATGATGTAAAATTCTGGATCTTTGCCAGTCATAAAAAGTGATTTACTGAACCAAGGAAAGAAAAAGAGACTCAACGGTTAGAGAACTGGGCTTAACTTATTTATTTTTCTAGCAGCTTCCACTTATACTTTCAGCTTGTTATTAATCTAGAGTCTTTAAAAAGTGCAGATTTAGCCCTCTTCAATAGGAGAAACTTCTTAAACTTTTTGCTTAACACAGATTTTTTGTTTGGTTTTTTACACAAATTGCTGAGTAAATTGAGGTTCTCCACATCTAAAGCACATGAAGCAAAAACTGACCAGGCATTCAATTCACTTTTAGAGTTCATGCTGGTATAAGCAGGTGAATTCCAAACTTAGTGGGGCAAGTATTATCTGCTTTTAACCCTTAAATCAATTTAATTGAAAAATAGTTGAGAAAAGGTGCAATTTTTGAGGTTTACTTAATACACGGCTTACACATTTCATACATTCATTTTAGGTAGGTACACGTGAGCCTGGAGTTCTTCACATGAAAGAATTACATCAAAACCCCTATAAAATGTATAGATTTTTTCTCGGGTAAATTAATAAATTAAGCTTTTGTTCCTCTGAAGGATATGAATAATTTATGCAGGTCATAAGTACAAAAGCACTATTTCAAAATACATTTTTTTCAAAATAAACTAAATGTTGGTACTTGAACATTTTAGCTTAGCATGACAGAAAAAAAAAATTTGAAAGGTTTGGTAAGTGAACTTTGGGAGAAAGTTAAACTTGTGCTATTGATTTAGAAGCTGGCATACTAATCTCTTATTTAAAAGGAGAAATAACTCTTGCATAGGAGATAATCTACTTGTCTTATATTCTACATCTTCTGCAAGGATTTTCTTGCTCATGCATAGATAGGGTCTTATCTAGTCCTTACTGAAGTCAATAGCAGGTTGCTTGTTTGTTTTTTAAATAGCAGCTGCACTGGGTATCTACAGGGAGTGAAAAAGTGAAAGGATTACAGTTTTGACCTGTTAAAATTGATTTATAAGAGAGATTTTCTTTTTTCCTCCTATTATGTCCAAGTGATAAATTGGTCATTCAGTTAAGGCTGTGTGAAAAACTGATTTGTCAATTGTAGCCTGACCAAAAAATAGGAAAATTACCCACTTCAATTAAAATCTGCAATGATTTTTGTGGCTTGTTTTTTCTTCACAGACATTAAAAAAAAAAAAAAATCTGGAATGTTTAAAGGTGAGAAACAACAGAATAGAAAGATTTAAGAAGGTGCCATTTACAAAGGGAAGGAGCAGAGGACCCTGGGCATGTCACACACCCAGACAGGAGAGCTGGGTGATGTCCCACCTTCCACCTCAGAGGGACCCAAATGCCACCAGCAGTCTCTCAGCACTGCTGGAACCAGTATGGCGTCAGACCTGCTCTGCTCCCCATAATCTAATAAAACATCCATTAAAGGGTAGGGAAAAGCAGCTAGGAACCCACGTCGCAGTGGGGATGCTGGATTTGGTGAGCGTTCACACATACTGCAGCTAAACAGAGTTAAGGCAGTAATTCGAAGCCAAAACCAAATAGGACTCACCTACATAAGAAGAAATAGGAGGCAGCAAAAGTCCAAAACTAATGCACGTATCTCAAAATACATCTAAAAACCCCAAAATCACATTGTTGCCAGCAGCAGTACTTTCCCACAACCCCCTAACCCCATACGATCATGTCTGTACCTAATCACACAAATTCCAGGAAGCAACGAAGCACTCCAAACTTTAGGTGCTAAAAGAAGGGATTTGAGAGAATGTTTTCCGAGATGCAGACCTACAGATTAAAGCATCTCTCTAAGGTCCTGTTACTCAAAGAAAACAAATTACACAGTCAGGTCAGGTTGTGTTTACATTTACTGGCAATAAGAGTTGGATGGGAAAAATTCATGCATCTGTTTTGTGTGAAGGCAAAGCAAAGCTGAAGCCCTTGGGTCCAGCTCCTGGCCCTGCAGCAAGGCACAGCACAGCAAGCATTCACCATTACCACCTGGAAAAGTCTGTCTAGTGCTTCAGCTGAAATTTGCAGTGCCACATTTCCTAGGGTCCTTTTTCTTTCTTGGGTGGGTGGGGAGGAGAGAAGTTTTTCTCCTCCTACAGAAAAACTATAAGAATTAGGTTATGGCCTGGAAAACACCCACAAGATATATACCCACCTGCTGAGTACCTGCAAGAAAGGATGAGTGTAGGAGCATTACATGAAAGGAACTGAACTGCATCCTGTACTACGGGAGCTGGGAGTGCTTCAGACACTGAGAAAATATGTCTTTGGGCTGCAACAAGGAGTGACTTTCACTCCAGTGTATGCTGATATATCAAGGCTCTCACATACAGACAGTCAGAGGGCAAAGCAAGACACTGAGGGGAGCAGTTGAAACAGAAATATCGCTGAATAGTCTAGGGAAGAAAAATGAACAAGCAGATATATAATTTATCCATTGTTTGGTAACGGATGAAGACATCCTTCTCAGTCGCCCACTGAATGTCAGGTGGTCAGGACCCACGCGCTGGATGCCCGAGTGCCACATGGCAAGGAGCAGACACCTAAGCAACATCTCCCATGCGTGTCTTACCGCTCTTACCGGCGTGTAAGAGCAGTCCAAAGATAATACAGCCTACCTTACAGAGCTAGAATTTATTTAACAGATGAACAGCTCAGAATACCCCTTTATTTTAGCTGTCTAGCAGCATCACGCTGTGAGATTTGTGCTGTTCAGGGCGTTAACGGGAAGCGACCTGCAGTGTTCCCACCCACCCCATTCGACCCTTTCTAACCCAAGGGCAGTGTCACCAGTGAGACACAACTGGTGATGGCTCTGGAGTCCAAGGGACCTCTCTACCCACCTTTGGGTTTGTTAACAAATACAACTTCGCTTGAACATGCCCGGGTAACGGTCTTGTTTATTCTAAATGAAGAGTAATAATGAGTGTGAAAGCAAAACCAGATTTTGTAATAACAACTCTGATTTCATACCCCCAAAATAATAATAATTTAAAAGAAAATCTTAGAATATTTGCTGCAAATGCTATCACCAGTGTTTAGCCAAAACCAACACAGAATGACACAGGTGGGATGCTAACATTGAAAATCAGCATCGTCCAGGGGTTGCAAAGCCAGAGCACTGTCAAAACAGGACGGGGATGCTCCCAGCCACGCAGCACCCAAGGGTGCACGTGGGAGTCTGCTCTAGGGCTCAGACTCACAACGTCACTGCTTTGGTTTCCAGCAAAACCTGTGCCCTCCTGACTTGGGCTTTCAGACCCTCTGCTCTGCCAGGACGAGGGAAGGGCCCCACTGAAGTCTTTCCAACCAGGTCCAACAGGCAGTGCCCGTGCACAGGCTTTTGGGTGAGTTAATGCTCCCCGCTACCAGGCAGAGAGGGAGAGGCTAAACAAGGGTTTGGAGACCCAAAGCCAAAAGCCCTGCAGCCAACTTGCATCCTGCCTGCACAGCACGAGCACTGTGTTGGAAATGCTACTGCTGTCTCCCACCCCACGCCCAGCCCAGGGGCACGCCAGCACCCTCTCACCCCGACACCGCTGCTCCCTCTGTGCCACAGACCTGCGGAGGCATTGCTTGCTCCAGGTTTATAAACACTCTCAAACCATTTTTAATTCATGTTTGACTTCTGCGCAGCTTTGAGCTCAGTAAAACTGGGATTTCACTTCCTGCATTTTCTTTTTTCTTCCTCTTGTGATATATTTCATTTCAATAAATATGAATAATCTGAAATTAGTTCTCTCATCTTTAACAACAACTACTTAGAGGAGCGTTGAGAGAGGATTAATTTTGAAGTACTCTGAAAATGTCAAGTGCTTATTAATTATAAGTTAATTGGAGTTAGAATTACACTATGGTAAATAATAATAAATTAAGATAGCTGATGGGTAAGAGGGAAGAAGGAGATTTTGAACAGTATTGTTAAGATGCATGCTTTTAACAAGCCTTTTGAAGAACCAAAGTCCGACTGATGATGTTCAGTAAATTTACTTCTACAGAGTATTCTTACATACGTGCAGAATTTAACATTTTTTCTCTCACCTCTCAACTTTGACTCACTGTTGGTTTTCTCTGATCTATGGCTTGGAGCAAAAGGCCTCCGTGACTTTTAGGAGAAGTACCAAGCTTTAACATCCATTCAGATGAGAGCCTTTCAGAGAGTGCCAGACTGCTCACAGAGGATAAAGCTTATATAGAAAACACCTTTATCCTGCAATAGGAATAACAGTAGCCCTAGCATTTGTGAGAGTAGCATGTGTATAATAATGCAGTTGAGTGGTGAGAAGTGCTTGAAATTGAAAAAGCAAAGCTGAAATCTTTCCTCTGCAACCAAATCCCCATGTTGAACTTCATCTGTGCATAAAGGTTCCAGGCAGGAGAGTCACCTGTGTGCTCAGAACAGCATACAATAAATGTGTTTGTACTGACAGACCCAGCTCTTGTGTAACCCATGCAACTACTTGGAGCCAGATACAGCAAGTGCCAAAGACCAGATGGTGCAAATAACTCCTTCTCTTCCTCAAACTCCCCCACATTCCTCTCCTACATTCCCTCACTGAAGCCTTTCGGTAGTTTCACCTGAAACCAGTAGATTTTGTGCAGTGCCTGTGTACTCAGCGTTCACGCCAGAAAAGGACTGGACATGGAGCAAAGGAAATCTGAGGGACCTTCAGCTCAGCCAGGGATTCAAGAAGCCTCTCTTGCTCAAACCTAAAGCATGGTATCCTTTTACCTGCTTGAAACCAAAACCCCCTCCTTTTGGCTGTGAGAAAAAGCTTGAGGGGAAGAACATGTAATAGGAAGAGCTCCAGTAACTGCAAGGCTAAACCCAGCTTATGGCACTCCACCATTATTTCCTTATCTCCCCTCCCTCTCTGTAGCCATAAATCAAAACTACAAGAACCCCAGAGCTGAAGAAACTTGGCTTTGTGGTTTTACTTAGGAGGTAAACCAGCAGTTCTTGGGCTTTCCTGTTGCCGAATCCCTGAAAGCAAAGTAAGAAGCAGCTCCCTTTCCTAGTACCAATACATTATGCATGAGATTTTACCACCACTAACAATTTATCCTTTTCACATGTGACTGGTTTTTACTGTTTCCTCACAGCAGACACAGAGACAGCGAAGATTAAATGCAACATGCACTTTCCTGACAAGAATGAAGCTGTCAGTTAAGGAGTTGCTTCCATCTCCAAGGCTACTTTGACCTCCCTCAATCAAGCTTTTCCTGGCTGCCTGACAGTGAGCGACCAGGGGACAACACATCCCTCGTCTGCAGCCCAGAGAAAGATGAAGCTCTTCCCAGAAGTTTTATCGCTGAAGAGGGGCTAAAAACTCAGCCAAGTTAGTGGCAGCTGTCTCCAAGGAGGCACGTCAAGGAAAAGCAGAGGTTCTCCATATTGGGGGAGCCTCTATCCTTCCTGCCTTTGGCTCAGCTGAGCACGCTGACACAGTATTTCTCTGAATTTTCTCTGGGCCTTAAACATTATTTCAGGGAACCTTTACTGAAAGTTTAAATTATTTCAATTCCACCTTTTCATTTCAGTTTGAGCTTTAAGCGTTTCAACATATTACAGATGTGTTCTTCCCTTAATGTACTAATATAACTGACAGTAGTAAGATTGAAAGTCATGTATTTTCAGGTCAAAGCTAGAATAAGGAAACCTTTATGTTTTTACTAAGCTTTTTAAAAAAAGATATATGAAACCTAACACTCGTATCACAGTTTGGGATTTCACTGTTTCACCGTTCCATGTAGATGTCATAAAGGATTATACATTTATCAATTTTGAGTAATGCAGATTGAGTTTATTTTTCTTTCTAAGCAGGCTCATGGGAAATTATTTCAGTCAATGGGCTACCATCATTCTGGAGAAAACTGACTTTTTTAATCCCTTTTGCCTTTTAAAAATCATACTTTTATAGAAGAGGCTTTTTTATATTCTTTGATGCTAGAAGTTCAGACCTTAAACTTGCCAGTAGTTAAGCCTCTTAACAAAAACAAAAGGAAAAACCTTTTAAATCAGAAAGGTTATTGGTATCAATATTCTAAATCACATTTGGGGACCACGTGAACTAAGTAAATGTTCTCACTGACTGAGCCCAATAGCACATTTACAGAGAACATGATGAGAGTAAATACCAGACTCACATTTTACAAACTGTTACTGTTTTGTAAAGATATTCAGAATGAGTCCTTAAGTGACTAAAAAGTTCAGCTTGTTTAAAATACATTTAAATAGAACGTATGAATAATATTCAAGGGGTTTCTTTCCCTTTTGTTTAATTTAGGACTGCAGTAGAAAGAGCCTTTCATTCCAATTCTTTCAGTAGTTAAAATAATCCCCTTGTTTATAAAGCATTACTACCCGATTAATCCTACATGCCTTTCCACAGCCAGACAGCGATGAAGTGAAAAGGAGCAAACTCCCACAGGAGCACAGTTACAGTCTTCAAACCCCAGACTCTATTACTGGACATGGATCTTTTTTCCAGTATTTTGATGGTTTCTGGTAAGAATCACACTTTCTTTCCACATTACAGCTCTAAGGCCTATGGTCAAAGCTTCAAATTCTAGTATCTCCTGTAGAATTGTAGAATCCTGAAGAAAACAACAAGTAATACCTCAAATGTTATACTGATTTCCTTGATAAAGATCTTCTGCTTTATTTTCTAAATCATCATGTCTAAAGTCCCTGCCTGCTTGGTGTAACTGATGATCTAATCAGAGAAGTAACATGACACAAAAGCTTATTTCCTCTGTGACATACATAAATTATCTTGTGATTTTGTAAAGTATAAATAGAATGGTTTACCTAAGCATAAGTGACATAGTAGATTAATGCTTTACTATTAACACGTAATGCCCTTGCCCCAGTAGTGCGAAATCAAAGGCAACTCCTGAGAAACCCAGAAGGCATTTAACTAGAAGTCCGTAGATGTTCTCTTCTAAAACAATGGATATATTAAAACCTAATAATCTTTGAAAAGCACATGCAATAACCTGGGTGAAAACTTACTGATATTTTACACCAGAGATAGGCAGCTGCAGCCTAATTTAAAAAATCCTGGACATTAGCTTTCCAAGGTAGGAGGAGGGAAAAATCATTATGCAACCGCCTTCTCAGTTCATCTGTCTCTAGCCTTGAAAGAAATGTCAGTAATATGTCAGTATATTAACTGATTGGTGCTTCATAACTTGCACCAAACCCTCCGTTCTGCTCACTATCTTCATTACTGGAGCTTCATAATTAAGAGGCCAAACAGTAGAAGGCAGCTGATAGCACACAGAGATGTGTACGTTACCCAAAGACAGGGTGGATGAGGGCCCAGTGACATTATGAAAAAAAAAGAATAATCAGGACGTGATGACATTTGAAATAAACTATTTGTCAGGAGCTTAGCCTGGCCTTCTCAGTACTGCCCACTGAGCATACTTGTCCCAGTATTTATTCAAAAGAAGTTCTTTATTCATGGACCTGAATTCTAATAGTGTTTATAAATCCTCATAATTGATTAGGACTTCTTGTGGAGAGCACTGCATAGAGTACACGAAGCAGACTCCCTATCCCCCCAGAGTAGTTTATAATTTACGGATTAGACAGGATCCAATGGGTGGACGCAGACAGGACTGCAGGAGAAAATGTGATAATGTCTGTGGACAGCAGTGAGAGCCCTCAGCTCCCTGCTGCAACCACTGGTCATTTGCTCCTGGCATCACCGCCGCAGCCATCGCTAATGAGGCAGCTGAAGGACAGCACTGATGCTGACGAAAGGCATTTTTATACAGAAGCATTAAAATGAAAGATGCACCCTCAAAAGCTACAGAGAACCCAAAAACCCCAGTCACTACAGAAAAATATTCTTAATTGTACCAGTTACTATGTTTTCTGGCTGCTGCACGCTATTGGAAACAGTTCTTGATGTGATCTTTGGGAAACGCAGATTTATACTAAAACTCTGTGTCATTCTCCAACTGACACTTTTCACCTCTAAACTTAGTGACATTTTCAATGAGAGCTGAGGTCAGAGTTGTCCAGCTTTGGTCTTTTCTACTCCACATTAGAGGGCAGACTGCAAAAACACTCTTAGCTGGAAATTACATTTTGGATCTGTGCTGGTCACTCTGCAGAGCTGGGGGAACAAGCCCAGGCACCCCCAAGCATATATGATTTTTTTGGTTTTGCCTGGTTGGAATACCACAAGCAGCTTTCACTTTCCAACTCGGAATACAACCAAAAGTGAATCTGAAGAAAATATCAACATGTACACCACTGAACCAAAAGGAAATTATTACAACCAGAAGAGCCAGTAAAATAAGAAATCAGTCTGAAGTGAAATCACTAAATCAAGGTTTTGTTTAAAATATTACCCATGCATGAGGACACTGTTCTGAAAGTTTAATCTCAACAACAAAATAAAGTTTTATTTCTGGATACCAAGTGCTAAAAATCATCAAACTGACTGACATTTTTCAAAGTATTATGTGACCTAGAGCAGGCTTTGTTTTTACCTATTAAAAAATAACCAATAACGAATTACTATGGTCTGTAGCATAAATGATGGAAGAAGAAGTTTTAAGTACTTTTTTGTCTTAAGTAAAAATAGTCATCTTTTTGATAAAGTATAATCTCAAAGAAACTACAAGAGTTCCCAGAAGTGAGCATAGGAAGCCCCTTGCGGCCCCTCTTCAGCAGAGTACTTGTAATCCGTTCTGCATTTAGGAAGCAGCTCGAATGTACCTGCTCTGGTGATTTGGGACACATGCCACAATTTCAAAGATTTGTCTCTAACTTGGTCTTCTACTACTGAAACTCTAAAGGTTCAATAAGAGTGAAGGCAAAATGAGACATCTAAATACATTTTGGAAATTATTTGGGGGGATATCCTCATTGTTGTTTAAACTAGCACAAAAAATTGGCCAAGTGCTGTAATACTTTGTACTTGTCCAAGCCTAGAGAATACAATACTGAAGCTATAATTATAGAGAAGTTCAGCAGCCTATCTTTGTCTTTAGGCTCAAATTTAAAAATTTTTTTATAAGATAGTAAGAATCACTTTTTTTCTGTTGTTACACAAAAATTACAAAAGGCAGAACTGTTCTTATAGTTCTGAGACATAAGACACTAGAGGCTTAAATCTTATTCCAAATACCTTTGTTCCTATTTTTAACTTGTTTTTCAGTAGGCTTGGGAAAACGCCCTCCATCTTTATGGGCATTCCAAAAAAAAAAAAAAGGATCAAGCTAGTTCTCAAACCTTAAAAGCAACAACAAAAATCAATACTATGCAAACAAATCCTCTCCGTAAAACAATTCTACAATGCTCTTGAAACACCACAGAAGTGTTATTATAGTCGAGAAGAGTCCCAGTGTACAAAGTGAAGGCACTGGGGAGCAGCAGAGTCTTGGGGAGGGCAAGCAGGGCTTGGCTGTTAGATGTTGAAGTTTCAAAGAATAAAGTTGTCTGCCATTTAGAAAAAAGAATAGTATCAGGATGTTGTTTCACAGCTCTGGTTCAGATTATATAGCACAAATTGATGAAAAAGGTATATTGGAATAAGGAAGGCTAAATAAAAAGTTCTTATTCATAGAAAAATATTAGTTTTGCAAATATATACATATTTTACCAAGTTTGACATATTTACCATCTTTGTTGGCAACATGGAGTAAGACTGAGCATGCCCTCAGCACTTTTGCCAATGACACCGAGCTGTGTGTTGCGGTGACACGCTGGAGGAAGGGATGTGCCATCCAGAGGGACCTGGACAGGCTGGAGAGGTGGGGCCGTGCAAACCTCATGGGGTTCAACAAGGCCAAGGGCAAAGTCCTGCACAGGGGTCAGGGCAATCCCAAGCACAGATCCAGGCTGGGTGAGGAGCGGATGGAGAGCAGCCCTGAGGAGAAGGACTTGGGAACAGAAGGGGATATAAATCTGACTGAGACAGCAATGAGTGCTGGCAGCCCAGAAAGGCCCCGTGTGCTGGGCTGCACCCAGAGCAGGGTGGGCACAGGGCCAGGGGGGGATTCTCCCCTCTGCTCCGCTCTGGGAGACCCCCCTGCAGGGCTGGGTCCAGCTCGGGGGCACCAACAGCAGAAGGACACGGACCTGCTGGAGCGGGGCCAGAGGAGGCCACGGAGATGCTGGGGGGGCTGGAGCCCCCCTGTGAGGACAGGCTGGGAGAGTTGGGGGGTTCAGCTGGAGAAGAGAAGGCTCCGGGGAGACCTTAGAGCGGCCCCCCAGGGCTGAAAGGGGCTGCGGGAAAAGGGGGAGGGACAGGATGAGGGGTAACAGTTATAAACTGACAGAGGGGAGATTTAGATGAGATCTAAGGCAGAAATTCCTCCCCGTGAGGGGGGTGAGGCCCTGGCACAGGCTGCCCAGAGAAGCTTGTGGCTGCCCCCTCCCTGGAAGGGTTCAAGGCCAGGTTGGACGGGGCTTTGGGCAACCTGGGCTGGTGGAAGGTGGCCCTGACTATGGCAGGGGGTGGGACTGGATGGGCTTTGAGGTCCCTTCCAACCCAAACCATCCTGTGATTCTATCATCTCGACTGAGAAGCCTCTGTCTCTCTGACCTACTGCAAGAACACCAGGATCCCCATAGCAGTATTTTAATCAATGTTTCTTTTCACTGGTCTCTCAAGCAAAATTACAGCATCAGTTTGTTCTTCCTGAGCTGACAACACTCTGAATTCTACAACTGGTAGCATTACATTCATGCCTGTAAAAAAAAAAAAAAAGGCATTACTCATTAGTGGTTTTTGTTTAAAGTGACTAATCCCATTCATCTTTCCCATCTGTTTGAGGATTTCTCTGAACATAAGAATAAATGAGTACATTACACTGTGTAATCAGTCTGAGGTTCACTCCATAGCAGGGTTGCAGGAGCTTCTTGTGTGCCCACTGCAAGGCAACGGTGATAGCCATTACAAGGCAACGAGTCTAATGTAGCACCAGGATTTGATAAACCTCAAAGCAGCAAACAGCCACAGAGGCAAAACTTCAGCAGTTCATGGAATTCAGCTATGAAACAAGCATATGCTTCCAAAAGATATTTGCGAGTTACACCAGGAAAATAATAAATGGTATCCATAGTGTACAGCTGCCTGTACGAACCGACCACCCAGCCAAAAATGCTTTTAAAAGACAAACCAATCTTCCATTTTAGAAAAACATTTTTCTCCAAATATCCAGAACAATGTAACCCTAAAAGACCTCTTCTATTTTGCCACTTCTGAAGAAAAAGTTTCTCCAATATTCGTTTGCTCCCACAACCATCAAACCAAATATTCTTTGCATTTCTGTACACATTTATGTCCTAAAACAGCTTTATGATTACCGACATAACACCCCAAGTGCCTACTTTATAACTCCTCCTGAAGTCAATGGCCACCCTTACACAAATACTAATGGCTCATTCCGTGGATATTTATTTCTAATATTACAGCAGCTGCATGGAATTTAAAAAGAAATTACTCATAGTGGAGATAAAACCATTTAGATAAAGGAGAAAAACTGCTGAGGTTGGGTGTTTTTTATTTAGTTGGGTTTGCTTTTTTTTTTTTTGCTTAGGCAAATGCTTTTTACAGGAAAATAAGGTTCCTTGAGGTCATTGCATTACAACTGCCATTTCTAACGGTAAAAAACCTCCATCCCTAGAGCTTGTTTGAATACTTCTTGGGACACGAAGCTTCAAAAAAGGTTCTGTTTGTTTTTTATGACGAATTAAGTGTATTTCACTGTGATATTTCTGAGTTAAAAATAGCTTCAATGCTCCACTCCAGCAGAAGCTGCTGGAGTGTTGGACACAGCTAAAAGCTCTGTGCAGAGCTGCTTTCCTCCTGCTCCATGCACTACCCACCCTGTTCCTCCCCTCTGCTTCTCCACGACTATTGCTTCACGGTGGCAGAGAGGAAGAGGAGGAGAGTGGGAAGCAAACTCCATGTCAGAACCCTACCCTGCTCCCTGGCTCGCCATCTTCTTCCTTTTAGATTAAGGAAAAAGGATTGGAAAACAATAAAATAAGAAATACCTACATCAACTGTTTCTAATAAAATGTAAAGTTTCTCTAGTAACTAGTAGGATATTACCTGATATAGAACGCATTTTTTTTTCTCTTTGGTACATAGAACACATAATCAAGTAATAGTTTTGCAACTGATAGCATTTTATGTTCCCCCTTTCAGTGGTCTTCAGTCGCATTTTTAGAGTTCTGGGTTTGTATTATTTTTTTTTTAGGTCTTTTTCTGTAGCAGCAGCATTTGCTAAGTTAGAGTGGATTTACCAACTTCAGATGGACTACTGTTAAAATCAGGGATACACCTCAGTGCTTTTTTTTGAGCTGGACTCTCAAAAATTTTAGTGTTTGCCACATTCTTTTTCCTACCCTTTGGAAAGTGGCTAGAAAGATAGCAGAAGGACTTTTCCTTACTGCTTGCATTTTTTTTTTTTTTTGTGAGTAGGTCACTGAAGATCTTTAAAGTGTTTGGTAAATGCAGTTTCTTTCAGCTGTTGAATATTCCCTTCGTAACAGCATTCAAGGGGAAGCATTTACTCAAACACCACAGATTTTACTTGTTTCTGTCTATGTATTTGAGAGACTGGTAGCACTAGTTTTGCAGTTCCTCTGAACTCCTGGTAGTATTTAGATGGCATTTAAGAGACCACTCCATGAAGTATTCTGGAAGACACTAGAAGATGCTGGAAAGCACAGCTCTATAGCCAGCCGTGAAACAAGAAGCCTGGTTTACGTCAGAGACATGAGTAACACAAAAGTTTATAACAAAAGCACAAAGATTAGTGCAAATGGAAAAGAGTGTACGCACAGGTCAGACAGCAGAACATGTTTTAAGAAACAGCATCCGTTTATTGCTACGGAGCACCGAATGCGTGGTTTTCTTCAAATGAGAATGAACCAAGACAAGGAAGAAGTTGCTTCCTCATGTAAGATGACATGGAGTAAACAGCTTATAAACAGTTTATAAGCTGACTTACAGCTTATAAAATCACAGAGCTAAGTGATGCTGTACCTCTGCCCGGTGACCTGCCAATCCGCAAACGCATCTTTGCTGACACCAGGCCTTCACCACACTGAAAATGATAAAAAGTATTAAGCAAGCAGATTCTACATTTCCCTGGCCCTTTTCCTTTCTCAAATAACTTCTATAAATAAAGGTGAAATAGGTGTAAAGTTCAACAGCAGGTTTTTTGTTTAGGTTTTGGGGAGAGGGGGGGTGTTTGTAAAACTGATTTTCAGCTGTTTAAACACGCTCAAGGAAAATGAACTTAGGTGAAAAGCTCACATCAGAAGGACAAGCAGCTGACTAAGCATTTATATCCTTGTTCATCTGAAACCTGCACAAGACATGGGGGAAAAACACACCTAAATTGAGGTGTAATTCAGGGGAAAGATTTTAAATACTCCAGTAATTTAAACATTCATCCCCAAGCACGTTTGTTCTAAGCTGCAATGACCTTCAGTCAGGGTCCTGAGAGTAACCCCATTACTGCCAAACTTATTTCTGGGAAAACTACAGAATTTAGCTATGGTTTCATTGTTCAGAGAACAAATTCTCCAATCCCACTTGCATAATACAAATTGTGTCTGAAACAGCAGGTGAGGAAGTGGTGTGTCAAAGTCTAAGTAAATGGGATTTACCTATTCAGCAGGCAGACCTGCTTTTCCAGATATACAAATTTAGCAGGAAATTTTGAGTTCATTTGGCCAAAACGACTGTAAAGGAAAGTGTTATCAGAAGGGAGATATTGCTCTTTTGGACAGGAATTTCAGGTAACAGAGTTGAAATATTAAGGTCATCCTCAAAACAGGTAGCAGCTCTACATAGCACAAAGTCAATAGGACACCTGGGTGAGGGGGCAACCTACCTGAAAATGCTACAGAAAGGAGAATCCTCTCCCTTTTTATCTTTATCTTTCTTTTTAAAAATTTGTCTTAGCTCTATTCAATTATGCTAAAGAAAAATACAGATCAAATTGTTATATCAGAGACATAATAAAACAACAAATAGTTGAGCAGGCAAAGGCATATATTTGTAGCTTACTGGAACTCAAACGGAAAAGGTCTAAACTGAATAACCAATAAAATGTTCTTGGTTTATTTAACTCAGAAGATGAGGCTGTTAATGCCAGACCGCTGCACAATTTATTTTGTGCTCATGACATCAGCTTTGGAAATATGAGCCGAGGTCAAAAACCAAGACACATTCTGGATGATATTCAAATCACTATTTGGTATTGACTGAAGTACATTATACACCAAGAAACACGGAAAAAAAGAAATATAGCTTAATGTATCTCCTCTCTTGTACTCATCCGGACTATTTTGTCTACATGCTCAAAATTTAGCACACCATGGTTTTATTTGCAAGATAAACAGTATGAGAATCTGGACTGTATTTCTAACTCAGTAATTTAGTAAACCAATCTGCTCTATATTTTCTTAATAATCTGTACAGCAGAACTGAAGGGCACATCATCAGCTGGTTGTTAATCGCTATGTTAACACTGAGTTCACTGTATATATAGTAATTTACAGTATTGCAGTGCTTTCCAAGATTCATAGTTGCTTTTCTCTTGGCAAGGTGGACAGAAGTAGGGATGCAGAAGCTAGTTCTTCCCCAAAATCCTGTATTTGATTGACAAGTCAGAACTGAATTAAATAAAAATTTAATACTCTTAATCAAGCTCCACACTTGCACCTGAAAACTCTTCCTACTGCACTTGGGTACAAAGGGTGTAAACATGAGGTGAGGGACAGAGGAACAGCAAAAGACCTGGTGTGTGCTACACTGCTCTTCCTAGGCAAGCTGCAAACACTACCGATGGGCACGGGTAGCAAATGGCAAGGGGAAAGTGCACAGGTGAAGTGAAGGATCATGAATAAATCATGCATCTTTAAAGTTATGTAATTTAGTAATTACAAATAATTTCTCCTTAGGGAAGAGAATCTTAAGAAAAATCAAGAAATTCCTCTCAGTTTTTGTTTTCTTACTGGTAGCAGTGTAAGTCCCTATCTAAGTACAAGTAACAGGCAACGGTGTCACATGCCATGGTTCACGATTACTCCACCAAAAGAATCACTGAAGTTTTTCTTGGTTCTTTGTGAGCAGTATGATGTAGATGGGAGACAGGAGAAGACACTGATGGACAAATGATGTGCTTTGAACTTTCAAAATTACTTCCATTTCCTTCTTGAAAATTATGATTTTCTACTTGCGTTGTCACAATTCCTTCGAGTCCTGGTCTATTATGCTACACTTGTTACACAAAAACACGATAGTGCTGGACTAAATGGTTGTCAGCCAAATGAACGTGCAGTCAGGTCTTTGAAATGCATGTGGCTGTTAATAGTCACCTTTACAAGATCAAGGCCAAACCAAAGAATCAGACTAAATAATTCCTACCACAGATGATATATCAAGTTGCTATAAAGTCTGGCAAAACAAAGAAATAAGACAACATACAGATATTCAGAATATTTAGAAGTTAAATAAAGAGATTTGGAATCCTTCATCCATAATCACGTCTCCCACGAAAGTCAATGGAAATTCTTCAGAGGTGACCCAGTGCTTTGCTTTATGCAGCTATTTGCACAAGAATGATAGTAAAAATCCATCATAGTAATGGTACTTTTGTCTTACAATATTTAAGCTTGCCCTTGTTACTGGACAGACTTGCTCTGTTAGCTGCTCTGCGTATTTCAAGTACATGGACTTTAACAGCCTAATAAGGTCAATTTTGATAAGTGATAACAACATTAAAAGGATGCCCAAAAATCCTTTATGAAGGCTGATATTCAAAAAAACAAACCTGAGAGATTCCTAATTTGGTTATAAATGCAAGACACCTGCAATTCTGTATCAGAAGTTATGGAAATATTTACATTACAAATGGCCACACTCAAAAGCTCCTGCCAATCTACCTGACAAGTTCCAGTCTACTTTTAGACCTGCTGACTTGATTAAAGTATGCCCATAAAGGGACAATTTCTTATTTGGGCCCCAGTTCAAGGTTCTACTTTGTGCATGTAAAAATCTTCGTGCATGTTTGGCTGATTTCCAGCCACACCTCATCCCGTTGACAAGTGTAAGGTCTGTTGTAAGCATATCATGTGTTTCTGTACCTAGAGACACAAACCTTGAAGACAGATAATTTGCAAAACAGAGTAGCACAAGCATGGCCAATATGGGTGCGCGCAGGACTGAAGTATCTTACAAACTTCACACTCCTTTTGTCCGTAAACCTGGAAGGTGGCATGGCACCGTCACCTCTCGCCTGCTCCCACACGCTGCGTGCAAGAAGCTGCTGAGCAGTCAGCATCAGATCAATCGACCAGATCAACCCACTGATCATTTTACCAGCACACGGGACCCTCGTGTTGCTTTGGCTCAGGGAGCAGGGGCCCTTTGGCTCAGGGACCAGGAGCTCAGGCACACATCCCAGCACGCAGCTTTTGCGGCAAGGCAGAGCTGAGCTGCTGGGCAACCTCACAGCTGGCAGAATCTTGTTCCGTTGTGAGGACAAACCCAAACTGGCCAGATCGTCCATCCTCCACAAACTAGAACAAGCTTTGAAAATTGCTGTCAACGACTCAGTTAATCTCACCACTATTTCTCCAGTTTCGAGGCCTTATTAGTCCCTGTGAGATTGCCTTTCCACAGGGGCAAGAAAGCAAACCATCTTACAGCACCATTACAACAAAGAAAAAGAATAACCTCACATCTCTAGGGGACCCTGCTGAGGAGTCAGTCCACCAGAACATCCACTAAGAAATAACTGGCTTTAATGGCAAGCAGTTTAAATTTAAATGTGTTGCACGCATCCTGGAGACTTGACGGGTAGACGTGACGCTTAGGGACGTGGTTTAGTGGTGGACTTGGCAGCGTTAAGTTTATCGTTGGACTCGATGATATTAAGGGTCTTTTCCAACCTAAATGATTCTCTGATAATTATGCTAATACATCTTGGCAGTCAACATCGCAAAGAAGAGGCATCAGCATAGTCAAACCAGGATAATTTGACCTCTCTGGAATAAGATATGCCTCTTGCATTTCCCAGGTCATTTAACAACATTGCCAGATCCCAAAGGTTTGGTTTAAACATGAAGATACACTATATTCCAGTTCAATACATCTTATTTACACTTTAAGAGGATGAAAAGCAACACATATATAGTCTATGTCCTTCACCAAACATAAGTAATGTTATGTTTGCAGTAGAAATAGAAAAAGATTCATGTATCTCTTGGTCAACAATGTGAAATGAGAGTATCAACACTCACTTGAAGAATTTTTCCTAGGCTGAACAGTTCCCTCCCACCCTGTCATAATAATCCATTTATTTACATTTCTTTAATTCAGTGCTTCAGTAAACACTGTTGAAATCTAGGGGTTTTATTAACCACAGAAATCTGCCTAGAGCCATGGCTGACACGTCTTGTTTTCTACATTTTAGCAGCTAACAAATGTGAGAAAGTCAAATCAAATTCCACGTCTCCCACAGAACGTCCCGAGAGGCTGCTCAGTGCATGTTTCAGAGGCTCCGTGATGAAGCAATCTCCTAAAGCACAGACATTTGATTACACGAAGGAGCAGCACGTAACACCTAGGGAGTGCATTTCCAACTCCTGCCCTACTCAGCCTGCACAAGACTGCAAAAGTTCACATGAGTGGTTCTATTCACTGCAGCAGAAAAGCAAATGCTGTCAAAGCAAAGCAAGCGTTCAAGGGAAGAGAGATGATGTCCTCTTCTAGTTCTCTCAGTGTATTTCTTTATCATGTCAGTGGAGGGAAACCCTTGGAACTTTTTGGCGATAGGGCACCTGGGAAATTTTTACAGATTGTCAAGTGTCACCATGACATTGACTTTTAAATCAATCAGTACATCCAATTAATTTGCTGTCTCAGAGCTTGGAAATGAAACTTGGAAAAAGTGTAAACAGAGGGAGAATGATTCACAGTTTTGTTATTATATTCTATAAACATACAAATAGTCAGATAGTCTAACAAAGTCAGGGAGTTCCACTGCAGGAACTTCAAAGGAGAGTAAATCCCCACACACAGAGATTACAACGGCTTTGATGTTCCTGAAAAAATCTGTATTTTTTTCCTACAAGTTTAAAAGAATGTTTTAGAAAATAAGTGTCCTTTGACAAACAGCAATCTTCAAAAATTTTGATTGCATCTGTATTTGTTATATAAATGATATGTTAATTATTCAATATTTAGAACATTATTATTGTCAGTGCCTGGAAAGTGAAAACAGTATTTATAATAGAAACTCACATGGAGACTGAACTTATAAATATTCCAGTTAATTGGTACAAGTCATCTTTTGTGACCATTAACCTCTGATGTTCTAATTAGTTCCAGATGGGTACGGCCTGACAATGATGTGAAGAAAATACTAATGGAAATGTCCAAATACAAAGCAAAGTTCTACAAACCTGCTAACGTACGGCCTTGCGTGATTTACTGACATTTTCCATCCATCTGCCATCTGGTAGGTTTTACTTTTCACTGAGAAAAACTTGTAGAAATCGAATGTATCTTACTTGCCTGTTTTGATGGATTCCTTTCATTTATCATGTCAGAAAAAACTGTGAACTTTCAGAACTGCAGGAAGGACAACAGGTGCTACCAGACACTACATATTTAACCACAGGGGAGTTTGGATTACAATAATGTCTTTCTCCCCCCTTCTTCAGGACAATGCTCCCAAGAACTGTCAAATGCAACAATTCTAATTATACCCCTTGGAGACCATTTTGAACAGAAAAGCAGGTTGCACTGCAGCCACTCTCCAGGATTAGGCACTAGAAGTCTCCACTCTTCTACTGTGAGAATTGAAACAGGTTTTTCATATAACAAAGTTACCTCCCTACATGTTACAATGAGCACAACCATTCTACAATGACCAGTAGACTGTTAAATTGGAGAGAAAGTAAAACCGGGTACATTATCTCAGAAATTAAAAGGAAGTTTGAAAATACAGAAATAGTGCTGCCACTGCTTTGGCAGTGACTGATATATCAAATTATTTTTAATAAATACTACAAATATTCATAGCAGGCATATTAAAACATTACAACATGAGGGGGAGGAGGAAGTGACAAGATCAATACATTCTTTCAAGCTGCTTTAAGGCAGATCTCTTCATCTATTTTTTATGGAATAGAGTCAAACTTAACAGCTATATTTTAAACAAATTAATTTCCTGTAGTGTGTCACTAATAAAGAATTAGTCTAACAAAACAGGATCCAACTTGGGTGTTATATTTTTTTCTTACTCTTGATTTTTTTTTCTTATGCATCTAGCACAAACTTGAACAACAAGTCAAATAACTCCTGAACATCCAGTCCTAGTAAACGAAATTCCATGGATTTTGTTTAGAAAGGAATTACTTTGTTGGGTTGAGCCATGTTTATGTACAGAAGACCAGCAAAGCCCTGCGTGTGCTTGAAGAGCGATGCAGGTGCACCAACCTGATCTCACACGACAGCAGCAGAAACCCAGCTGTGCACTCAAGTTAGATCTCAAAATAAACCATTTTTCTTTCAAAAATGTTGTAGGCATTTTCTGCTGCTACTCTAAGAGTTAAAGCACTGACCCTGGAATACCTGGACTCAATTCCTCCCCTGGAGGGCCTCATATCTCCATCATTTCTCTCATTGAGAAAAACTGCCCTAATTTTCCAGCACAGGAATACACCGACATACCCTCCCCTCTGCTTTGCAAGCCATGACATTGGACAGAGAGGAAGTCAAAATGCAGAGAATCTCAGGAAAGGAGCATCAGAGGAAAAAAAAATCTGTATCTTTAAGAGTCATATTTAAATTATCCCTAATTATTCCTTATTAAACTAAATCTTCAAGATAAAGCTATTAAGACAATCTAATTACACAAGACCTACTGCCAGGATGGCGGAAGTTTATTGACTTGCCAGAAAGCATGTTATAATGCCATGAACCCAAGCCACTAGCTATAGGATTGACATCAAACTCTGGTCCGTTGCACTATCTTTGAGAAGAGGTGAACAAATTCCCCAGCAAGAAATAATATACATGCTGCAAAACTCAATAACGTTCAACTTACACCTCATGCAAAATAATTTCCTGGGATGTCTCAGACTCCTAATTACTCTTACCAATTTCTTAAGCAAAAGAGGGGAGAGTCCCTGGACAGACCAGCCCAGGCACTTCTCTGCTCCCCTTCCATGGCAGCACTACTGCCCACGGGCTGGACTGTGCTGAACTCAGAGATGCTTCATAACTCATTCCTGTTGCTAAGAGCAGAGCACACTGATGCTCTGCCTCCCTCTGTACGGTAGACTGTATTTATTGAGATGTGTCCATCCTCTTGACCTCTTCACCTAAACAGATGGGTGCCCGCAGAGTGACCCAAGTGCTGCCACAGCTCAGAGACTGAGATGACTAACGCTGCTGCAGAGACACGCTCAGAGCTTGCAGCTAGCCCATGCAGCACCACCCTTTGTTTCAGGTTGAATTGCTCTTTAAAATCTCATTTAGAATTATCTTTTCTTACCTGGATGCCTGAAGTGAGTGGCTTTGAGCCAGCAGTGTGCCCAGGGGGCCAAGGAGGCCAATGGCCTCCTGGCTTGTGTCAGCACTGGCGTGGCCAGCAGGGACAGGGAAGGGATCTGAGCCCTGGGCTCGGCACTGGGGAGGCCGCCCCTCGATTCCTGGGTTCAGTTTTGGGCCCCTCACCCCAAAAAGGCCATTGAGTGACTCGAGCGTGGCCAGAGAAGGGCAACGGAGCTGGGGCAGGGTCTGGAGCACAGGTCTGCTGGGGAGCGGCTGGGGGAACTGGGGGGGTTCAGTCTGGAGAAGAGGAGGCTGAGGGGAGACCTCCTGGCCCTCTGCAACTCCCTGCCAGGAGGGGGCAGAGAGGGGGGATGAGTCTCTGGAGCCAAGGCCCCAGCGCCAGGCCCCGAGGGAATGGCCTCAAGCTGCCCAGGGCAGGGTCAGGCTGGCTCTGAGGAAGGATTTCTGTGCAGAAGGGGCTGTCGGGCGTTGGAATGGGCTGCCCAGGGCAGGGGGGAGTCCCCGGGATCCCTGGGGGGGTTGAAGAGTCGGGCTGAGCCAGCGCTGAGGGATCTGGGGGAGTTGGGAACGGTCAAGGTTAGATTAATGGTTGGACTGGAGGGTCTTCAAGGCCTTTTCCAACCTAGACAATTCTGTGATTCTGTGAAGTTGGGGGTTTTGGTGTTTGGTTTAGTTGGGGGTTTTGGTGTTTGGTTTTTTTTTTTTTTTTAAAGGAAATGTAAATACACCTGCCTTTTATTCATGTTATTAAGGAGTTAACTTTTTGCTGATTTGTCTACAAGCTGAACCTGGTTATTCACCCAATAATGCTGTGAGCACTGCAGGGACAACCACAGCCTCTTTCATCGATTTGCCCCAAGATGCTTTGCATGCGCTCTTCCAATAAAATAAGTCTAGACTGTTAGTTCTCTTTTCAAAACAAGCCCCACAGAAACATTGAATTTCCTCACACCAGTTTGCATTCTTTGAATGAAGGTGCAATATCAATTTTCCAATTTTACAGTCTACTGCCTCCCAAAAATTATAATTTGTGGGACTTCAGCAAGCCAATTCATGTATGCATGCATGCAGCTTTCCTCATACCACTAATACACTGACATAAACTCCAAACTAAATACTTTGACAGTTGAGGATTGAAGTACCTCAGTGGTAAACCTTAAAATAGATGGCACTCCCAATCCTACAGTGAGAACACTTCTTGGGCCCCTTCTTCACCAACACTTCCTAAACTCCATCAGGGTTTAACCACATGGGTTCTGATCGCTCCCACAGAAGTTTAATTTGATGCTTCCTGGTTACCTCATCCTTCTATTATTTTTTAAATCCTGTTTAAATCTCAGACATTTGTAGTATTAAATCACACCTTCTTCATGCTCTATTATTGATACCGGTTTTGATACATTTTATACCAGGAATTACAGTTGACAAATAAGGTTAGCTTCAAGCCTTCTATAGGAAGTAGAGGTATTGCCTTGGAAAAACAACAATCTTACCACCACTCCATTTTTTTCTGTCGGATCACAACTCTGATGAGTACAAAGTGGGTAATTTGTGCTGTACTTACAAAATCAGTTTTATATTCTACACTTAATGATCAGTCTAGCCTTTGTATTTAATGTCAGCATCCCTTTAACTCCACAGGAACGGTCCCATTTTAACCAATCCCTGACACATTTCTTTCTATTTTTTCAAATGTCAATTAATGTTTCATTAAGCCTTATTTTTTCACATCAGTAGGTTGGATTGCTTTTACTTTCACCCCTTTACTGACAAGGCCATCATATTCTACCTGGCTGCAAAATCTGAAGAACAAATTCCACCGGATTGGTTGTTTTTGCATCATTTTCCTTTGCTCTCTGGCTCGTTTATAGCTGAATGTTTTCTCATCTTTCCTCTCATGACAAATTCCCATGCCTGAAGAAATCCCTGGGCTTTCAGTAGTGAGATTACATTAGGATTTTATACATTCTATCAGGAGGTGTCTCATACGTCCCTCAGCACAGACACTTGCATTACCAGAATAGAACCCCAGGGAACCCTTACTGCATCCTCCTTTTGTCATCCAAAGAATACATGAGAAAAATCAGGAACGAGAAAAAGAGCAGAGTCACCTGCTGCAATGCCTTCATTTGTGTTACTGAAATCCAAATCTGCTGTCATGCTGATTCTTTCCTGCCTTTCTCAGCTTTCTCCAACTCATCCTCTTCAATCAATAAATAAAACCAGTCAATCCAAAGGCCCATTTCTACCTCCTTTTCCTAAAAGATGCATTTCCTTTGTCAACGTTTTTGCGCTAAGAATAGGATTAAGCACCTTGAAACGCCTATTCATAACGGCAATGCCACCACATCACAAGAAAATTTTTGCTTTTTTGGAAGTACACTCAAGAGTGTCTCTAAAGGGCTGATTTCCCTCCAAAGACCCTTAGCACCTAGAGGTCAAAGTTGTTTTGCTGTAACAAGGTGAGATAAACTGAACACTGTACAAATTACACCCCCAAATTAATAGACCTTTACACAGTGCTCAGAAAAACGTGCCAACTACAGTCCACAACTATCACGCTAATAAAACCCATTTTGTTTCTTTCTCCCCCTCACTCTCCTCCCCACCTAAGCCTTATTCCAAAGATCTTATTTTTGCTCAACTCCCTAGAGCCCCAGATGTCTCTCTTGAACATTTCATAGCATGTAAGCAGTGAAATTACTACTCATTTCCTTCCCTTGTTTCCACCTCATGGGTCCCTGACATTTGCAGATCAGTCTCCTGACCACTTCTTTTATCCTCAGTCCAATAACTGAGTGTCCCGACATCTTAGGAGCAATAAACTTCCTTCCCAAATACAAACCACTATTACACAAAAGGCAATTACTTCCAGAATTGCATTTGGCTCCTTACTTATTTTCTTCCCTCATGGTCTGCTTTCATTTGAAAATCTGTGTCTTTCATCCTAAAGCTAATTATTTATCTAATCAGGAAGTTCAACTCCTTCTCACAGTTATTAGCCATGTGGCTATTATAGAATCCTGTGATAATTTTACAACATGCAGGTAAAATATGTGAAGGACGTACCATCTGGCAATTCTCTGGTGTTTATTTTAAAAAGGTTTGGCTCCACTAGAAATGACCAGTTATGAATACATTACTGGATATTTAGGTAATGGCAGCTTTGAAGATAATCCTCTTCCTGAGCATCTTAACTGCTGGACCCTTCACAACTCAGATGTCAAGATAGAAAGTTTAGTGTTCCCTGAAACATCCTTAATGGGTTTCCCTCTCACCCGCTGAATATAGACTGTCTTTAGACCCACTACCTCTTCCAAAATATTATACAAATTCGCCCAGATGCAGATATTTCAACAGTTATGGGTCGTTTTTATTTTTAGATCCCCTTTCCTATCAAGATCTCTTTTCTGTTTCAAAAATCACTATTCACCTTTGGAAATTCAGATTTAGTGATGCCTTTTGATGCTTGTCTTTAAGGACAGACAAAATGGTTCTTTTTAAGCAATATCTACCTTCTCTGAAGAAATGTCACTCTATTTTTAAAGGTCTGAGTCTTTCCTTTGCCAATTTGTTTATGGACTTAATATATAATCTCTTTTAAACTCTCTCTTTGCTTGTATACTGTAGCTTTATGTTTCCTACCATCTGGCCTAGTAGTTATTCTCCACCCATGCCAGATTTTTACTCCTCTTCTGTACCTGGATGATGGGTTTGGATTAAAACTGCCATAAAACCTGTCAGCTGCATAAAAACAAATAGAAGCAAGGAGGGGGGGAAAAGCCCTGGGAGGTTTTTTTGACTTTTGTTTGAGTGATCTAAATTGTCCCATGCACTTCCTTACAAATTGGCTTTGATCCTTTTCTTAAAGGACAGATCAGCATTAGACAGATATTCATTACCGGGGGGATTTGTTTGTTTGTTGGGGGTTGTTTTTGTTTAAGTTTTTAACAGAAACACTGTTTTATTCTTTTGTATAATACAGAACTAAAACACCTGCTACCTTCCAGCACTTTATGTTTGCCATCCAATCTCCACTCTGTGCCTCTGAAGGACAGGCAGCACAAGGCACAGAGCAGACTTAATTCAGTTCAGATAAGTGATTTGTCTTTAAAATACCAAGTGGCAGGTCTAAGATAACAGTAAGGAAGTTTCTGCTTCATAATGCTGAGTCAGTCACCAACAGGTGATACTTTTTTTTATTGTAACTTCAGGGTGTTTCTTTACAGGACTGATTTAAAACATGAGTTTTCTCAAAGGTCCATTGAAATTTTGTAGCTCAACACCCAAATTTAAGTTTGATTATTTGAGCACAGGACAGTTCTTAACATTCATTTGCCCAACATGAGAATGGCAGTAAAGGGAAAATACTAACACTTATCTACAGCTCCTTGTGAAAACCCATTAAAAAAAAAATCGTTATTCAAATGGAGTGGGAGAAGGATTGCACTTCAGATCTGTATTTTTACATTATTTCTGTTTTTCAAACAAGAAATTGCTTCTCCTCGAACAGTCTTTGCTTACTTATCTCCTCAAACAAACAACAACAAAGAAAAGGGAAAGGAAAATACAGCAACCAGCTTACAGCTCAGAAATAACACTGGCCCATTTCATTAGCTCTGTTATAGATTTGTTACATTTCTTCTATCCTTTTTCTAAACATTCTAGTCCATCTCTTAACTCCATCTCTTTCTCCTGCGAGGTGCTGGCTGGCCTGCAGACAGAAGACCCTACGGACAGGGATGTCAGAACACACAGCCACGCTGATCGCAGCCTCCCCGCACACGAGCCCCTGCAAACCCCCTCTCACGATGCTTCACTCCAACCCAGAGCTACTGCTCCAGTGAGCAATCTCCTCATCTTGTACCCCACGATAATGAAATTCTCTCATCACAAGACTGCAATTCCCTACCTGCCAGGCAGCGTCAGAAGCTGAGGCATTTGGTTTTGTGTACAAGGTTTGGCTGGGATAATCAAGACACCCCCATGAGTACCATGTATGTGTTCCTCCAGCAATTTCTTCAGAATAAAACAAAGTTTTCCACCACAGCACTCTATTCAAAGCCTTCAGAATATTTTCCCATAGAAATTTCATGCATTATTTTAACACAATTGATGTATTAATCTGATCAATGATTAATATTCTTCCTTGAAGTGTTCCTTCAAGAGGCATGATTTGAAAAATACATGATACCTAATTACACAAATCAGAAATAAGACAAATGAAATTCATGCTCTTTGTATGCTATCTATGATATAAACGCTTTTTCTCCAGGCATAAGTTGTCAGCTTCCTGAATACTTTAAGCTATCAGTAGCAGACAAGAGCTGCAAAAACATCTTCTGTGCATTTTTGGAAGGATAAAAAAACTGTGCCCTGCTCTAGCCGGTGGTTGGGCAGACAACCTCTGTGAGATGGCTAAAGCTGTATAATAATTTTTATCTCTGTTCACTTTCTAGCTCCCCTGTAAAACATTAAAAGAGCTAGTTTGATCTCTGGCCCGTCCTCCAACTCTAACAGAAAATTACTTCTGTCAGAGAAAACTAGACCTTCCATGTTGAAACCTTGAAAAGTTGCAAAGCTGATTAATCGTGAACTACAACTTCTGCAGGTGAGGCGACTTGTTCTTAGACCAAAGAAGTTAGCAATATGACCTCTAACAACATTAGCATTGTTGGAAAGGACATTAAAAAGTATTAACGCTAGTTAAACAAAAGACTTTTTGGCAGTGTGGAAACAGCATTTCTATAACTGCCACTTACACTGGGTTTTAAATTTAAATAATCCATAGCATGTATTTTCTACAGAGAATATTCACTGGAATGATGAAAGAGGAAGTTTCTAAAAAGTCTTTTGGTAACACAGTCTTCTATAACACAAATCTCCAGATACTTCTGCTCTGATCTCTTACTGCAGTACACCTCTTAATACTTTTAATTGTTACCTTTCCCTTCCAAACGCAAGGTCCCTTCTACTTTTCTTAAAGATATACTTGTCCTTTTGAAAAAGGTGGAGAAATCTTAAAGACATGAAAGACAGTTTGGCAACTAAATAACTCCCCCACCTGCACAGCCTTCACTCTGCCCCTCCTACTCACTCATCCGCATTGTGCCTACTTGGAAATGTATTCCCCAGCAAAATTTCAAGCAAGAACAGAAGAATTAGCATTGAAAATAGGCAGGAGTATTTTAGTATCCAGATTGTAGGAACAGATTTTTCCACAATGTGAACAATGAAGTCATGGAACTTCTTTAGACAAAACCAGCATTTGAGTGATGTTCATTTTACAGATGTCTAAAACATGCCTGAGACACGTGCCAGTAAGGTTTCCCCAGACCTTTGAACAAATGATCGCTTGTACTGCCCAAACAGAAGCAAACTCAGACCTTTCAAGGTGGAATTTGATTGCTGCTTACTGATTACATAGGGAAAAGCACATCATCAGTCAGGCCATAAGCAGGAAGCAACAGACCTCATCTTGGCAGCTTTTTTCTTCCTTTATTTTTAAACCCCTACCTGATGCCAGTGGGAAAAAAAAAAAAAATCTGTTCCGTGTGCAATTCATCTCCTAAATCTGATGCTTTTTAATCATGGATATTAGAAACACAGTCCCAGCACTAATGTATTGTGCTGTAAAGGCAAAAGAATTATGTCCTGTAACAAGCTGATAAACACTATGGCTTGCACATCGCCTGTCCTCTCCTAAGAGTCAATGTCATTGCAGCTTTACAAATCCTCTGCAAAGACCTGAATCTCTTTCCTTGCCTCCTGTTGCTGAGGAAAGAATTAATCCAGGAACAGAGGATACATGACTCTGTATCCAGGATTCAGGAAGGATAAGGAGAGCGAGCCGTAGAGCAGCACAACCCTGGAAAGTATCTCAGAGGAGTTTCTCAAGACCTGTTTAAGGGCAGCAGCCCTGCTTATGAGGTTGGGGATCCAGATCAGCAGCTGGGGCAGGGAAGAGAGCAGGAAGGGAACAATACTGCAGGGCCAGTGCCTGGAAGGTGTCTCCACCCTTCAGGAAGGGAAGCTGAAAGCTGACCAACAGGAAAAGTCTTTTCAAGATCCCTTAACCAGCGTAGATTTGTGACATTATAATGCAAATTTTTGTGCACAGTATTTTTAAATCTATATTCCACAAGGGCTACAAGTAGGGGAAAAAAAATGTTTTGACATATACCACTCAAGTGTGAAAGTAACCTTTAGCTTTAATGGTTTATTCAGGAACTATCCTGGTGGTTTTAATTAGCTAATGCTTCACTAAGATCTGCAGTCCCCAAAAGAACATAATAGTTCCATAAAATGGCTCTGTTTTAATTTCTCTAGTTTTAATGTAGCACGCAATCTCCCATCCTACATCCCAACTGTAATTAGCATGGCTAATTACTGAAACTGTATGAATCGTAGTTGCAGTTGCTATAATAAGTACGTTTAGTGTATTTCTAAGTACATTACTGGTATTACAGAATTTATTATGAAGACACAGTATGGAAAACAGGGTGTCAATGCCATTGAATATTTGGGACTGGCAGAGGGGAAAAAAAAAAGTTATTCTTCTGGAAATAGCAGATCCCTCCACTGAATTAGGTGATTTCTAGGGTCCCAAGTGCTTATGAAGTTTTAGTTACATAAAACTGTTCACTGAAGAGAAAAAAAAAAGGCGAGGGGGGGAACACAACAAACCTCCTCAAACAACTGGTAGAGCACTAATTTAAAACAATTGTCATGAAAGTGAAGAAAAATTTATTTCACAATCTTTAAACCACATCAAAAATCTTATTTCCTGACAGAGAGACTATAAAGTCCAAAACCTATTAAAAAGCTGTTTCACATCTTTGAGATCTGATAATAAATCCCAAAGATGTGAAATCCCTTTTTAATAGGTTTTGAATATTAACAGCAATATTTCCCTATAGTAAGAATATATGCTGAATTTATAGATCTCAAACAATTTTAGAATGAGTCACCCAGGCAAAACTCTCATCATCCAGACCTGTGCAAGGGATGAAGCCAGCAAACTCTCTAAATTTATCCTTCATCAATAAATATTAATTTCTGTCAAAGATCACTTACATAATAGCACACTAATGCCCCTTCTTTGCATCTGTATCACTGTTATGCCAATTATCAGGGCTAGCATAAAGGACACAGCCAGCATAAAGATGAACCAATAACCAAATTGTATTTGACACAAAAGGGTCAGCACATGGGTGAGCGCTGGGGGTACAAAAAAGTCAATCAGGTTATACATAATCGACATCAACCCCACTGACCCCAACAACGACACCGCACGGCCAACAATGAGGGGAATAACCAGTGACATGCAGTCTCCCAGAGAAGGGACGGGAGACAACCAGGCCAACAAGCCCAATACATAAGACCAAGGAAGCCACATACTCAATCTCTGCACAGCCCGCGTTTACAAAAGCCAGACCTGACTGGAGCCCAGTCCCAGGGAGGCGGGAGGTCCTTCCCCAACAGGGAACTCTGCACAGGGCATCCCCCTCACACACAGACACTGCCCCTCCTGCAATGGTCCCAGCTGTTATCCCTCAGTGGGACACCTGACCTTGGGTTACTGAATGCCGACCCCTGGGGCTCATTTACCCAATGGCTCTGTCTGCCAGGCCGGCACCACCCTGGAGCAAAGCCTAAAGGGAAACTCACCCCCCTTTGGGAAGGGCTGTGGGAATCACCCAGATGTCAGCCTTAATTTGGGGTTGGGGTTGAAACCCCAGAATTTCAATCACACAAACTATCCCAGAGACAAACAAACATGTTCATCTAGCTATAGTTTGGTAATTGTAAGAGAAGACAAAATTAAAAGTTTAGAAGGTGGTGCTACAGTATCTTAGACATCCTGCCATGATATTCATGAAGCACTGATAGCCAGTTGCATATCTCTGAACCTGTTTCTTCTTCAGACACAAAACAATTTAAAAACATGACTGTGGGAAGGAACATGAGCTCACATATCAAAGTGTTTCAGTGACTACAAGTAACCACATCATGATGACAGATTCAAGTCATAATTCTCAGACCTCACCAGTCTTGAAAGTGAGTATGTCTTCTGGTGAAGGAGAATCTCCAGAATATTTTTTAACGAAAATGCAAAACAAGGAAAAATTAAAATAAGATAGACAGAGAAGCAAAACCCCACAACCCTGCTGCAGCAACCTCTCCTCCAGTCCCACCAGCTGGAAGAAAGTTCTGGCTGACCTGGACAACAGCAGTTAATCAATACCAACTCCTGCTACATAGTAAAACCGACCCAATTTGCCCAAAGCCACCAGAAAAGAAGCAACGGCAGCCTCATGACACCATGTCACTGCTTCCTTAGGGATGTACTTAGCAGCGGCAACAGCGGTCGCTTCTGAATGGTGTGATGAAAAACCCTTCCAAACCCATCAATTTTCTATTGAGCAATTGAGTAAGGAATAGGAAATCACCCCTCATGTGAAATATTGCATAGAATTTTGCTTCTGAAAAAGTACCTCCTTTGGGAGCAAACTAGAGATGGTACTGGCTGCACATCAGGCCATGAGCAGGGGAATGTCTCTCCAAGGGTATTTTTTTTAAACCCTACTCGCATGGCCAGTTGGATCTACTCAAAAGCATCCTGCTCCATCCACACCAATGCCCACGCTACCCTCCTCAGTCAGAGGTGTGGCTCACAGTCTACTCCCACAAGTCACCATTTTATTTTATTTATTTTAAATGAAGCATGGCAAAGAAAGAAAGATGAAGAGTCAAGAAACTACTAACAAGCTCAGCCAATTTTTGACTACCCCATGGCCCAAAACAAGATTTTGAAGCAAGACAGCCTTTTTCTGTGGCTGCCCCCTCTCTGGAAGGGTTCAGGGCCAGGTTGGATGGGACTTTGGGCAACCTAGGCTAGTGGAATATGTCCTTGCCCATGGCAGGGGGTTGGGACTGGATGATCTTTAAGGTCCCTTCCAACCCAAACCATTCTGTCATTCTGTGATATGCATGGTTACAACTCTATGGAAGTGGTCCTGCAAATTGTGACATTTGGTGTTGAGAATTAACCTTGTTAAACAGTAATTTTTTCAAGGTGTCATGTGTGCAAGATTTACTCATTTTCTCCTTGGGTATGCCAAGTAATAGTTCTAATTGATGAGCCACTATAAAACTTATTATCAAACTTCGAGATGCAAGCTGTTGGGGAAATGTTAAAGCCTACATAGAATTTTTGAAATTAAAGAAAAAAATTCCATCAAATGCATATTCATCAAAGTTTAGGGTGAAAGAAACAGAATTTGACTGAGGAACTCAAGCATATGAAACTTGAGATATCACATACATAAACTCTTGAAAATAATCTCTTAAATCTACTAGAAATATCTAACACAGCCCCAAAATCTCATAATACTCATATTTGCTCCAGAGAGTTGTAAATGAAAGTTACATTCTTGCCACTGATTCTGAATGAGAAAGTCTCTCCCTCCACTTCATCTATTTGGGGGATTCCCATTGATTCACAGTGATCTAAACAGTGACAGTTACAATTTGGGGGCATGAAACTTTCACAGTTAAATGCATTTTAACTACGTTGTCTTTACTGCGATCACAGTAAAGTACAAGTTGTCCCTGTCATCTGGCTTGTACTGACACAGCTACTGAACCTGAAAATTGTGCTGATATCTGGGATCCTACCATGTTTTCTTATGCCTTCACTGGGAAAAGACCAGATTTCCAGGGTGTCAAGTCTTAACCCTTGCAGTAACTCAGCCCCAGGAATGAAATAAAAGTGAATGTCCTAATTCTATAATCTACCTACAAAATCAAAGTGCAGCATTGAGGAGGGTGGCAATCAAAGCCCTTTTTGACTGTCATGAATGTATGGTCTTTAAGATGAATTTTCTTTAATTCCTTAATGCATGCTGCCTTTGTATGCAGACTAAACTGCCCTGCACTCTGCTGCTTTTTACCTGTGGCATGTTGACAGCTTGTAAAGACAGACTCCCATTGAGCCCCATGGTCCTGCAAGACCACTTGCTGATTCAGTAGAATATCCCTATCCAGGAGCTGGAGAATTGAACACCAGTTTTATCCGGGCCAGATTATGAAAGCAGGGTCTCCAAAGCTGTTTTGAAGTAAATCACAAAGACATAAAAGACAAAAAAAAAAAAAAACAATCCAAAACCAATCAAACAATGACAAAACTGAGTCCATAGCTACAGTTCCCCTTCATGTCCTCTTATTCTACATCTGTCAAGAAAGTGCTTTCATGAAGTGGAGTATTTTATCAATTCGTATGAAAACAGCACAAGGCCTGATATTAAATACGAAGCAGGACCTCTGATGCTATCCAGCACAAAACATATGCTAAACGTTTAATACATACAGCCATTGACCAGTCGAGGGCAATCCTTGCAGAGCTGGATACACAGGTGGTTTCTCAGCTCCCGTTACATCAGAGGCTCACTGAATCACTGCCCCTCCACCACTCAGCTCTCTGGCTGCTGGGGGGATGAAGGCTCACACAGCAGCGGGCACGTGTCGGCCGTCTGCAGGGACCCACGCTCAGCAAACTGCTCTTCTGCAGGGGCAGGGGCCTTCCCTTTCTTTCACACCCAACTGGTAAACTGTTTTCTCAGAAACTGCCTTGAGATTATTTGCTTGCATCTTTGTTAATGCAGACGCATTCATTACTAGTCTGACAACTGTATTTACCCAACAATCTTTCTTATAGCGTCCGAAATTCTGATTATTTTTTTTTTTACCACTACAAACCTTTGCTTGTCACACATCTCCCTGACACTGCAGTCTGGCCAGCATCAGCCATGCTGTCTGTCACAACGGCTGCAGCAGCACCACCTTTACATTCTGACTGTGTTCACTTCTGGGCTAAAGGTGTGAGTTTCTGATAAGGGAAATCTCTTAACTAAAGCTCAAAATACCAACTCTGCCTTCCTTCCTGTGTCTCAGATGGCGGATGAAGACAAACTGAATAAAAAATTCTATTCTACAGTCACTGACTTCATGCTTTTGGCATCTGCATGAAAACTCTTATGAAAGTTATTTTTTCAAGAACTTAGTAATTCACTATTTTTTTTCTCTTAAGAACTTCTTCTGAAATAGCATTCTATACTGGCAGGGCAGCTAAATCAAGTTTTTCCTAAATTGTCCACACACTGCATGATTTTATAATATAAAAATCATAAAACTTGGTATAGATCACGTTTTCACCAAAACACTTTTCCTACCAAGCCTCAAAGAAGGTAAAAACCCCAAAATGCCAAAACAGTATTGCAGAAACACACCGAAGTACATGGAATGCACCGTTTTTCACAAACACTTCTTTTACGTTTAATAACAAAGTATTTCTTTGTAAATTATCCAAGGAATCCAAACTTTGTTTGGTGGGTTTTTTTGTTTTGTTTCTTTATATTTCAGTAGTCAAAGGATGAAGAGAATCAGAAGCACAGAGAGTTTGGTGCTTAATTCAAATTGCCTTCCTAGTTAATCGCTGGGTGTGTGAAGAGAACAAGAGCTTTTCTGATCTCACAACTCTACAGACCAAACTACTGACCTAGTGATAAAGGCATATTCAGATTAATGTATTTTCAGAACAGAAAAAAAATTGTGTCTTAAATGGGAGACAGTCCTGCCATGGGGAACAGCGTGGGACTTAATTCCTCAAACAAGCAGCTGTAAAAATTTTACGTGAACAGATTAGTATAGTGTGTATAGCTGCACAGCCCAATGATTTCCTCACTCACTATTTGCCCATCTGATCGCAAAAGTTCTTCAATGAGTAATGATAAAAAAAATACTGAAGTAGCTTGTTTTAGCTAGTGTCTGTTGACAGGCCTCTCTTTACTATTGCAGCTGAGAAACTTCTCTGACGAGCACAGCACTTAAATGCCACATTAAAGAAGGGAGGATGACATTTCAAGAGCTGGCACCACTTTGCCTAGATAAACTACGGGTTCAGAGAGTCTGAATGTGCTTTGCATGGATATTTGCTGATGCTGACTCCCTTCTATATTTACCAGGTATTGCTGAAAGCTTATATGACAATGCATGTTGGACATGCCTCAGTATCTTCTTCTGTTTCAAAGCTTTGTGTAATACACCAGCTGCAATCTGTAGAAATAGCAACATTTTTGTAGAGTGTCACAATTTTTTAGATGGTTGTGATTACTTACACCTTCCTAGCACATCACAGGCTGGGATTTTTTTTTTTTGCCCCCCATTATGATTTGAACAGTTAATCTTAGTACCATGAGCTATGTGAAATCTGCAAAGCAGAGTTAACATTTTGTTCTGGCATTTCTTTCAAATGTTCTCTGGATTCAGCTTGTCTTCAGATGGCTCTGCCACCATGGAGGGCAGGTGGTGATCAGACCTACCTCCACTGATCTTCCTGTGGATTAACTGCCACAGCTCAGCTGCTGTGTGTTGTGTGGTCAGGAAGTTTTCACCTGTGTGCCACATTTCCAGCCCACCGGTACCTTCCCACCCCCTCAGCTGCTCACCTGCCTCTAAACACAAAGCTCACATCAGCATGAATAAGTAAGAAAGCATAAAAAAAATCCCCAGCCTTATGCTGATCCATGTGACCCAACATGTAAATTCCTCTCATTTTTCCAGTGTCATTTTTATCCTGATCAGACAAGTTACATCCCATTACTCTTGGCATAAGAAAGCCTCACCTTTTTATGATTTTAAAAATAAAATCTTCTTTAACCAGCTGACAGTGTAAATTTTAAAGTGACAGCAAACACTGCCAACATTTGAAACCCACTATTCTTGAAAATCATCCATTTGTTTTGTGGCAGCAAGTGCAAGCAGATTTGCCAGCTGCATAATTCCACATAATTTTCACGTCCACTATGGATTTTGTAAATTGTTTTAGTTATGAAACACAGACTTGAGTTTTTACAGAGCCTGCCTAGGTCAAAGAGAATTTTTCCAATGACTTCAATAGGCAGTGGATTAGGCTCTATGCGAGACGCAAATTAACTAAGCCTGATTAACAGCAGTGCTGCACTTGAACCTGATCTTGGCTGGTGTTGGCACTTCATAGGCAGTAGTTCTTCAGTGAGAAGAGCAGCTGCTAAAGAGGGGAAAAAAAAAAAAAAAAAAAAAATCGAACAGCAATTTCCTCCACAATACAACCCATGGTAAAAAAAAAAAATACTGAAAGAGATCAGCTTTCCACGAAGTCATTCAATCTCCACTGCAACAGGCACAGGAAAGAGAGAGAATGTAAACTCTCTATCCACACACCTTTGAACATCTGTTGCCCTAAAATAGATTGCTACTACTCCATGGGAAATATGTATATATGCATCTCAGAAGGAATATACGTTAAAGAGATAATTTAATTAATTTGATGGTATAGAATCTCTCTTCACTTTAGAAATGCAGTTGACTTAGATTCGGAAAATAATTTAAGATGCCACAGTCGTTTTTAACAATAAATGTTATAGCCAGCATCTGAGAAGCTGCTCATCCCACCACACTGTCAGGCTCCAATCTGGCAGAGGTCTATAAATGTACTTGTGTGCACTATGAGTAATTTCACTGACTCACAGGGGTGGCTCAGACAATATTGCTAAACAGATGCACAGATTCGGGTCCTCAAAATACACATGTCCCTCTGATAGCTCAGAGACAGACTGAGCCTGAACACATGTCAAAGCTTAAGCGTTCCTGGCTGGCTTTAAGAATTGCAGTGGCAGCTCTGTTAACATCAGTGAAAAACATGAGGAAAATGTACCTGAGCCCCAGATGGGCAAGGGGTGTAAGGGCACAGACCTGGAATAAAATCACTACCTGAGGAGAGTCAGCCCAGGGGGACCGTCCTGCCCCTTTCCATTGCGAGAAGAGCTCTGTCACAGTCCTCCCCTGTCTAAGAGCACCAGGACTTGGTAAAAGTCCCCAAAGATAAACAATATTCTCCCTCCTCACAGGCATTGTTATCCTGTTGGATGCTCCTCCCAGGTAGTGGGCTTTCCCAATGCTTTGCTTCAAGCACAGTGTCTTGGTAAGTCTCCCCAGTCTCCTAAACTTCTCCTTGGGTCAGAGCCCCCAAAACCTTTCACCAGAGACAGGACAATTACTTAGAGGTAGCCAAGATGTTTGCAACAAGAACACTTCTGTCAGAGGATGACAAGGGGAAGCCATTTGTTTTCCATGGACCATCACTGCTGGACACGTGTTACACATGTTGTCTACTAAAATGCTATTTCCACGACACCAGGGTTTCGTCCCCTTTCCTCTCCCTGCCTGCACACGTCTGTGCTGGAACACAGGGCTGGCTCTTTGCTCGGGAGGAGCAGAGTTGAGCCTGATTTCCAACCCTTGGCACTGACCGGCCAGCTGACTGACCACAGGCCTGCCTCTTATTTTCACAGACCTGTTTTCTTCCCTGTGCAACTGATGCTCAGCCTCTCCTCCTCATTTACACCTCACGATAATCATTTCCAAGTTCCTCCAACACCAGTATTCAGTCCTACATGTGCCCTGGACACCTGCTAATTACCATCCATGACATATAGCACAAAACTAACATATAGCATAAAACTTATTTAACACTGTGAGGTGCTGGGTTTTTTTTTTTTTCCCTTTTACTCAATCTGTTAAAACATGTTTCTTCAGAGAGCTGATGCAGCAAACGTGTTCTGTAAAAAAAAAAACACTTAACCCCAGAGTTTCTATAACACCCTGCAAGTAACATATGCACATTTAGTTAACCTCATCAAGTGATAACTGCTTTTAAAGGAACATCTTTTTGTATTATTTTGTATAGTGCATCATTTGTAGTCATGATGGAGATCATAATTCTGGGATTGTTGAAATTATTCTAATTTCTTTTCTGAAATATTTAAAGTTCAAGTTATTCGCAAGAGGAGCCAAATAGAAAGAGTGACTAACAGAAGTCTCCGAGATTAAGTAAACAGCACAAAATACATATTTTCCCCATGTCTGTAGATTCAGATTTTTACTTCATTTGCTTGACTAAGAGGTTTTCCCATAATAAACAGCAAACAGCCAAGTTCACTTAGAGGAAGAATTTCAATATATGTGTTTGCTGAAGAGTGTAATCACATCAGAGTCTGAACTACATGAAAGAATTTCTCTATGGGTCACAGACCATTCTGCAGCTGTGTTACTCCACATAAATTCAGTTTATTAAATGCTTCCCATGGGGCTAAAACCACAAGACTTTGACGAGGACTGCAAATACACTGAGAGTCCATAACCCTAAGGGTATTTTAGACAAAACCTGCAGAGATATATCAGGTTCTGATAAGCTGAGGAATTCCTTTGTGACCAGCAGAACCCTTATTTTTCCCCTTCCTGATTGTGTATCTTTATGGTAACCATGAAATCCATGTTGGAGTTTTTAAAGAGTCCTAGGAAAAATCTCAAAGTGATCATCTTGATTTTTGCATTGGATACTCAAGTAATCGGTTACTTTTTACACTTCACAAAAAGGTTTGCAATGCAGTATAACTAAGAGCTAAATAAAATGCCATCAATCTACAGGGTTCACTAAGATGAACTCCCAGATTATACAGTTAAAACTTTAAAGTATCACACATCTTTTAAATGGAAGGTGTTTTGACATTTAAGTTTCAATTTTCACCTCCTCATTAATGGTGACATCCCTTTACCTTGGAAGAGAAGGGTTAAACCTAGAGCACAAGTACTGCAGATTTGGAAGGGAGCATTGCATTCTGCAGGGAGGCGAGAGAATGCACATAGTTCATTAAATAATGTGAGTAGTAATGAAGGTTTACACAAATCAAACAGCGTGTTAGGTAATTGTAATGTTGCTTTGTGGTAAACCACCTGTCAGGAAACACTTCCAGCCGAAGTCTCAATCTGCTACGGTGCCTCCAGATGATTTCTAATTAGTGTAAACTTCATCTGTGGCATGGAACCAACATATTAAAAAGGTATCTGGTTTGTTGTTGAGGTTTTGGGGTTTGGTTTTATTTTTTTAAGCTTCTTTCACTCTTCCTCTCCTAGCACTGTGAAAATGGCTTTTTCATATGATTCTTTGAAGAAAGCTTTTTTACCATGGGTAGTAAGAGAAACCTACTCTGAGGAAAATGACAGCCTTTCATACAAACGGGAAGAAAAGCAAAGCTCTGGGAAAAGAAGAGTCCTAAGAAGACCCAAGTTTGTCAACAAATGTAATCCTTAACTTCAAAATGTTGAAATAGTGCACACCTCTGACACTGACATGAGAGAACCACGTGCCAATAAACAGCGCTGAAGTTTTTTGATGCTTAAAAAAAACAACAGACATTTTTAATAGTTAACATATGATGGGTGCTCTAATAACAGAACAGCCTAAAATCAAAATCCCCACCCCTCAAAAAAAAAAATCCAAGATACTGTAAAATGCAAGGATGAGTAACTCCGGGTAGTCCTGCCCGCTGCATTCCCAGGACAGCCTACACCATCACAGTCATACCCTCTCACTGTGCCACATCCACAAACCTGGCAGAGATGAAAACCAAAGACAGTAAATCTGCATTTAAAACGTGCAAGTGTATCTCCTAACATACCATTTTATAGCTTCAATCTTTAAAAAAAAAAACCAAAGTTATGACAGTGGCCCCCTCTCCCTGCCCCACACTGCTTACTGCCAAGCTGCTGGGGCACTGCCTCTCCCCCAGGAACGGCCAGCATTATCTATGACTAATGTCATAGCAGCAGTATCTTCACAGCTCTTCATTAGCCAAATGATCAAAGAAATCTGGATTATATCCTCCCAAATTTGTATTTTTTCATTGTTTTCTGAAGTAATTACAAGAGCCTGGAACACCCTGGTATTTTGAAAATGAATTAATTTTCCCACCTAAATCTATTCAACGAGAACAACAACACACACAAATAAAAATAAATCACACACAAAACCAAAAAATGCCAAAAAAAGTTGAGCATATGGAGTAACAAGGTCCTGTGCATTAAACCAAAGACAAAGGCTTTAGCCTATGACTCTAAAGGCCACGGAAGGCACATTCATATAGGGAGTGATCTTCAACTGGGCATCCTCAGGTCTGATGGAGACTGAAAACTTATTTTCATTTTTAAAAAAAAAAGTCTACAGAGACAACATTCACTGCCTTGGAGCTCAGAGGAGATGTTTAAAACACTGAAGAGAGTTTAGGTTTTTTTAGTAATTGAAAACACCCCTAGAAATACAAAGCTGTTTGATAAAACAGAATCCTACCTGACCACTCATCCGTATTTGAAGCCAACTAAGTCTGTTTGCTGTGCTGTTGAAGCATACCTAACACTTCTGTTGCACTCTTCAGTACTTCCTTATTAAAAATAAAATAATAAAAAAAGGATTAACAACCAGACTCTAGGAGACCAGCTGTTCTAATGAAACTTTTAGACACAACACAACTGGAAGGCAGAAGAAACTTGAATACATCAAGCACAACTCTTTTTCATTGTCAAAGAAGAAGGAATTTTAGGTTTTATTGAGTTTAATAAGTGTGGTAAGAGAAATAATTTTACTCACAACCTTAGCCATCTGATCTAGAAATCACCTGACAGAATAACAATCAGATGCCACCAGACTGTTTGCTAGGTTATTCAAGTAATACTGTTTGTAATTACAAAAAGCCCAAATTCCTTAAATCTGTATAATCTACCTTTCCTCTGAGCACACAGACAACTAGCTAGCAGTAGGTAACTAGCTGAGGCATAACAAAAGCTGTCTGAGATTTTCTTCATCCCTGGAAAGCAATCAAGATGTGTGTGTGTTATGAGTTTTCCCGGAATGATTGGTTATATTCATTAACTCAAGCTGCACAGAGAGTATCTTTCACTCAATTAATCTCTAAGCATGGGGATAGTACTTGTGAATCATCTTGCCATTTCTCATTGCTTGGTTAGTTATAATTTTGTGCTCCACTACTGCTCGCTGTTCAGAGAAGTTAGAACAATGATGAACGGCAGCAGCTCTCATTACGGCTACTTTAGCATTCCTGTGACAACCTACAATAGGGTCTTTCTAATTAAAACTCAGGAGAGCGAAGCTTCTCTAGTAATAATATATGTTGCGTCTTCTCCCAAATAGTTAAGATTTGCTCAAAGTTTAAAACTGCGTTTGTCAGAAGACAGGCTGTTAAATTATTTTAAAAGGTCAGCGTGTAAGTTCCCACATCCCCAGACACTTCACCTGGAGAATTTGACTGGATTTTGGATTGATACATCACCCACCCCTCGGGAACTGAGCACCTGTGCTGTACATAAAATGCAACATCAACAACAAATCTCTGGTTCTTTAAGAGTGAGAGCTGTAGTCATGAGCCAAATGAAAAATACAGAGTCACTGCTTCTAATTCTGTGAGAGACAGTAAAAGCTGTCACAGAGATCAGCTGAACCAGCATGCTGGAATGTGTCAGTCATTTCCCCCCAGTCCATCATCTTTCTTCAGTCAGGAGGCTGATTTATTCCAGGTACGCTGGTGACAGGGCAGAAATGGAAAGCACTGTTTAGTTTAACATCTAAAGAATATACGGCAAGAATCATGAGTCATCCATTTGAACTTAAATTTCAATAAACGAAATACAAAAATGCAAGTTCTCTGCAAGTCCCATCCTCACCCTCTTATTTCTTTATGCTTTGAAGCTGGAAACACATGAAGTGGAAAGTTAGGGATATTTTCCTTTCTTTCAAGCTAGGGGCTGACCTTCTTTAGTCAAGAGTTTGACTTCAGGACATGAGAACTGCCAGCAAAGGGTCAGTCCAGAGTTCCACATGCAGAGCCACCACATCATCCTATAAATTGCTTCACAAACTACATTGTTTATAATAAGATGACTCTTTCTTGTTCGTTTTCAGGTTGCTCACTGATAGCATCGTTATAATTCTTGCTTTGTGTCAGAACAATTCTGAATTTGTTAGCAGCCCTTTCTTTACAAAATCCAGGATCAAAACCTCAACCACACGAAATTATTTACAGCGTGCCCAAATGTCGGGTGTAATAATGAGTTACAGCTATTCTAATTACCTCAAGGAGTCTCCATTTGCACAAGGCTTCAAAGTCCTGCAGTGACCTGGAGCTCCTGGAACAAGCCAGTTGTGCTCACAGTCTTTACATCCGATTCTACTCCCTACGAAGTATCATAGTCCAAATATGCAGAAGTAGGAGTAGAAATACAAATATTGGAAATGTAGAATAGTAGAAATAAAGACAACAGTCGCTATTCTCTTCAAGAAAGCTTTTCAATGGGCTTTTAAAATAAATTATTCCACCTACCACATAAAACAGCACAAGCTTCACTGTAAGAAGCAGCTGATGATGAATTTTAATCATTTTCAGCCTGTGTAATTATTACAGAAAACGATTTACAAGCTCCACAAATTAATCAGTCCAAAGAGTAGCTTGCAATTTTTACCTGTTTATAGGCAATACTTCTATTTTATGTAGAAACACCAGAACAGGTAGGTCCACACAAGCTGCTGCCACCCAGTGCAGAGCAGTGATTCGTACAGGGGGTGCGATGGCAACCCGCCACCATCCTGGCCTGGCAGCACTGCTCATGTGGTGGTACCATCGTCGGTCCCCAACACAGCCCAGGGCACTGTGCAGGCACAGCCCAGGCTCTCTGGGCAGCTCCATGAAGCCCATCCCCAAGTAATGATGGCATCAGGGTGCCAGGATACTGCCACAGCCCAACAGGACGGGGACAGCCCACAGCTGCACCGCAGCTCCCCCAGATCTGCTCCTGGCAACAGGGTAGTTCCTAGATGTAAATAAGGTTTCTTCACCACAGGAGACAACTTTGCTCCTCAGCAGCAGTTTAGGGAAACCCCAGGATCCTTGGAAATAGTTTCTCAGATTCCCCACCACGTAGTCAAGTGAGAGGAATGAGCCAAACCACAGCTTGACAATGACAGCTGGAAATCGAGCTTATATTTTAAAAACTTGTATCAGTACCTTTCAAGGTCTATTTAGTTAAGAACAGAAACAGATGCAGAGCCCAGCTCCTCACCTGGCACATATTTCCATTGAAACCAGTGATTTATAGGACCTGTTTCAGCCCTGGTTTTCGACACATATTTACCTTTGGGGCTGCTAGGATTTAGACTAAATTTGCCCATGTCTGAGGAAGCTGTCTGCTGACAACAATAACCAGAAGCAACAGTTTTCTTTTGCCACAGAATTTCATTTGCCAAAGTTATAGAGAAAGACTGCTATGATATCACAAGATGATGAGAAAGTGGTATTTGAAATTATTCACCAGGTTGTGACAGGAGCTCTTAGCTAAGAGGGATGATACTTCCCAGCATGAAAACTAAAACCTCCTCTCAAAAACACTATGAGTTTGCCTCAGTTGCTACTTAAGACATTTTGGGATATGATCCCTGTTATGGAGGCTCTCAAACACACAACTGTCAAAAATTAAAAATTTATTGTCAACACAATTAACTAGCCATCCGCAAATTACAGGTTCAAATGTCTGTGAGAGGAGAACAGAACATCTTCCTTGGGTTTAATGACAATCCAAACCACTCTATCACTCATCTGACAAGCGAGGGCTCTCAACCTCAAGGACCTGCTCAGGGCAGCGTCCCCACCCAAGTCACCTCAAGGAGTTTCCTTGGGCAGTGTCCTGACCCAAGGGGAGAGTCCTCCACCGCAGCTGCTGCTCCAGGGGACGAGCTCAAAATGGCTCCCCCAGGGCCCTCCATTTATACCCAGGCCCAATCTGACCTGTAGTCAACAGCGGCTCCCGTTGGCCAAATGCCTCAACTACCAGGAAGCCTTGAGAACAAATGCAGTCAGTAGCTGCTACACTTCAGCAGCCAAGAAGCCCTATTTTCACCGGGTGGTTGCACCTGCCACAATCCCCTCCCCAAAAATTAGTAGTGCCTCAGGTATACAAACTTTAAGAAATAAGGCTCAAACCAAAATTAAATACTTGCCAGATTTAGAAAGCTCATGGAATCTCCTCTGCACATGATCTCATGAATGGCCTGAGATGTTGCCACCAGTGTTCATTTTGAAGGTCTCAGTCAGGTCTACTGCACAGGGACAGCTGTGAGAAGGACCTTCCCAAGGGGCTCGGGAAGCACATCACCACGGAGGGGAGCAGAAGAGGCTCTTGGTGCCATGGACACAGGCCCAGAGCAGGCACCCCAAACCACACAGAATGGACCTGGCAGGCACCGGCTACTAAGAAGCAATGGGCAGGAGCTTTGGGTGCAAGGCCAGGGACACTGAAAGGGAAGCACATGGTGCTCAGCAGTTGAGCTGATACTCCAAAATGGGTGCCGGCTTCCTAAAGATTTAGGGAAGCCTCAGGTTGTCTCCACCTTCTGGAAATAATCATGTTACTGAAGGAGGATACCTCACAGATGCTCAAGAACTGAGATGATCGTAGATTTCCAGAAACCCAATGATGTTCTCACACATAAACTGCTTGGTGCTGTGCAGTTCTGATTTACACCTCAGCACCTGCCACACACACTACTGCTTTCAGGGGTAAAGCTGGGAGTTGAGTGGGAAGCAAGAGCCCAGAAGAAAAGAGTGTTTCTTGAAGTCAGCTCATAAACAATAGGAAAAAAAAAAATAAATCTCTCATGGGTTCTGGTAAACCCAATTATCCTTTGTATTTCCCATTCCTAGTGTCAGAAAAAAAACCCCAATCTCTGCAACGTATCATGGTCTCAAATGTCTTGAGTACGTAACTTACACACAAATTAGTACAAGGAAACATTTGCCACATACATTGCCCTTAGGAAAAAACAGCAGAGCTTGAGAAACAAGGGTAAAGTGATACAAAACTTTTAAACTCCAAGAGGTATAAGCCAATACCGATATCAGAAGCTACCATAATTTTCTTTTAAGATGAGATCTTGAACAAAAAAGCATCCTCAACTGGAAGCGAGGGGGTGTACCCTGTTCCTTATCCAACATCTGAAACTCTCCACAGTGACACTGTGTAAATAAAAGCGCTCTAAAGCGCCCTACCTCAGAAATACATCTTACTAAGTTTTTGAACAGATAGCAGCACAATGATGGGACACTTTTCAGACAAAGAGTGATAAAATTATATGAATGAATAAAATCAGAAAAATACCCACGGCCCTTTTCCATTCAGCTGCCAACATTGTGAAGAGTAAAAGTGCAGTATCGACCAACTAGCAGGAGAGACGAGGAGAAAGGAAGGTCATGTGTAAAACAGGGAACCTGGTATCAGATGAAGAATCCTCCTGAAGCCCTTGTGAAGTTAGAGGACAAAACTTCAGGAGAAAAACAAACTTGTTGTTCAACCGATTTAAAAACATAAACAGAGAAAAAGTAAAAAGAAAAAAAACACAAAACAACCTTTCCTGTAACCACAAGCAAGCAAGCCTGTTTTACCAGAGCAAGAGTACCATCAAAACAATAATACACAGTAGGGTAGTAATACACATTTTTTAAAAGCTCACTCTCAAATTAAGGTGCATTTTGTTCCTGAAAATGAAGTTACTCATCTAGCTCTATTTTTTTTTTTTACACAAATCTAGATATATTAAATAACAGTATATTCTATTTCACAGCAACTAGCAATTATCTGTTTACCGTCTACCCAAGCTAAAATCACAATCTTTAAAGCAGACTTGGCATGTATGTGGATTTTTTAATAACATCCAGCACACAACTACAGGTGTTAAGTAGAAGGCTGCTGTTTCCAAAGTGACAATAAAATTTTAGTTTAAGTCAGAACTGTCATAAAACCAATACACCATATTTAAGTGTCAGATATGGGAAGGAACCATGAGCAATACTGAATAACTTGCATGCAGTGAAGCAAATTCTTCAGCCTTTTTACTTGTAGTTATAAAGACTGTATTCCCTACAGCCAGCTGGTCAAATTTTAATCAATTGTTTCTGGTTTTGTTGAAGCAATATGATCTTGAATGTTTAGGTGAGGAGTGACAACACTGAAACCACGTTACCAGTGCAGCATAAACAGAAGACTACAGAGAAACTAAAACCCGCACTCACTGTACTGATAGTTTGTCTGCCTAGCAATTTAAGAAAATTTTAGTGACAAGTCTCACAATTTGTTCTCTGGGCACATTTTCAAATCGAAATTCTTGCCCTACTGGGGATAATCAAGTGAAATAAGACTATATTGGAAGACATGTATTAAAATATTATTTACCATGAAAAAAAGTATATATCCAGGTATTAAAAATATGAAGAACTATTGATAATGATGCAGTGATTTACTCCCTTATTTTACAGTACCCAATCCCTCTCATGCTTGTTTTGCCAATAAATGCCATTAACTCATGACCTAATTCTCAACTTCTCTCTGGTTTCTACCTTTTTTTTTTGTCCGTGATATTGTTCTCTCCTTTTCTGCTCTATGAATACATTTCACTGTACTCAATGGTCATGATTTATAAAAGTTATATAGCCCGCTTGTCTTGCCAGGCTTTTTTCTTATGACTCTAATGGGAACATACTCACTGCCTTAAAAGTATGTATGGCAGAACAAAAAATAAACCGAGAATGTGTCCGGTACTTAACAAAATAATTGCAAAGTCTCTGTGACTCTGTTTTGACCATTTTGTTAATTTGCTCATAATTAAGCCAACTCGTTAGGAGCAACAGATTTTCACACTTGATTTTAGATAATTACTTCCTCCACAAATATTTTCCAGCACAAAATTTGTTAATAAAACATTCCTGCAAAAGAACCCATCAAATGGCAAAATATAGTAATTATTTCTGCCTTGCAAGTTTCCTGTAACACAATTCATCAGACACAACAGGAATCGAGAGAACTTTTTTCTTTTAAGTTACCAGTGATGAAACCAGTTGAAAAACATTGTGCACTACAGGACCACCTCTCAATTGTTTTGTTCAGTCTTTAGTTGCCTCTACCACACCCCTTAGAATTTTTACCTCTCATGTACCCTGTGGGTTTTCAAGCAGCCTAAATAGATTAGCACTCCAAGACTTGCCTAGTCTCTCTCTCCAAGCCTGAATGCAATTTAAGCTTCAGATTTCAGCCTGCCTCACTCCCACCTACCCAGATTCAGGATTTAATTCAATTAACTCCTTTTGCTTACTTCCATAGAATGAGAAACAGCTGCAGACATATTCCTTTGAAATAAGGAGGAGTGCCAGTGGGTTAGAGCAAACCAGCGAGTGCTGTGGCATCTTGGAAAAAATATTCTATACTCTGTGGCTATATAATTACAGCCAACAGGCCCCCCGCTAATATCAATAAAACAGTTTGCACCTCTAAACTGCGTGAGGTGGCCCAGCATCAGTTTTCCCATTGTTCTTGTTTATAAGCCTATCTTCAGATTTGCATTTATTTTCCTGCCTCTGAAGAACATGGGGTAGACTTAAACATATTTAGCGAGCCCCCCCCAGTGCTTGAAGCACATCGTTCCTTCCCGTACGCCCCTGGGGTCCTTCAGCTGCTGTTTCACTGTCCAGTTGATGCAGCTGTCTGCACTTTTTGGCCACAACCTGCAGCACAAGCACCGCAGCTGGTGGCGTTCAGGTGTGCGTTCCTGAAATTGCATCTCAGTCCCTACACAGCGCTGCTCCAAACCCACTGCTTCTAGAGAAACAGGACACATCCAACCTGAGCTGAACACCGGTGGGGTCTGATGCCAACTGCGAGCACTAAAAATAAAACATTATATACTTTGGTGACCTGCACTGAATTAAGGAAGTCAGCATTTAAATGTCAAGTCGCATAATAAAAGGCACAAAAAGGCTTTAGAAACAATTCAAGACGAAAGGGAAACTATGGATTTCTGTGCTTCTTGTTGAGCTGGATCACTTCCCCACACACTCACTGTTTCTCTGGCCCAAAACCCAATAAAATATGTTGTGATATCTTCATTTTGTGGCAGATCTATTTTTCATCCAACACACATCTGAGAAGATACAAAACTGACAGTCTGGTTTGCATCATCTCGCAGCATTGAAGATTTTTCCTGACTTCTGCAGTGTGATTTATATAGGATATTCATTCTTATCTATAGAGAATACCTTATAAATTATCCACATTTCCTAACCCACTTTGTCTTTATTCTGCAAGGGGAAGGTCATCTCATTCATTTACGTCAGAAAGGGCAAAAATCACAGCAGGAAAAAGACAAACCTGTGTGTACACACAGTCTTAATCTCATTCATAACCATATACCCACTTGAACTACTTTCTATTCATTTCTATTTTTATTCCCTAAAGAGTATAACAGGGGACATACTGAATAATGTATATAATTCCATGTCCTCTGTAATGCCAAAAAAAAAAATTACACTATTTCAAGATACATTAAGTAGCTTGCTACTGAGGCATACTAACACATTAGCAAAACCATTACACTGGCATTGCACTGAACAACACTGGAAAAATTACTGAATCAACACTGAAAATAAGAACAGGATCTGGAAAAATCTTCCACAAAGTGATTGATTAGGCTATTTAAAACTAACTGGCAACTCTCAAAGCCCTGGAATGTAAGGTTATAGTTTCAGTGGGCAATGTACAACTCCAAATTTGCCTGGCCAGGGGTGGCAGCTAAGCCAGGTCAGCCACGGAGGAGCACCCTGGACATGATGGGAAGCATCCCAATTGACTTCGGTGGGTAAAGACCACACAGGGATGAGTGTGATAGGGTTTAGGCTCAAACAGGAGCCTAAGAGAGACAAAGGCAGCAGATGTTTCGTCCTACTCAAACTACAGTTTGCTCTGACCTTGCCTCCTCAGTGCTTAAGTCCAATGTACTGACCATTTCTAAACCACCAAAGCCACTAAGCCTCTTCAAAATTCAATATTCCTTCCCCCAGAGTCAAAAGCAGATTGTTTTTAAATATTACTCCTTAACCCTCTCCAACGGCACTACTATATATTGCAAAATGAAATTTAAAGAAAGTTTATTACCTCCCACATCAGGTTTAACTGATTGCAGATCAAATACAGAACTGCTTCATCAGCATATTTATCAACATAGTTGAAACTGAGATATCAGAAGGAGGCTTGAAACTTCTTTGAAAGACAAAGGTGAACACAAATCCCAGTTTTAAACTCAAATTTTCTCTTTCAATCAGAGATTTGGCAAAAATGACTAAAAAAAATTGTTTTGAAAAAATGTTCTTTCCTCTAGATTGCGCCAATCTGGATATCTCACTTGAAAAGACATTACCTAAACCTTGACCATCTGATGCAACACATCTGAATGTATCATTATTTTGAAAAGCATAAAAGGAATGGGGGTGCCATGTGTTTAATGGGCATCTCAAGAAGGACAAGTGTGGCATTACCCCTGTGAATGAATCATCCAATTAAATGAAGTGAGATGCACCAGGAATTGAAGATCAAGGGACAGAGTTTCTTACACCAGCCACAAATTTAGAAAGAACTTCACTGAAATAAAAGGCAGTCAGAAAGTCCTAAGTCAGGCAAGGTTGGTTGTAAATATTTATGCACAATTGAATTAGAATACCTATTTCTCATCCAAATGAAGTTTATGCTCATTGTGTAGCAAGTAGTTTATTCTTTCACTTTGGCTTTCTATGATAAGGCTTAGATAAAAGCATATGGTGAATTCTGGCAATTAAAACACAGTTTCATGATGCTATTTAGTATTGGACTTCCCACCCCCCCCACCAAAAAACTCTGAATTTTCCTACCAGTTGCACACTACAAAATTCAAATTATCTTCTTGCAGAATAAACATTCATTTTCACTGATCAAGATGCAAACACCCATAGCCTAAAACTGCACGTATTTTGTTGCCTTGCTCAATACCAAACTAACCCATCAACCAAAGTCAATGCAAGTTTCCTCACAAACTTCCTTGGCCTTTGGAACGAACCCTTAGTTCTTCACCATGTGAAGCAAGATCCTGTGTCTCTATCCTTGATGTGCATTTGAATTTCCTCTTAAAATTCATGAGGTTATTATTTCTGAAGGGCTACTTTGTTAAGACTATATTACACAACCACCTGTTGTGACGGCAAGAAAAAGAAATCCCACCAGTCTCTTATTAACAGGTTTCATCGTATTATATTCAAATTATAAACTAAGACATCTTATGAATATTTCCTTTTGAATTAAAATACCAGTTTCTCATGTGAAATGGAGTTTATGATAATTCAGAGCTTATCTTCACAGTTTGATGTCTTTGTCCTTCCTTAGATAAATAGTCTGCATGCTAACACATCAGTGATAAGTTCCTGAATGAGTCAGAGGACAGTTAAGATTTTTGTTAAATAAAAATCACCTGTACCCAGTGTTTTGTAGTCAGTCTCCCCTCAAAGTTTCATACCAGATGGAGCAGAAATTTTAGAGACATTTAACCAGAAAACAAAACAATTCTTTCCCTTATTTCAAACAAAATAATTTAACACACACAATCGTTGCCATGACGCTTGTATGCTTTAACTCACAGCTTTAACCTGCTATCGGTTTTGAAACTCTACGCCCCAAGCAAGTGGGCTTTCCTCGGGCAACCTGCCCACTTGCATTTGGGACAAGCCACGTTCAGTCTCACACAGCACATCTTCACCAAAATTGGACTGAGTCTCATATTTTAAAGTGAGGGCCAGAAGTAAAGGCCTCGGGAGTACAAAAACCTTTCTTATGTAAATACAGTAACATCAACGCCTTTTTTTGGCAGTTTTAATTGATGCAACACCACCAAACCTGCAGCCCTCTACAGCAGCTTGGCTTCAGGAAATCATCCTATTCCCTTCAGCAACTTTGGGCAAGATCTCCATCTCTTTGTGAGGCAACCTCTTGCTTTATATACATAGCTACAATATTTTCATTATAAGTTTTCTAAGAACGGCTCAACAAGGAAACAAGAAAACACATTAAGAACTTTAATTTCCTTCATTCCTGCATTTCTCCTGGACCAAAAAGGAGTCACTGCTGACTGAAATAAAAGTACCAGGCACACCCTTTGTGCAAGAATAAAACTGCTTTTCTCTTCACAGAAGTTTCATGTATCTGCCTCTTAATCTCCAGTAGCTCAGAGACCATAATTCCTCCTTTAATCTCCATAGGGATCATGCTGCTTCTCTGATAGAAGAATTCTTTGTGTTGGACTGTTTCCTATTGCACAACCATCATAGCTAGACAACTCACGTCATGTTTCCTTTCCATAACACCATTGGTCTACACAATTTCCAAGTCATTTTTTTCTCCATTTTACAAAAGTACTCCGTAGCCCTGGTAGAAAATGCAATGCTATCTGTCACTCACCTTTCTCTCTCCAATTAAACTATTTCTCAGCAGCCAGACAACATCTCCTCTACATCAGTTTTGGCCACATTAGCCCTCATATACTGAGCCCTCACATTAACCTTATATATCTGAATAATCCTCTCAAGGCACTCGTAATTACCTACTTAACAGTATTCAGAGTGTTCTTATCACTATCATGTGGTCTCCTGGTTACACAAACAAAGGCCAAAGATAAGGTAATTGAAGAAAAATAACAGGATTGTTATTTGTTTTGATTTATCACTCAACTCACATACACGGGTGTTGATTTAGATTTGCCCATACGAAGTAAAACAAAAATAAGAAAAGCCACAATTATTTTTGCCCCCTCTCCTATGCAACATTTGAAGTTATACCTGCTCCTCTAGGTTCTCTCAGGCAGCTGACAAGCATTTAAATAACGACTTGCAAGCAAATTGAAAAGCTAAGAGGAACAACATGTGTAGAGGTTTGCGTAACTGAAACAATGAACAGCTCTGCAGGAAAACGAATATAATTAAAGTTACTCATGCACACTCTTAGCCTTAAAAATCTATAAATCTGAAAAATCATTTCCCTTTCAATTAAGTTTGTATTTGTCATTTCAGAGAGATAAAAACAAGTCCCCACTGGCCAGGTTTTCCAATACTGAGCAATTAGGAGAAATACATAACACAAGACTGCAAAACATTTCGCATCAGAATAATTCAGAAAACCAGTGAGGATCTACCAGTGAGTCCTCACAACACCCACCACAGCCAAAGTTAAAGTTAAAAATACAGATGGATCAACTGGAGATGTTTCAAGACAGTGTCTGTTATTACTAATACTCTGAGGAGGGCTCACATCACCTAAATCGCACTTCTTACATAATCAGCGGGGGGGAAAAAAAAAAGGTTCTTTCAGAGGATTTTTTTAGAACACCTGAATTAGACGCCTGATCTGAACTGCGCTCTCATCCCCCCTTCTCCACTGCTGCCTGGAGCCTGCAGAGACTCACCTCCCAGCCTGGCTGCCTCAGCTCTCAGTCCAATATATCAAAGGACCAGAATGAGAAAAATGATGCTGCTGAACGCAGAATCATTTATTTCTATGAACAAGTTTTTGAAAAGCACATTCAGCTACTTTCTGAATATTCATACGAGCCAGGAGATCATGACTCTGCAGCAGCAGCACTGAGATTTCTTCACGGTGGTTCTACAGGACATATCCAAGTTAACTTTGCTGTGTCTAAATGGAGCTCTTGCTGATCAAGTCTGCCATGGCTGATTTTCCTAGAAGTCATTTATTTCTCCCTCTCACGCCACAGACACAGCAGCTCTTAAGGAGTTAGGCTGAACTCCTGATTTCCAATTGTTGCAGTCCAAATTTTTCCCCTTCACACCACACCAGTGACAGGAGAGTGCTCAGGATGTCAAGAACAGCTGCAATTAATTGTTGTTCTGTCTGTGTTCACCAAAAACTGCACTAATTCCAGTGAGAGGAATCAAGGGCTCATACTCTCTACTGTTAAGATTTTTCAAAGCTGTTTTGTGATAATCATACGCAGTAGAAACAGCCATTAGCATGCACAGATGCGGTATTCACAGTATTCTGGTGGATCAGCTGTTTTTCCAAAAATGAGCTTGAATGAAATCAAAGTTAATGTGAAGGTTCTCAGTTTTTCCCCTAGGCAAAAACTCCCACTAAGCTTAGCAAGAACTGAATCAGACTCACGAAGGGTTTAACATCACTGGGTTTATTTGAAAGCAGGGAACCAATCCTATGATTTATCTGTGAGCACACACGAAAAAAAAAACACGCTCTGCTTGACCTGGCAGTAAGTTATTCATTCAGAAGGAATACAGTGTCTTCTCTAAAAAAAAACTTCAAAGAGTGGAGAGGAACAGATATTTCACCTCATTCACCTCTCTAACAGTGGTGAGCGTAAATGGGAGTGATATGTGCAAAAGTTTCAAGTAAACCATGGGGAACAGCATCCTTCTCTGCAGGAAAATTTAAACCGCTCAGCCTCTCAGAAATCTCACTTTACCACAAGTGAGGATCGTTTGTTAAACAAACAGAGCAGCAGGTCACCTATGTGGGATCTCCTTCCCTCCTTCATATTCTCTGGTCAGAAAAATGACTACATGAGTCCACAGGGTGATGGCTGTTACAGGGAACTTCATCAGATCTGCACAACTGTGGCACACTCACCACGCATGGGAATCCTTGTTAAGTTACAGTTTTTAAGAGCAGACTGGATCTATAATGAAGTTTGGAGCAGTGTGATAATCCTTGGCTAAGAGTCATGGGGAAACAAAAAGAGAATACTTTTTCCAAGTAGTTTCCAAGTAAGGAAAGAAGGAGCAACGCAATGTTTGCACTTCAAAGATTATATAGATTGAAGGAGACATCATTTGCTTATTTGGATCATTGCTTATTCCTTTAGGATGCAAAGCTCACACACAGCTGCTGTCAGGTCTGCACAAAGACTCCCCAGCAGAGCAGGGAAGTTGGAATGGTGGGCAGTATAGGCTGCCATAGGTCCCCAAAAGGGCACAACATAGGCTCACCTTGCATTTACAACAGAGCTCGTCCAACAAGATGAGCTAGAGGAGGTAACTCCGGCTGTACATACAGGTTACATCCAGCATAAAACATGAAGCAGAGTGGGTTGCCGATCCAAACACAGGGACTGCCCGTGCAAGTGATTCATTGTACTCTATTAGCGATCTGACAGACAGCCTCGAGTCATTATATATGCTTCAAGTTATCTACCTGAAGAGTTATTTGTGTGCCTCGGAAGGCTGCAGTGACGTTGTTACAATGAGAATTCATTCATTCTCATTTTCCAGGGCTTGCTCCAAGCAGAAGCAGTACAACAACCCCACTCTCCTCTCCTAATCTTTGACAAGCCAGCTTAAAATAAATACTCAAACAACTTAATACACATACCTTCTTCTATAAAATGCTTGACCTGACATTCCTGTGATGTTCACGCTGCTAATTATAAGGAACACAGTTCGTCAAAGGATATGCTCTTCTCGAGAGTTTGTTTGTACACAGACAGACTCTGTGCAGACTGTTGGGTATAGTTCATTAGCAACCCAAGATGCCCACGATCCCTCCATGCTCAGCGTGTTACACACATTTTGACAAACAATTAATCAGAACTCAGTACTGCATCTGGCTTGTATTTACAGCCAAAGAATGAATTGGGTTGAAAAAGCATCTGAAAGGATAATACTTCAACCTGATGACTTCGTAGTTGGGTTTTGTTTTCCTGGAAGGAATCTGCTAACATATCATGTTTGAGAGACCCAACAGACACTGAATTTATGAGCCTTTAGGTAAACAAAACATATGGTGCTTGCTATGTTCCATCTATCTGGTAATCAGTCATTTAGCAATAAATGCATAATAAAATTTGGCCAGCTTCTCAAGACACGACATCTAAGGAGATCAGTTACAGACTTAATTTAGACAAATTTTTCATAGCGATTTTTTTCTTCATATTACATTATCTTTCTTGTTCCATGAAGTTTTCATTAACTCCTGTGGAAAATGAGACCTGGATTCTTCAAAACATAATATGGATGTAAAATATCTCTGAGCTTAGGGTATGAAATGATGGATTAATCTGAGACACTGACCAATAATAAGTCCAAGTATTTCTGTTTGAAATTATAATGCCAACACTGTCTAAAAAACTACTGGGGATTTTTATTTTACTATTCTCTTAACTAAAGCTCCTTAGAAGAGTTTCCTCTTCCCAGGTCTCCAGCCTGGAGCAGTATTTGCAAGCCCCAGGTGGGAAGCAAGTCCACTCTGGACTCGAGATTACAGAAGGGAGGTGGGGATCCGTGCACCTCCCAGGGCTTTGGACACCTCCATGCTCAGAGGGAGACATGAGCCAGACCATGGTTTTATACGGTGAGACACAGCCCCCAGCACAGAGGAATCTCTCACAGAAGCTTATACACGATCTTCAGCTTAGCCAGACACCATCCTCTCATTTTTAATCACATCCCAAGAGAACAAAACAGGTAAAAGATCACTGCATTTGGTTCTTCTCCAGGGAATGCCAAGTATTGAAATGCCATTTGTAGTATAAGCACCTAATCCTAAATTCTTCCCATTTTTAGACAACTTCAGACTACAAAATCATGTGTTTTGTTGTGCTGAGACAATGAACATTCACTTTTTCCATACTGAGAGTAAGAAAAAAAGGCAAAAGTGAGAAAATTTCTCCATGAATTTTCTGATCAGGTTAACAACCTGTCCTGGGGAACACTGAGGACCTTACTCAAGTGCAGGTGAATGCTCTGAACACTGAGGTTTGGAAGAACAGAGGGACTTGGCGAGGGCAGCCATCCTGTCTCTGCCCAGGGACTGTCAGATGTGCCCCTGACCGACTCAGCGAGCGCAGAGGAGGCAGCAGTGGAGCCTCCTGACAAGCAGCACTAGGCTCGCGGGGTCCATGTACTGTAGGAACCTCTCCAAAGGCCAAGAAGCAGGGTATGAAAACCAGAAGAGTTTTGCCAGCATATTTAGTAGCATTAGCCCATTTAGGGTCAAGCAGTGACTGGCTACAAGTTTCAATATGAGAGAGGTTATTACAGAAATCTCTGGGGATTCATATGCCCACTGAAAGGGTTCAGCAGGACCTCTGCCTTGTGTGGTTCTGTCCTTAAAGCTCCAAGGATTTATATGCCAAGCTTTGGTCAAATCTGTTGAATGCGCTCTTCCACTCCCATTTCCTTCATGATTAAGTGCCTTACTGAATCAAGATAACTAAATTTATTACTGAGACGCATTAAATAAGGGTGATGACTTGGCAGCCATGTAGAGTCGAGTATGTATTAATAGGTCCAGAAAATATTCAAAAATCTTATTAAGTAACTCGCCTCTATTCCACAGTACACGTTACTCAGACCTGCTCTCCAAATCCCCGTGGTGTTGAAGCAGGCTTCCAGCTTGCAGCATTCTCCAAGAGTTTACAAGAGGTCCAGGCAGCATTTCCTGGACAAAAGCACAACTATAAAATATCAGTTTAACTGTACTGTGCCATATAAGACCAGTTAATGCTTTTCTGCAAGAACAAGCAACCAGCCATTGTTTCGTGTATACATCCCTGTATCCAATTCCAGCACAAAAATAGATTTCTTAACATCAGTTTCATTTATTACTAAGATGTAGAACAGTGAGAAATTATTAAAGACTTAAAAAAAATCAATTTAAGCATTTTAACTTTGAGATCAGACTCTTCAGCCACTGCAATTTGTGTAACACGAGATGATGCTAAGAGGTCTCCACAAAGTGAATTAGAGCAAATCATTCCTTTGTTCAGCTCAAATATGCTTAGAAAATGGTTTCTATATTATATTAAATTATATTAAGGGAATTTAGCATTAATACTTCAGCAACAAAAGTTGGGAACACGGGAAAACTGTGGTAAACTACACAAATCAAGATTTGATCCTAGTTTTCCTGTCATAAACTTAGACGTGTATATATATAGCGTTGTAAAGGGGTTTTGTTCTTTTTCTTCAAACATTCATTGGTTCATTTACAGCGTCTTTCATTCTGTAGAGATTCAGATGCTCATTTATATCTCAAAAGCAGGTTCAATATTATAGTTGAGAAAACACTCTATTTTTTAATAGATGCAGTCTGTGAGCTTGACATAGAAGAAAAGAAACAGCTGTAGGTCCAGATGAAGAAATGTGTCTATTGTGATGTTTAAGGGGCAATTTGGCACAAAAATAAATGAAGCCAATATGCAGAAAGAAAATCTGTTACCAAATCACAGTGCTTGATTGAAGCGCATATATTTAAAAAAAAAAAAAATATTATACATAAGCTATATGTGGTCTACCAGTTTAAATAGATTAGTACTACATTGGAATTCATCTACTTTACTTCAGCCAAAGTATTCACTCTGAATATAATCACAGAAAATGCTCACTGAATTTGAAGCATAGATCTCTTAATAAAACTTGCATTTAGGGAGCTGCTGGGCCCAGGCAGCACTGCAGACTCACCAGCAAGAGCATCGTGCTGGGACCAGCCCCTGCAGAGCCCCCTTCCTCAGAATGTAACTGGCACACAAGAAACGTGTCCTCACAACTGTGCCCAAAAATGGGAGTCCAAACAATTTTCAACTCCGAAAGCTTTGCAGTGTCTAGAATATTGCCTCACAATTTCATAAATTATCTAATATGAGAAGTAGTAGTTATGCTAAGTTTTAATCGGTAATGTCTTTCTACAATCTTTAAGATCCTCCTGCCTTCTCCCATCTCAGCTACTTACTACCTCAAGTTCTAAAAAGGTAAAACCTTAAGATAATAGCAACCAGAAGGCAGATATGGAAAGCCAAATACTGCTTTGAATATTTCCTCATCCAGACCAAAGGATTTTTTCTAATCTTATTTTTCACACTATCATCTTATCCTCTTATTATTGTTTATACTGCTGCCTGAACTTCTGGAATTTTCAAAGACATGAATATCCAACTGATCAATCCTTTACCATATTAACAGAATTCAGTGGAAAACTTCCTAATGACCAGCCCTTATTCATAGTTTGTCATGGTACCATCTTACTACTTCTTAGTAAATATTAATGCTTTACTTAAAAAGTCTTGAACATTTTTTGTTATTTGATCAAACTTCTGTGTATTATACTTTACTCCCAGGTCTGTTTTAACAAGCCCATTATGCCTCTCTAAAAGACATCTAATATTTTGTCTGGAAGTATTCTTACAGCAGCAGCACTGTGTTTGCAGTGTGTGACACTACAGATAGAAAACACTGATTCTGATTGCCTTGTTTCTTTAGGCCTAATTCTATTTACACATGGCTCAGAAAGGAACAACAACTCATCCTCCAAGTACAACTCCATCCAGTCACTGCTGCTGTAATAAATGAAGCGGTCCGGAGAAATACAACTGATTTTTCTGAACTCACAGGCACAGCTGAAGTTCTTACTACTTATCAAGTCATAAGCACAGATGTGAGGAGGAAAGATGCTTTATAAAGGAATTTAAACCAGGTCTGATAAACGCTCAGCATCTCAGCACAATGCAAAAGTGTGAAAGATACAGACTAAGCTAAATCCAGAAATGACCACCCATCATTAGTAGTGGATAAACATCGGGAAAGTAGCCACAAATATCCCCAAAAGTGTGAGTTTCTCTCTTCAGTGCCAATTCTGAAGAAATCAAAAACAAGTCAAGAAAAGCTGACCATGATGTAACAAAAGATGCATATTTTTGGAAGAACATATGCCTTACTCTACAAATACATGTTGAATTGTATATTATTAATTTTACCTTGTAATATAATGTTTGGGGGAACAAAAAAAACCCCAACAAACACCACATATATCTTGCCAGTGATATATAAGGTGGTTTTAGACACCCATGAGCTTGACTATAGATTTAAATAGTCCATTAAACACCTCTTGTTTAATAAACAAATGAGACCAAATACTGTAAACCAAATTTGCCTCTTCCTTAGAAACAGGAGTTAGCCTTGGCTGCTCCACATGGCTTTTTCTTTTTTTTTTTTTTTTTTTGGTTGTAATATCAGTTCAAAGGGAATTCTCAATCATTCCCTGCTGCTTGAGGCAATTTCAAACAAGCTCACACACTTTCAGCACAATTCTAATTAGCTTTGTTCTTATGAGTGGTGAACTTGTTTCAGTCCCATTATATACATGTTAATTGTTAACAAAGAATAATGAATTTGCAAAAGTAATGGTTGTTTGATATCTATTTAAAACACCCTTTAAACCTCACTCTGAACTAAAAATCATTAAAGGGGTTTGGTTTTGGAATTATTTTTAATTACCATTCCTATGTCACGTTTATATTTAGATAATATTACTTATGTTATCTGTACAGCATCGTTTTCCACGTAATCACCCCTATAACAAAACGGCTTGAAGTTTTAAGGGGGGGGGCACAGAAGTTTTTTGTTTTGTTTCTGCAATGTTACCTTTCACTTCTTGATAATATAGCTATTACATATGTGTATAAATATAAATAAAAAGCTCAGAAGCCGATATAATGAAGAACTGTGTTTCACATTTTTCAGCCACTAGGCCACTTCTACCCCCAGCAGTTAAAGTTTCATCGTTTACAGCAGTAGCACACAGAACACATGTCCAGTTCTAGGTCTTTAGCAGCTCAACTGGCTTCCTGCACTGCAACATGCAGTGCACAGCTAGGTCTGCAGCCAGACAGGCTAGGAAAAGAATAAAAAAAATTTTAAAATCTGCTAACATCAACATTCTACATACAGTATCCACGTGATACCAAAATACTACACCCAATTGCAAAATAATGACAACTGGCAAAAAATGTACGGATTCCTCTTAGAGAAGTGAAACATGATAGTGCAGGAGCCTCAAAGTTAATTTTCCTAATTCTTGAGGAAACAAAGGCCTAAAAATGTTGAAAACTTCAGAAGTTTGGGAGTGAGCTTCATATAAAAAGCCCCTTCAGCCCCACACACCCACAAGGGTAACTCACTAGGCAGCAATGTAGAAAAAAGGCAAGTTAATGAACTGTACCTTCAAACGCCATAACCAACACCTCCTGTCACAAGTCAACCGCTACTCTGCACATTTTTTTACTGGTAAATATCAAGACATTACTGTGACAGCTATTTAAGAAACAATTATTCAACAGCAATTTTTGCTCATCCCCAAGGAGTCACAGCATAATCAACCATTAGAAAACCAGCCCAAGATTGCAGTATTCAGAAAGACACACCACCTCGAACTGAATTGTTATAACTTCTTCAGGATTTTATTGTATCTCAGAAGAGAATATGAAAGGCAGTAATCCCAAAGTCTCAATATTTGATACTCCTTTCAATAGCTGTGGTGATAACACAGTAGAAGTGTATATTTTAAATGAAGAAAAGAGAATTAGATCTGAAACAATACAATAGCTGAAAAGTTCAGAGCCAGCTCTGACTTACTATTAGCTCCTTTTTGTATAATTAGGCAAGGCCCAGAAAGCCCAGAAAGAATAATTACATTTGCCTGAATGAATCTGGGTGAACCAGACCTGATTTAAGCACACACAAAAAAAGAGGAACAACTGGATTTATGATGCTTACTTTTTCTTGGAATTAATTCTTCGTTCTAGTTTAATTAATTGTAAAGTCTTTGGTCTCATTACATCCAATAAACTCTGGTTTTCACATTCAATATTCATGAAAGTAGCATAATACAAAAACTAATATTGTGTTCATTTACCTTACATCTATCTTTAAAAGGTTGGAAAATTATCACTTACCTACTGGTTGCGTACAAATGAAAACACTTGGGTACACGACTGAGTCAGCCTAACAAGTGTGAAGACAAATGTTACCCCTCTGGGGTAAGTGACCACGAAATAAGGTGGATCGGTAGGCTGAAGTCACTGTGAATTTGATTTAATAAAGTTACACAGCAGCTAACACATCACACCTTCCCAACTGCATATAAAGATGTAGGATATTTAAGTAGCGACAATGTTAATAAACCTCCTTTGGTATTACTAATCCTGCATCAGATGACAATTCTGCGACAAAAGTTAGACTTCCATAATTCACAGAACTGCTTTCCATCAGGAAGTTCTGACAACAGGAAGTTTATTCTCCTCTTTGTCCAGCTCCCAATCATTGAAGCTAAAGAGAAACTTTAAAACATGCTCAAAAATAATAATAATAAAAAAAGTTATACGGCAGTATATTAAAAATAATTTAATTTGAAAGATAACAACCGACCTTATCCCAGTTCAATAGGCAAGAACAAGGAAAAAAGAGAGAGGAGTTAATTTTGACTAAGTTCATTAGAACCTCCCTCCAAATTCACTTAAATGCTTCTGAAGTGAAGGGGGGGAAGGGGGGGGCAGATTCTGTAAACATCCTGTTGTTCTCTGCTTTATCCCAGCTGATAAAACAATAGCAGGGTGCCTCTTCAAGTTCACATGCAACAAATTCTTGGAGAGTAGAAGTTGCAGAGGAAATTTTCCTCCAACTTCTATATAGTTTTGAGGGCTGGGTAGGCAGTGGGAGAGGAGAAAGGAGTTGATGTGTTTTTCTCTAATTGAATGTAAGTGGCAGGTAACGTAAACCAGAGTGGCTTGTTGTCTAGGAAGCGAGGGAAACTTCATAGTTTAGGTCCTCTTCCTAATCACAGGCTACAGCATCTCCTGCGCTGGTAACACAGACAAGAACAGCAGTTTACCTTCCAGCTCAATTAACAGAATCCCATGGTTGTGTCAGACTCAAAACTCTGCTGAAGGCAGAAACAAGAAGCACTGTAAACACATATTTGTATACAAGATCCTCATCCGCAGACCGAAAAAGGAAAAGTCAGCATAAATCTCTCCTACTAACAGCTGTAGAGTGTCAGAGCACTGTTAATAGATTTTTAGCATGTTTGGCACTGCCTGCCTACAGCACAAGTAGATGGGCTGAGACTGTACAAAAAAAAACCCCAAAAAACCAAAACAACAATCAACTTCCTATAATCTGTTTCTCCTACAGAATTATTACAAGAAAGAAAATTATATAAACACCTTCCTGTTAGCTCCTAGATGTAGGAACTGCAACACCAAAATAATACCCCATTGGAGGGTTTGAAAAGTAAGGAAAAAATAATTAGACTGACTCGTAACAGAAAGAAAATATTTTAAAAAAAAAAAAACAACCCACAACTAATTGAGCTTTTCAAAATTAAGGCAAGATCAAAACAAGCAAGAAATGAAGTGCTACGCTTTTGATTTTTTAAAGCTGTATCCCCCACTGAGCAACCTTTACAGGAAAACATCTTCTGCATTTTATATTCCAATTAGTGCATTAATATTTTCTTGATTAGTTATCCATATTTAAAAGAGTTTCCTTGTTCCATTTTGTAATTTGGAATTGCATAGGAATGGGGGAGAATGTAACTGTATATTCACAGGCATTGCAAAAGAAGATGCAGACCAGATTTCTCTTCAGACAGGATCAACCATTTTCTGAAGTTAAGATTGTTCAATAGTCATACACATAGTGGGAAAAATAATTGGTTTAACCTTGGTTATTAATAGAAATGGGGAAAGCCCTGCTTTTATTTTTTTGCCTTCATGCTACTTTCTCCCTTGAAAGTGATTCTTTCAAAAGACAGATTCTCAGCTCAAGATTCATAGACTACTAGGAATCCATGGACAACCAAGAGGTGTTAAAAGCATTAACTTATGCTAGCTGCCAAGTTTGGAGAATGTTTTAGAGCATCTCTTAGCTTCTATGGTTGAGAGCCAGTGGAAGAAGACAATAAACATTGTGAAGTGGTACTGTGTATCCAGCTACTCACACCAATAAGAATTTTCCCAGCTGACAAGATCACAGAGGTGTTAGCTGGAAAGCTGGAAACGTCTCTGGAGACCACCCAGCACAGCCTCCCGGCAGAAACAAGGCCATCATCAAGACAGGAGATGTTTGCAAGGGGATTTGTTCAGCCAAAGCTTAAATCTTCCCCAAACAAAAGGTGCCCAGCTCCCTCAGCCTCTCACCCGTCATGACCAACTCCAGAGCCAGGCACCCCAGCAGGGTTTTCTCATCAGCCATCCTGCTCCAGAGGTCCCAAAGAGGACAGAGCTTCAGCCAGTCAGTGTTCCATTCGGGTTAGGATTCTACCTCTCAATAGGGAAGACAAAACCCAAGGTGTAAGGTATTTTCTAACAGGGAGCCTGGTTTGAAACAGACTTGAGGACATTCAAATTCAAATAACTATGTAACACAACCAGACACTCTTGACATAAGCTAACTTAGTAGCCACCTGCATTTTTAAGGTCGGACCATAGCAATTTCAAGGACGTTTTCCTCTTATTTTCTCTCCTTGCACAGTTACTCTACATTCCTAGAACCTAAAATATCCTTTGTACCTCTTGTTCAGTATAAACAAACACATTCTTGATTCGCACAGGAAGCATGGATCTTAGGTTCCTATTTTTATAATTAGTAAAATGCACTGGTATTCAAATTTATTTTAATTCTTGTCTGAAATAATCAAAAGGAAATTACTTCCTCCAAGATTTTCAGCATTTTAAGGATCTTAACCAAACAAGCAGGAGGAAATCCATTATAACCCACTCAGCAACTTGAAACAGGCAATTCCTCATGACTGCAGCTGAGCAAACTGATAATAATTTACGAAAAATCCCTCCTCCTCCTCCTATCTGCATATTATCTGAAAACAGATGGAAAAGACAGCCAAACAAACATTAACTGAAAAAATTTTGCCATGTCCTTACAACACCGACAAATACCAAGTGAGAAGCCACGAGGTGAAGTTTGAGGCTGGTTTGAATGAGTTTCTTGATAAAACAGCCCGGGTCGGTTCTGAAGAGATGTGTGTTTGGACTGGGGTACCACCAGTGGGAATATCTGCAGTCTCTTTCTCTAGAAAGATTTTTATGAATGAACATTCGTTACATTAGCAGAAAGCATTTGTGTATGGCTTCACATGAACATTGGAGATTTCTGCAGCATTCTCCCAGATGGGTGATTAAAAGTAAACCTCTAATGTTCAGAAATCTCACCACAACAAACAACTTTTATGTAAAAAATGGTATCTGGCTTCTTTTGATACTTAGCAGCTGAGGTGATCTGTTGCCTGTAAAGCAGGATGATAAAACACCATGATCACACAGGTCTTCATAACCCAGGTTTCAAAGCACTCCTCAGTGTACTTTGATCAAAATGTTTACAAGGCACTAGCTTTTCAAGAAGTTCATGAACACCAATCTTTATTAGGGTTATTTACCAGCACTGAAGTATTAGGGCATATACCTACGGAGTTGCACTTCTAATCCAGATATTAAATATCTAAGCTTTTTGCGCTGCTCTCAGAAAAGGAAGTTTTTGTTAAATCCAGAAGACAAAAGGTAAGTTATGGGCCTTCTAAACCTTTTTCTAAGGGAAACTTGAAATTATGAACAGACACAGTAAAAAGGTTGCTGAGAAAGCCCGTATAACTCATGTGTACTTTTAGTGAAAAAATACAAGGAAAATAATAATACTTAATGCTTGGGAAACTAAGAGCATAGAGAACATGATTTAATGTAACTACAGCAAATTGTTGCTGCAAATATTGATTAGACTTACACTTCTCAGTCTTTGCAACTCTGCTTCCAAATACTGCGGAAGAACTAAGTTTTCAAGACAAAGAAACCCCAAAACACAACAAACAGAAAATCTTTTTAAAAGCCACAGTCATTTTAATTTAACTATGATTCAGCTGGAAGACATGAAAATATGCACAGCAGAGCTCAACTAGCTGAGAGAAAACAACCAGGAATACAAACAATGAGTCAGAATGAGAGACTTGATTACAAATCCCTTGCTGTTCTTCAGAGGGTGTACCAGTAAGGACTGATATAAAATCTGACCAAAGAGAAAGCTTTAAAATGTGATTGCACGGAAGATTATTATCTTCTGACTCTAGTGGCCGTTACAGAACCATTCATGTCAAACATCAGTATTCTGCAATTCATCTTATGAAGTGCCAAGAAAATAATGCAAGCCGAAGTTTGTCTCTACACAGAAACACGTTATTCAGAACACATAAAACAAAGATAACGTACACTCACACATCACTTCTCTTTATTCAGAGGATATTTCAGATTTTATTTTGCTCTCTCACTGACCAGATTGACTTTAGCAAAGTTGCATGTATGTAAAATGACGGTAGAAAGATTTTAATGATTGCACATCTGCTCCGTACTTCACACTGTATTTTATGTACATGTATGAATTCTGGTAGCAGAACAACAAGCTAAATACCCATAATTCAGTTCTCTCGTTACTCTTTGTACTTGCCTACTACAAATCTCTCTACTCCTTTATACCCTCGTTGCAGGCTGAGGTTGACAGCCTTCTCTCCTCAGCTCATGCTGATTTAATACAGCTGCAGCATCTCTTCCCTCCATCTCTCCTGAAATCTTTTCTCTCTTCTTAACAACCCACAACTTTGTTACCTATTTCTACCAGTTATTTAATTCTAATTGCATCACCTTGGGAATGCATTTGGGGTACACTTTCTAGTAAATAGTACACAAAGAAAATTGTAGCACAACAAGGGGAAAAAGGCATAACAGCTTGTGTGCTACTGAGATGAAGCCAGTAAAGGAGGAGTATTTTTATCTACAAGAATTATGCATTAATAAAAGGAAATATTTTTAGTGTCTGTATTCCCCAGTCTGCACCTGAGAGGATGTTTTCTGATATACAAGAAATACTTCTAACAGTTCAAATTTGCTTAGTTGAAGTTATACTTTTTCAGATAACAGAGCGCCCATATCTTGCTTTATTTTCACTCTAGATCTCGGTACATAATATACTACCAAGAGGGATTATTAGGGCATAAAAGAAACCCACACAGGTGTCCCCCAAAACTACCTCATTGCCAAGGTCACCATCAACTTGAGTATGTGCCACATTTCTCTAGGCTATTAGAATATATTTCAGAGATGGAAAAACAACACCGTACTATTGAAGTAAGAGACAGAAGTGATTTCACAGTAACAATAACGTCCTTTTGTTATTTTCCCTGAACAGCAGAATAACTTGGAAAGAAGCAAAGGAAAAAAAGAGAAAAGAGCACAAGTGATTTGGAAAACTGGGTAAAATATACATGGGAATATGTACAACTACCCGGTAACTAAGTCATGCCATATAACTTCAACGTCAGCCTCGGTAGATCACCTCATGACAGATGAAGAGGTATTCTAGGCACATGTAGGAAAGGAACTAAAACTGTATACTGCTTTTCAGCCAGCTCTGGTGGTGAGTATATTCATGTTATTAGACACTACTGTTTGAGTCCAAACATACCATATGTGTATGTCTGACAGGGCAAACACATGCTGTCCATTTCAGATGTTCTGATTTTTCAAATGATTCAAAGCTGAAAAGCTTTAATATTTATACTAAGTTTCTTTCAACCTCCAGCAGTTCAATGTAGTTAACGACAGCCTATGGCTATTTTTCAGGAATACTAAGCCATATTTAACATATTTAACTTTATTACACTGATTTTAGAACCCAGTTGTTTCTTGTCATCAGTATTTTGGATTCTGCCTCTTGATTTATGTAACTAGACATTTTTGTGCTTCTCTATACGCACAGATGCCTGTTTGGTCATAAAGGTGCCAAAGACAGGAAGAAAAATTATGTTCAACTGCCAAATCATATTTTAAGAAAAAAAAATTATAGAAAAAGGAACTACTTACAAAAGAACTGATGCAGACATAAAAAGATACAGTTCTTCTGTGAATAAAGACAAGTGTGATGGAACAAAGTGAACTGTAGAGTTTTAGTCTCAGACTCTTTCCAGGGTTTGAACTTCTGCTGGATGGAGATCTAACCTACAATTAAACTGAGCTGACAGAGCTTAGGAATCATGATTTGCTTTTGTCTACCTGGTACTCTTCCAGAAAGTAATGAACTTTTCTTTTGTAAACTAAGATCACAAGGGCAAGACTGAACTTTGAGAAAACTATTCATGGCTTCCCACCAACAATATGCCATTTCTGTAGCGATGCTGTTTTAACTTCATGACCTTTTTCTCCCAAGTCTGTATAGGCTGCCATAAAGAAGCTTGCCCTTTCAATAAAGACATTACGAAGGAGTAGAAAGGAGATACTAAAAGCAGAAAGTTTTGGGTTTTTTTTAAAAAAAAAAAAAAAAACAACAACAAAAAAACAACCCACACATTTCAGAACTGAAGAGTGAGAGGTTAATAGGACTATTTTTTTCCAAAACCTTTTCGATAATTGCCATTACACTACATAGAGAACAGTCCATCACCACTTAGAAAACTGTCCCTGCTGCTTTCAGTCATCTTCTCAAGCATTATACATTTTCACCCGTGAAATCAGGGGGGGAAAAAAAAAAAAAGTCAATTTATGTAGGAAAAGCATAGAAACATATTCTCCCCTTCAATACATGGGATACTAAACACCTTCTAACAATTTCAGAAAGCTGTATGATGGTTCCAGCAATTTAAACTTCTATGTTTAACTGTTTTCAGGGAAAAGAGAAAGGAATTTTGAATATAGCACTAAGATCTTATTTGCCGAACTGTAAGATTCCACTGCAGGTTGTGGTCTCTTACACACACATCAGAGCTACCGGTGTGAACTTTCTGGACTGGTGAAGTAACTCGACTGCTGTCACTGAAATGCAGTTACATGGAGGTGAAACTTACGTGCAGAGTTGGATAAAACATATACAGACTCTAGAGGGAGTTCTAACTTTGCCATATTTTTCCCCTTACAAGATTTTTATCAGTAGTTCAGAACAAAACAACCAAATAACAACAACAACAAAGCAAACCCATGCATGATGTTTATTCTGGGTGTCTGCTTCTTCCCCTTCCCCTCTGTTACTGGGCAGAGTGGGAGTTGCCTGGCACAGTCAAAGATCTCCTTTCTGCTGATGCTGACGTGTATTTCAGTTTTCTTTCTCACCCAATCATGATGTATAGGAACTCTTAATTTAATCGTGCTTGGGCGACTCTGGTGTACCTTCAGTCTGAATTCACCAGGTCATACAGCGTCTAGGAGACTTGCGATGTTTAGTGAGGATGAACTACACTCAGATAGCCAGTCTTTAAATATTAAACACAACAAAGAACTTGTAGAGATATTTTCACCAGCATAAATTAGCTGCTTTCTAATGCAGTAATGCTGCCTATGCGTTCCTGGGGCCAGTTCACAAGAGTGTGTGGGACACACACTAGCCTACCCAAGCACAAGAATAGCTGGTTCACAAAGATCACACACTCTCGTGAATCCCTGAACAAGCTTTTAGCTCTGCCAGGCTGCTTGAAGTAAGGGGATTTCCTTGGCATTATGAACTTGGCAAAAGTGTCCCCAAGTTGCAGGGGGAGCTGCTATAGAGCCACCAAGAATGCAAGTATGTGCCACATATCACGTGTGTATGTACCCATATCACCTGTCTTCATCCAGCATTTTGAAATAAACATCCATTCTTTATGGCTCTGATGGAACTTTAATAGCTCACAAATATAGCACATTGACTGCTGGATAGCAAGAAGCCAAAAATAAAATAGAAGAGGGCAATATACATTTCCAATGCTCCTTTATATTGAAGGTAAGCTTAAGCAATCTAATATTGCAATATTTTTCTGCTTTGAGGCAAAACATCATGTCAGCTCAACCTAGTTGAAGAAATTCATAACTGGAATAAAGGCTGGTAATCCTTTATTACAGTGTCTTCCTGTTAATCTAACATCTACTTTCACTTTTGTTATTAATTAACGTTTCAAAAACAGATTAAAACTTTCCCTTTCCCCTTTTGGTAAAGATGACAATTTACAGTGAGGAAAAAAAAAAAAAAAACAAAAACAACACAACAAAGCCCACAAACACACACACGTCCCAGGAAAGTGTTCTACCTGTCCAAACATTCATTAACACAAAAAAAAAAAAAAAAAAAAGAAAAAAAAAGAGGAGAGATTTGCATTTCAAATTTTTCTCAGAGGATAAACGTAGCATACTGCATGGACATAACAACAAGCTATCTGTAGAAAAACTCAGATGACTTCTAACAGCCATATGTTGACTTCTAACTTCCATATGTTAACAGGGAAGAAAGAGGTACACTTAAGACAGCTGTCTACCTCTCAGCCTTAATTTCTCATTTTTACAGTGTCTTATGTTGTCACAATAGTACCAGAATCTACAAAAAAAAAAAAAAATATATAAAAGTTATGAACCACAGCTGCCCCCTGACCACTCAGTGGTTTCATTTTAATGCAAGAAGTAAAAGCAGTGAAAACCTAGATGCTGGAGCAACGAACAAAAAAATATATAAACTGCATTTAAATTGATTTTTGAACGAGGGAAAAAGTGCGCTAAGCCAGATACTCTATTTTTAAAGTGATCTTTCCCCCTATTTCCTAAACTTCACTCTATTTCAAGTCAGTATTGCAGGATGCAACTATGCTGAATTTAGGAGATCTTTTCAGGCATCAGAAATACTCTGCCTGTCAGCATTCACCTGCTGAACCCACCGCAAGGGCAGAAGTTGTCTTCTCTATTTACCTGCTCCACTTTGTGGAGGAGCGGACAGTCAGAAAAAGACCTGCAATAAGAGTTTCAGGTGCATTTCTGGGGTCACTTTCCTCTGAAGTAACAGTACGACAGGCAGCACAGAAGTCTGGAGGAAGAACTCCAGCAGCCTAATCTTTTTCCTCTTTGCATGTTTTCAAACCATCTGCTCAGCATCCAGAAGTTAAACGTTTGTATGAAGTACATTTCTTTCTCCTCAATATTGATTTAAACCATTTTTCATAATAGGCTCTGAGTAGCAAGGCAAAAAAAAAAAAACCAACAAAACCAACCAACCCAAACCATTTCACTTCTGTCAAAAAGAAGCAATGGAATAATGAACTGGCTGAAAACATGTATTTCCTAAATGCTGCTGCTCTTGGACAAAGATGCTCCCACTTAAATGAGTCGCATGAAGTAAATTGCCTATTTGCATAAATATGCCAAATGACTACTTAGGCACTTCATGGCTGGTCACCAGCCGAAACGTTCATTCCTAACTCTAGATCACAAGCTTTTTATTGGTGCTGGCACAGACTGTGACAGTAGGAAAGAGTTTCAGGGATACTGCAATGCTGAAAATCAGTGCTCTGCAGAGGGGAATGTGAAGTTTTTTGAACAGAGGGACATTTGCCTGAGCGAGCATCAAAGGGCTGTTAGGGACAATCAGAACTGCCACAGTCAACAGGATTTTGCTATGAGCAATCCAAATCAGTAAAACAAATACACAGAATTCACCAGGTCTTTATTTCGGGGAAGGTAGTTTTCCTGGTAAGAGTTATGTTTGAGAATATTCTGATTACATTATCAGCATTTATAAATTTGTATGGTAAAACTTCACCAAACCTAACAGTACATAAGCACAGTTTGACCTATAAGTGAGCAAGTCTGCCAAACAGCCCATAACAAAATCCAAAGTTCTTAAACGAAGATCAGATTAGATTTTTGGGGCGGCTTGTTTAGGTTTTTTTTTTATTCATTACATCTTTGACAGATCTGGGGTACAGCAGGTCACCTTGGTTCCCTCTCAAGTGGATCACAACAGCACCCAGGCTCAGATCTGCACGGTAACACTGTGGGCTCACACAGTACTGAGGAAAAAATGATCTTTAATTTCCAGCTGATTTTTACAATAATTTTGAAGTAAATCATGCTCGCACTTGAATTATTTTACAGTTATAAGCCAGTGCATTTCAGTGACCACAGATCCAATTTGTAGAGTTTAACATTTGTTATGAGACACTGATGGCTGTTTTCATATGTCCTAAACATAACCTTGAGACAACAGAGCTCAAAGCATCTCGTAATTACATTCCTCAGTAGGAAGCAAGTCCCACAGTTGACGTGAAAAGACCAAACTGTTCTTTCATTCAAAATAAACAACAATATTTCCTCTTCTTGCAGCTGTTAACTATTGAACATTTCAACTGTGTTTCACTGTAGTGCACTCCATGACTTTCTGGAAAGCACTTTGTCATTTTCTCCCCACTTTTAAAAGAAGTAGAGAAGTATAGGACTACAGCTGAAGTAGAGACACAGTAAGAAAAATCTCAACATTTTAAAGACACTTATGACTTATAATCACACCACGATTACTATCCAGCATCATTAAAATGGGGTAAATAATTCAGCCTGTCAGTAGGTCAGACCAGAAGCATATGCTTTATCCTCCCCTCCCAGCAACAGCCTTCCTGAAAACCCCTGTCAGTTAAAAAGCTCCAAGTGATTTCAGGAGACACTGACCCTTCAAGATGTGCTAAACCTTCACTATAAAAACCAACCAGCTGCTCATCATGCAGATCTACTGAGGTGCTTACAAAGGTTTCATGAATAAATGGATAGTTGTGGCTCAGACACCATAAAGGACAAAGCTCAGCAGCTCCCTTCAGTTGGAAAGCGATAGAAATACTTTGACTTACATACACACAGGCAACTATAAATCAGTAAGATTGCCTCTGAGCTTCTCTTCCAAGCCTGCACTCAAGCAGTAGTTCATAGGCTGTCTCTTGTAGAAAAGCCTGCAAAAATTTCTAAACCCAAGAAAGGACCCGTAGAAGCCAAGCAGATTTACAGACCGAGCAGCCAGTTGTCAGCAGAAAAGTCAGTTTACTCATTAGTCTGCTTCCATACAGGAGGGATAAAAAAAAAAAAAAAAAAACAACACACAAACAAACAAACAAAACAAAACAAAAAAGCACACACACACACACACAAAAAAAAAAAAAAAAAAAAAAAAAAGGGAAAAAACCCCCAAACGACCAGGGCAAAGCCTTAACAGCAGCGGTTAAAATTAAAGTTAACCTCCAAACCCTCTTAGCCTCTAAAATACATACGTTTATTTTTAAGGTGTCCTTTCATCCTGTTTCCCATGCTTTACTGTTGTTCAAATCAGCATTGCAAAAGCCATCTGTGCAGAATTTAAGAGGATTTGGGGGACATTTAAGAGGATTGGGGGACATCACAGATACTCCCCCCAGCCGTGTTAAGGCTGCTAAAGGCACTCCGGGTGCAGAGGATTTCTTCCCGCCTTTTCTCCTCAAGCTGAGGCAATGGGTCAGGAGCGTTTAGCACCTACCTACCGATCAGTCAGCTGTTAAGCTTCGCGTTTACCCATTTTCAATAGCAGAGATTCTCAAGATTTATAAAGATAGAAATCCTGAGGGAAGGTAGTTGCTAAAAAAAAAAAAAAAAAGCCTAAGCAGATCATCTGCTGAGAATCTAAGCAAAGCAGGCTTGGGGGGAGAAGCCCGAGGACTGTGAAAACTTGTTTTTCAAGAGATTCAAATAAAAGTTAAATAAGAAAGAAATGAGGTGAAATCGTTGTTCAAAGGAGGACAGGAGCAACTCTCTGAAGTAGTAAAAGGGAGAAAGGAGTCATTTCTGTTATAAACTGACTTCTTAAATTTGGCTGAGTCAGAGTTTTATTTAGCAAGCGGCAACAAGCAAAACAGCGCTGGGCGGCGGGGAGTCTCCTGCTCCAACAACGGCCCGCACCTCGCAAGGAATTTTGTCTTAATTTTATACTACAAAGCATTGCATATTTATTAAACGCCTATACATATACATTACCTAAACCCGCCTACTCCCGCTTCGTATGGTAATTAGCTTATCAGTCCCTTACGCTTGTGCAGATGCTGCTGAAAATTACGGGTCGGGGGTCTTCAAATCATGGGCGGTGGTCTTAGGGAGGAAGGCCGTAGGTCCTCCTCACAGTGTACTTTTCACCCTTTGCCTGGAATGTGATGATTTTACAAGCTTGCAGTATCTTACCAGTCTAGGCTCATTACTGGTCTTGAGTAAGGAGATTTATGGACGTCCTTGTTCATGCTTTATAAAGTACAGACACTTCTTTCTCTGGTTGCCCCACCCTCCCACTTTCTTTCACTCTTTTACACAATATCATTTTATCATGTTAGTTCAGTTGAGCACTTGCTCTTAGTTCTATATAATGTGCAATAGTTCATATGACAGTTCACCTTTCCATTGTCTTTTCGCTGATTTTGATGAACAAACAGTGTACCGTCCATCACAATTTCTACCTTTGTCAGACTACAGAAAACATTCAGAAGTTGAGAGGGAAGAGATGGAAGGAAAACACCCAAAGTAAGAGCTGGCATCGCTGGGTACATCTGCTGCTTCACCAGGTGCACAGAGCCCTCAAACGCTTCAGATTTCTTTAAAAACCCAGGAAAAGGAAATCCATCCTGAGGAAGCCGCTTTCCCAGCATGCCTGCAAGGCTGCGTGAAGCCTTATTTCCATGAAAATGCACAAAACTGACACCCCCCCCCCCAAAAAAAAAAAAAAAACACAAAAAAAAACAGAGCAAAATAAGCATACCAAGAAGATGGTCAACTTCAGTGAGTTCTTGTGGAAAGGACAGGCCTAAGCCCAGACCACTCAAGTCCAGCCCGAGGAGCTGTACTGTGACAAGGAGCATTGACGTCTCCATATACCCGTGCATTATGTAGCTTAAAATATTTATTAAGCAGAATGCTAACGATAGCTTTATCCTCACGTTGATTACCTCTCTTGGGCAGCTAAATATTAAGACGAGGTTGTTTTTCCTAGCTAATTTAGTAAGCAAGAGCTAATTTAAATGAGCATATCCTTTAGGAGTAATCCATGTGAATAATGATCCTAACTTGTTTTCATACAGTAGTTGTGACTTATTTAGGCTTTCACGGTACTTTAGGGTTTCTAAAAGAGGCACTATGCAAATTACCCTGCTTAGTAACAGCATGCTGGAGCAAGTACCTCCTGTTCGTGTGGTTTTTATTGACTTGTTTTGCACCACTTCACCAACACGCACTCCTACGCGTAGGAGGGAGTTCAGACACGCCAGATAATGTCTTGTAACATCTTCCTACTCAAGCGTCCTAAGAGATGTTTTCCCTTCATTTGTCCTTTTCAGATAAGCGTGTTGTTCTTTTTATTTTCCAATATTAAGACGAGACGCTTGGTGACGCAGGAGCTGAAATGGAAACAGCACTGCACCCATGGTGCAGACTCACACTTCTTTCACATTCAGGATTTATTTACTCTTTTCATTTTTTTGGAACCAATTCTATCGGGGTTCAAAAGCGACCGCCATCTCATTTCTCAGCAAACCCCAAAACATGGGGAAATTGACCCCCTGTGGGCCTCGTGCCACAGCAGGGGGCACCAGTGGCCTCCACAACCACCACATCCCTGTTGGCAGCTCCCTGCCACATCTTCCCTCAGAAAATACAGCTTCTCCCGGCCAAGATTCCTCTTCCCCAGAGAACAGCTCTCCGGTTTTCTACCAGATCCCCAGGGCAGCGGCTGAGGGAGGCAGCAGCCATTAACCAGCTCCGTAAGGGCTGAGCTGGGGCCAGCCTCACCTCCCTGCCCCAACATGAAGCCGGCCATCCCTTTTTCTTTCTCCTACTGCTGAGACCATGTCAACCATTTCTTTTTCAGTCCCCGCTGCCAGGCGCTTCCCAGCTGGGCCTTGCCACCGCCAGCCCCTCACCCCTGCACTATCTCTCCAATACAAAACCCTCACAAGAACCAAATGTCAGCCCCGTGTTGTTTTTTTTTTTAACCTGGCAATATTCCATTTAAGTAAATTCCAAGACGAGTTTAACAACCCTTTTGCTTTTGTCATCGTGGCAGAGGCAAGAATTGCCCCCTTGCACATCTGCTGCGTTTTATATACTTGTGAAAGATAACAAAAGAAAACAAAAAGGGAAGAATGGGTGTTTGGAGGGAAGTCTGTGGCCTGTCAGATTTTCCTCAGCCATCACAGCAGGGAGAAGAGCCAGTCACAGCACACAGAGGGAGCTTATCAAGAGACAAACAGTTTGTTGGGCATTCTGCAGACTCATAGACAACAAAACAAAAGTTTAATATTCCCTCAGATCCCTTCAAGATCTTTTTCTCTGTCACAGCTGTTCTTCTAGCAAAATATCCTGCATTTCTTTAGTAATTTCAATTTTTTTTCCCCAAGAAAAATTACCAAATACATGCATACGCTTGCTGGTTTTCCCACTCCCATTTGGAGCTTGTTACTGGGTATCTCTGTGCATAAATAATATCACTGGACCATTTTATACCATTATCCATAAAATGTGCCAGTAGAGGATTTTCCGTGGGTACTAACAGTTGTTGCACTGAAAGACACCATAAAGTCGAACGCTTGGGATGAGCAATCTGCCCAGAGTACATTGCATTAACACTGTGACTTTTTCAGAATGTAATGACCTTGGTCATTATTTAAATGACTGCTGTTCAGATTTTCATCTTCGCTATTACACAGTTAGTTATGAGGTGGTATCTCCTGTCGTTTCAGACTCCTGCTGGGTTTCTGGAGGGGGTTTCTGAACCATGTAAGAAGCCACTGTTAATGATGGTGGATCTCAACCAACACCACCACCAACAAGCAACACCAACCCCTGCATAAATATCACAGAAACCTTGAGAGAAAAACTCTGGAGCAGCATGGAAACTTAACATGAAACATGCTTTACAAGGGGGGGACTGGTCTGGTCTGACATTTTGTGCTCACTTAGAGCTTCCTCTCCTAAATCCTTCATGCCACAGCAATGGTGCTGAGGCTGCTCTGAGCTGCTGTCATGATGTCCCTAACCCAGCTGAATGGCCAAGCACCTTCTGCCTGGCTTCTCCAGTATGTTTTAGTCTACCCCAGCCAGGTTAGCTATGGTTTTTTAAGCACTTTCTGATAATTCAACTGATTTCGACTTCAACCTTTCACACAGGGATCGTAGATGGCAGATCAATGACATAACAGCTACTGACCGAGAACAGAGAGGAGGGGGCATCACCAGTGCCAGGGCAAGGCAGAAGGCCACTGAGAACACTTGTTGTCACCATGGCTGGAACTGGTTTGCTGGCCCCGCAGCCATTCCAATCGTTCCTACAACACGTTACTCAAGCTGACTTGGTAGGAGCTTGTGAACAGGCTTCCTTGTCTGCTGAAATTATCAGATGTTGAATTCATCTTTATGACTGAGAACTTCAGTGCTCGTAAAACAGTCAGGACATGGAGATGGCTCTCTCACTAGAAGGCAGGAGACATCACACATATATAGGCAAAATTCCCTTCCTGCTAAATCCAGGACTACAGTCTGCTAAAGTAGCCTTGATCTCCAACTCAATATAGTACAGACAGTCTTCAAGGACTGATGTTCACTGCGTGACACAACACAGGACACAGTATAAAACCCATTTGAAACAGAGAGGCTTCGGTTCGCTTTGCCTGACATTTTTTTCAGTTGCATGAGGCTTGTTCAAAGCCTTCTCCCAGCTACAGCTCTGCCAGCTGCAACGCCACCACCCACACTGGGATTTCTTTATTCTTCCAGTGTCCAGGTCAGGGTGAGGGGCTGCTAGGGCAGACTCTTTTTCACACCACAGCACAGAAAACCTACGGTATGGGGAGCTGTTTTGCCTCTAGGCTGGCCTAGGACTGGGAGGCTGCAAAAGTGCTTTCAAGATACTTTCCTCTGCCTTGTTCCTCTGAGCAGCTTCAGATGAAGAAGTACAAGGAAAGACTGAATTTTGCTTGTGTAACGTTCTGGCTGGTCAGGAGTATTCTGTAAAAAGCAGGGCTGGGAAGAGGGGAAGAAATACAGAATATTACAGTTTTTCTGCAAGCTATCTGTAATATTGTGACGAAATGATTTCTGCTTCTCATTAGATCCTAAGTAATATGGAAAAGGGTCAGTATGTGACATTTTCAAAGCACAGCAGCGCTGACCGCTTTATCTTCATAGGGACTTTCCGGCAGATTGCTGTGCAATTTAGTTACCTTAGTAACATCAGGCAGCATATAGACTTGCAAATAGTTGTTATGTCACCTTGCCAATCTGCTGCTACACCTACCAGCAATGCAGAACAAGCAATCAGTTACAGGGATATCACTCAAATTCATTATACTTGCATATAAGAAAATCATTATTTCTTTGCTTATGAAATTAGTTTCATTCCAGTGGGAAACCCCATATTTTTAGTACGTTTTTTTTCAGTTAAAAAAACCCACACCTTTAAAGAACTGACTATTTATTTCTTCTTCTTTTCCTCCTAAAACCACTTTGCATAATGATATGTCATGGCCTCAAAACAATATTGTCCTCATTTTCTTAATATTACATGCAGTTAATTTTCAGTTGGGAGTTCTAGACTGAAGCAGCATCTTTTGAAATACTGGAAACTAGTGAACCTTGAATATACAAAGAAGGGAAACACTTTTCAGAGGTATCATGAGCTGTGGACAACAAGCCTAATATTGTTCTACAAGAAAAAGGAAGTCTGAATGAAGCTTTTTTCAGAGAATATTTTCTAAAAAACAGATAGCCCTCCATCATAAACAGCACGAAATATATTTGGCAGGAAATAAAGACATATACACATTGTATTTATTTCTTCTAAATAACAGAAAGAGAAAAAATGCCTAAAGTTGTCAACTGGTGCCTTAAATCATGCTGCAAAGGCAGTACTGGAGATCTGAGGAAGATTTGGCTGTGACCATGAAGACTTTCTGAACCCAGTGGTCTTCCTGGAACCCTTTTAACATCTACCTCCATTACAGCAAACACCAGAAAACTCGACACACTTCTATACCTATTATCCAGCTGATTATTCAGTGTATTAGTTGAAAACATTGATAGGGCTGATTCCTTGTTAAAATGCCTCGTTTGGGGAGGATGGTGATTTACATCCGTTGATGTGCAATTAGGATGATTTGTGCCCTCTCTCCATCAGACAACTGCACTGTCAGCTGGGGTAATAACTCCTCAGATCACAACTCCTAAACGGATGGGATGGAGCCCATTTGTTATAGCCCTGCGTCGGGGGGTCATCTCTCTTTAAAAGGAAAGTCTGTCTTGAAATGACTGGATTCTCTCCCATGTGATAAATCTCCTGTCTTCAAGCAAAAGTTGAAAAAAAATTCAGGGAACTTTTTGTAAAGTTAATTTCTTTCTTTAATTAACAATAATTGTAAGAAGTAGGTGAGGCTCATGACTTATGTCATTTAGCAGGAAGCAGAAACTCTCCCATGACACTACTTTACATAGGAATGGCAATAAGGTATAAACATGCTGCCCTCATAACTCCGATTTCACCCTCCTTCGCTTCGGTGCCCTTGCTTTTCCTTTTATTTGAAGTTATTCTGATAATTTTATTAGCTTAACACCAGAGCCAATGCGCTCATTATTTGGACAAGAATGAGGGAAGAAAGGACAGAGCTCCTGCCGCTCTATTTCCTTTGGTTCTCCAGAAGAGAAGATGGCACAATCACCTCCTTTCTTCACCACATCCCTGCTGCCACTCAGGCATCTGCACACAATACAGCCTTGTCACATATGCAGGCATTGAGCTCAAACAATGACTAATTTTTCACAAGTTTTTAGCACCCACACTTAAGCTAGAGCATAGTTCAGCTCCACAAGTGAGAAGGCCACGTTTTTCAGACAGCATCTCAGGAGGCTTTAAAGGGTCTTCCAGGAACTGTAGATTAGGGTCCACTTTCAAAAAAACTGTTTAGCATCGCTTGTTGCACCAGGTTAACGGGGTAGATAAATATTTTTTACCACACTGGATGTTAAACCCCTTTCTGGAAACCTGGCCGCAACGGCAGAAGCGGGAGCTAAGGCTGAAGGTGTGTTTTTTTCCTTAAATGGAATGGAAACAGCTGGATATTCATCTGGTAGCCCCGTTACAGTCCCAGTGAGGACAGTACAATTATCCACCTGAGCTGCTAATTGCAAGAGTCAGACTGTTATGCAGAAATGTGTATATTTATTATACATAATGTATAGATAAGTATAAAATAAACAGCTGTTTGGCATAAATTTAGAGAAGGCAGCTGTTATTGGGATTCAGGTTCTGATTTTTTCAAATATCACAGGAAGCAACATTGCAACATAGGCAGCTTATAGTTGCCTAAACTGCTCACTAGAATGAATAAACTTTCTGAAAACCACATATAGAATTGCATTAATAATGAAGACTACTCATTACCACGTTAATGTTTTATGCTACGACCTGACAAAAAAATGCATTAAAAAAACTACATTATTGACTAAACACATAACTATTGATCGCAATCTTAACCTTTGTATATTGTTGGAAGCCATATAGTAAGCCTCCATGAACATTTAATGATTTTCTTTTCATTCAAATTTATTTTTGATTCCAAACGTGTACTCATTGTATAGTATTTCAGTAATAATAGTTTAGCTGGGATACAAGCACCATCTTACAAGGTCCTGTGAAAAAATATAGCGAGAAGCAAACATAAAAGGCACGTTTTAACATGCCAGGCTAGAGCTAGGACAGGTAACTGCATTGTAAAGGGAAATAAGTATATGTGGTCAAATTCTTAGAAATATAAGATTTTTCCTGTTCTCATTGAAAGAAGCGATTAATGCCTTTGAAAGCACTGTGGCACAACTTAGGCAAACGAAAGCCTGAACTTTTTAGAAAAGATGTTAAAATGTGGACCTTAAATCATTTTAGGTTTGTACAGGTTAGAGAAGATCATTAGAAGATCAAGCAACTGAAATGCTTAGTCATTTTTTTTAGTGTGTCAGGAAGAAGCTTTTCTTCTCTGCCTCACCCTCATTTCATCTGAACAATAAAGGTTGAGGTTTGAAATTTTAAGTATTAACTGCATGATATATTGGAGCAGTAATTTTTAACCTAAATGACTTAAAAATATTTAAATAAACCCCTAAGAGAATACACAATTTTCTTGCCATTCTGCCAACCCTACCTTCAAATAATTAAATCTTTGTTTTAATAAAAAATAATGACACGAGGCTACATAACTTAAATAGCAGAGCAGCCTATTCACAGTTTGCTAAAATTAGAAGAACACGTCTCATTATGAAGGTTGAATAACATAAAAAAAAATATTTAATTTTTCATAACAAATAGTAAATTGGTTTGAAACTAATGACTTCTCTGAGAGCTCTCTGTTTGCTCAGTGGCTCAAACCTTTCTTGATGGCGGGCACACTGTGAGTTTGGCTGCTCCCGTGCAATGACACCCATCCACCACGACACAGCCACGCACAAAGGTACCCAAGCCAGCCCTGAGGGAGCAGCCTGGCTACTGTGGAGCCCACATTGGGCTAACTGACCCTCCCAAAGAGGACGAAGATGGAATGACTTCCCCTACGGTGGCTACTTTTCCCACTACCCCAGGGTATGTATCTCCGCTGTGCCACATAGATGTATTGTTCAATTTGAAGCTAAGAAGCCAGTACCATAACTTACAAGTGCCTGTCTTGGGCTCCCACTCTGTGTTTGCCAAAATAATGGGGGTTTCCCTCCAAATACGACTGACCATGCCACGGCCCCAGCTGCTCCTTCAGCTCCATGCAGACGCCCACTTTTCACAGCTGCTCATCCAGCGCCAAGGGAAAGAAAACACTCTGGATTATTAAAACTGGTAACTCCTGTAGTTTGGCTTGTGCAACACGGACCCCAGGCCATGTGACTGTCATTGATTTTTCAGTTAGGGATGTACTTTATAGGCATTGCTTGTACTATTCCTCTGTTCCGCTTGTTCAGTCTCCTTCCTCCTCCACTGTGTGCGTTAGTGCTGGCTGCGGGCGTGATGCCCCAGCTCCACGCTGCTTTCCTTCCCCCTTTCATCCATCTGCCCCCATCTCCATTGCTGTCAGGCCTGTTGCTCATCCCTCTTCCCTCCCCAGGACAGCTTCTGCCCCTCATCAGCACAGCTCCTTCTCAAACTCCGCTTCTGGTCAGGGATCAGCACCCGGAACCGCACTGTCAAAGTGAGACCTAGGGAGGAACCTGGCCTGTGAGAGTGGGAGTCTGAAAATACGCGTGAGAGGAAAGACAGAACGTCTGATTTAGGTGATCAGCTGAACTATATTCAATGAAAGATGGAGCAAGTGGACAGAATTGCTTGAAAATAAATCACTGATATGATGGTTATAATGGCAGTTTGTGCATTTAATGTGCGCAGTAGCTGAAGCCCCGGCACTCTAAATTGTCATCTAAAGGTCAAAGTCATTCCCCTTGAGTCAGGTTGTGGAAGCAGGTTTTTTACAAAAGGACTGAGCAGGGGCAGGCAAAGCAGAGCCCAGATCTCCAAAACACACAGACAGGTCAAAGGCAGCATTGTTTCTGCCAAGAACTTGCAGCAGTAAAATCCATGTTAGGATTGACATGCACGTGGATCTCATGGGTCTTGCCTTCCTCCCAACCTTGGCCGAGCTGGGGCTCTCCTCACCACTGCCAGAATTGCTGTTTACCCTATTTACAAGCTGCAGTCATCTCGGTCCTGTGCTTGGACTAGCCTGATTATTTTAAATAAATACTCATAGTGTAGCAGTAGACCGTCCTACGTACCAAAAAAATGTTAAATATGTAGATACTCTTGTTTTGCACATATGACACATCTTATGGGAGTGAATCCTGTACTTCCTGGAGCTGTGGTTATGGTTTAGAAATCAAAAACCTTGAAGATGTGTGTTATGCTCCATTTTCTCTAAATGGATGCATCAAGTTATATAAAATATACAATAACAGTTCTTAAAATGGCTGTAAGGCACTTTAAATATCCTATTACCTCATGCATTAAAATAAGATAATTGATTGAGCCTGTTCCAATGAACTATGAACTTAAAGCATTTTTACTCTTGGTTACAGCTCCTTCCTTCAACATAAAAAGTGACACATCTGTGATTTCTATTTTTAGTCATAATTTCAACTTTGAAATAGCAAAAATACAAGCTGTATGAATACCAGCAGTGAAAATAGGTTTCTTACTCCCATCCTACTCACACTTCATGGGTTAATACTTCATTAGCCTGAGCACTGAAGGGTAAGTTATAGCAGCACATAGAGGATAGAAAAATTAATAACTTAATTTGGGAGCATTTTAAATGTGATTAAAGTGATGCTGTTCTAAAGGGTCACTTAAATGCAGATATTTACATGTATAATAGGTACAGCATTTTGGCATGGATTTCCATGCCCACTTTTAACCTACAATATTTTTGCTTCCCCAGCAAAGTTATAGTTCAAATATAGACTGTAAAGTTGAAATGTTAGCAACGTCTGTGGCAGCAGCTTTAGCATGTGATACAGCTAGATGTTCCTTCAGGTGAACCTTTCAGCCTTGGGCATGCGGGAGTGTAGATCTGATCCTGGGTATGCACTTACTAATGGGATAAGTTTGAACTTAATTGCCTGTTTGCACTTTCAATTACCTGAGGATGTGAGCACAGGATTTTATGCAGACAGCAGCGTGTGGGTCAGGACCTCAGCAACCCATGGGAATGACGCAGCTTCGAAGTAGCAGATGAAAAGACACGTTCACACCTTGGTCTTGCTGGTTTGTCCTAGTTTCCAATAATCTCATAATTTCAACAAAAAGCATTTGGTATTTCTTCCAGTTTTCATGGCTCCCTGGCAAAGTTATTTTACAGGATCATTTTGTGATCGAGGCACTGAACTGAGAGGCAAATGAGTTCAGTTCAGCTCTCGGTTTTGCTCCAGACTGCTTGTGTCGTGTCAGGCAAGTCATTTAACCTCATGGTATCTCAGGTCCCATCTGTATCGTTGGAAAAACACAACCTGCCTAGGAGAGACGACGAGGATACAACCATACCTCAGGAGATTCTCAGACACAACAGCAATATGGCCTGAATAAATACACACAGTGAAAACAGGTTTCCATTCCGCTCCTGTTTATAATTCATAGGTTGCTACTTCATTACCTTTAGCGCTGAAGGATAATTTATATCGGCACGAAAAGGAAATAAACATTAGTATCTTAATTCTGTAGCATTTTATACATGGTTTGCTTTAGGATGGCATTGGTCTAAAGAACCACACAGATGAAAAGCAATAGGGAAAAAGATCCTTTGCTTTTAACTAATTCAACACAAGTGCTTAATTCCTAGCACTCCAGAAGGCCATTTTCCTCTCAAACCCACTGCATTTAGCTTTAAAACCTGGTAAAACATGAAAAGTAAATATCTAATAGCATGTCTGTGCTGTGTTCACTGCTGTGATTACCAAGTAGCACAGGCTTCTCTGAGGTAGCTTTTAACTTTCAGGCCATGCTGCACTGTGGAAAATGCCCCCCCCCAGCTCTGTGAGTGCTTAGTCTTCATCATCTGATGGAACTCAATAGACCAGAGGCAAAAGTTCGTTAATTAGAGGTGTCTTAAGCAAATCCGCGCAGTACCCTGGAACAAGTGGAAAACAGACACAGATGTTTATGAACCTCACAAAGAATCTCGAGCTCCAGGTGTCAGCTGAGCCTGGACAAAAGCTGGACAAACTCCTATGTGTATGATGAATATTTATCCACGGGTCTCATCTTTGAAGCGGGAGCTTCACACTGAACCTAGGTCAATGAGAATATAAAGGCAGTAGATGTAGGGCACAAAGTTACCAGTTATTTCAGTCTGTCTTCTTCCATCACCCACTCACAAACACCGATCAGAGGGAAGGGCTGTTTCCATACATGAAAGACAGAGGCAGAGAAATACCTGGGTTTTTGTTAGTTTGTGGTTTGGTTTGTTGTTTGTTTGTTTGTTTTTTTCCCAACCCAGAAGCAAATGTAAAAATAAGACTGGTAAAAGAAATAAAAATGCAGATGATTTTCTAGGTCAGATTTAAGCCAATACTTCCCGGTGTTGGAGTCACAGCTCCTTCTGAAGAAACCACAGAGAGATTCAGAGTGGCACTTCCAGAACAGCAGTCTGGATTAAAATTAAAGCCTAAACAACAGCGGTCAAAAGTAGTCTAGCAAACACCCGAATCAAACTGGGAGATGTAATGAGCCATCCTTTGTAACACACACAGAGCACCGCAGGACGTTATTTTTATGAAGTTTCGTCAGAACGTTGTGATTTAAATTTTATACGCTATGTTTTTCTTTGTATGTATTGCATTTCAGAATGAAAATAGCATTGCTTTTGACTTTCTTTCCTTTTTCATACAAAATGTGCATTGGATTTCTTATTCTAATGAATTATTCTAATTAACGCCATTGTTTTTATTGGTCAGCCTGGGTTGCTGTAATGTTTTTTAGGTTTTTTTCCTCGGTTGAGATAAAATGGTATATCTGATCTGGATTTATTTTTCCTAAAATTTAATCATGGCTATTCAGTAGAACTCACAACAATTAACAAGAAATAACAACTTTTTCATATTTCAGACTGCAACCACGTATGTACAGACATTTATTGTTGAAGTCACCAGAGGAGTTTCAAGAGGAGAGCAATTTTAAGCCACAATAGAAGATCTGAATTTTAAGAGAAGTTTTACTGTAGAGGGCATACAGCCTGAAATATTAGGGGTTAAATCACTAAAGGTGGGACGTAAAGAAGCAAAGCAAGCAGTAGTAGGAGGAGACTGAAGCAGGGATGTAACGTAGGTGGAATGTTTGGTGGAAAGGGAGATGAGAAAGGTGATAGCAGCAGTGGCATTTTGGAGAACAGAACAGAAGAGGCTGCAGGGCTTGCTGACAAAACCTGACCAAAACAAGTGCTTCTGCTTTAAACAGAGAAATGAAGATAATTTATTGTTGTTATTATTATTACTATTATATTTAATAAGTAAAATATATTGTAAAAGAAGCCAGAGGAAAAAGGCATGAAGGCAGCCGGAGGGCTGATTTACATGGACATTTGAGGAGAAAAGAATACTAATAAAACAGCAATTCAGTTGGTGGGGAAAAACGGAAAGACAGGAGGAAAAAGTGAAAAAAAAAAAAAAGGAGTTGAAGATAAAAAGTAAAAATAAAATCCAGCTGCCTTATAACTAAAACAGATGAGACTCATAACCCAAAGTGCCTACTGTTCAGAGATACCCGTGAGTTCCTCAGGTATGTACTTGGCTGAGAGACGCTGCAAACTCAGTACTGGCATAAATGGTTCCACCACACACATTCTAAGGCCAAGAGAAAACTGGTTCAAATCCAGAATAAGTGTAGCTGTCACAAAGACACCACATGCACCAAAGCCCTAGAGCACACACTGATCAAGGAGATCAGAGCTCTCTACCAAGTCTCCCCTGAGCAACAGGTCAACTGCACTCGGGGCTTCCCAGAAATAATTCATAACTAGACAACGTTCTTCTGACACATCCTGGCAGGACAGACTGCAGACATCATGCGTTTTTACAACCAATCAATAGATACCAACTTTTCGGTCGTTTTGATTCCCAGAGATGCATACCCGTTTTGTAGTAAACTAAGGAGAAACACCTTTTCTAGTCATGAATTTTAAGACAACATGGAACAAATTATCAACGTAAGTCTGGATTTAGCAATTTAAGTGCACTGCATGTAGAGTCTTAATCTTCAGTGCAGCATCCTTTTCCTCTTTTTTATCCTTTCTAAGCAAAGTAGTTATATATCAGTAACTCAGATTTATCACTGCAATCGCAGATTTCTGTGCAAGAGATTAAATGGCTTCAGTGCTTTCCAAAGCTGTAAATTCCTTCTAGGCATCAAGGCAGTTCATCAGGCTGCTCATTACAGACAAACTTTTCTCATGTGACCCATTTTCAATTCTCACCCTTACGTCCCAAATCCTACCACTTTGACCAGTTACAAAAAAAAAATAATTAAACATCTAGTATCTACCCTTCAAATAAAACGTATTATGTTTTCATCTTTCGGGAGGTATCACACTGGATGCTATCCAGATGCTCAGCAGATGTTTTCTGACTCTGTAGGACCTGTGGGATATGTGTAGTTCTGTACACTAATGGCATAATTAGCATAACCAAAATAATGTTCATCCAGGTTCGTTGTTAACACTAACGACGTGACAGTGCTCTGCTCAATATGACGGTAGGCTCCAGCCAAACCTTAACAGGAGCCGCCTTCCAAAGCTGAGAAATTACAAGAGAGCTGTTGGTTTTATAGGGTGGTGGACTTTCTTCATCATCATGCATTAAATATTAACTGGGAACTTTTTATGTTAAATGTTTGTGGTGCATTAGTGAAAATACTATTTGCTAATATTATTATATCAGCCTATGATTAAACCATCTTCTATTAAGGATCACGCTATGAGACTCTCATATCCTGTTTTGCTGCTACTGGTTGCTGATGTTTCTCTGTATCAGTAACAAAAATATCCTACAAGACCAGGAGGTACCCAAAAAGTAATTATATATGCTAAAGGAGAAATGCAATCACATGTAACAATGACAAGGTATTTACTCAGTTAACTACAAATACACATGGTCAGCTGCAACTGAAATCTTCATTTCACAGCCCCAAAAATCAACTCATGAGTTAAAAGTTATTCTCCAGGTTTTTGTTCCGAGAGCATCACCTTCTCTAGGCCCCAAAAGGGAGAAGAAAACATCCCATATGTACATATCAGACACAACTACTGCAGTATAGTGCTCAAGAGAGATAAATTATTTCTAGTTCTATCTTCACTAATGATATGGGAAAAAGGAACAAATGGTAAATGTCACCCAGATGAAATTAGGAAATCAAATACAGAAAGGAGCGAACTAGAGACGTTAGAAATGTGGATGAGATTGAACTTCAAATGCTTCAAAATAACAAATCTTTGGAAAAAAAATAATTGGAAAAACATTAACAGGAAGAAAGAAAGTGTAAATGTAGATGTGCTGGAGCAGTGAGCGATGACTGATGGAATATTCCTTAATTATGATAGCAAACATAACATTGTGACAGCAAAAGGAAGTCAGTGCTCAGCTAAATGAGCTAAAGATTAAAATGTTGGGCCACAGAAATAAAGTTTTCACACCTACAAAATTTTTCAGAATTCTCTAACCTGTTCTGCACACACTGTTTGTGGCAGTTATCAATACAAATTGAGGATAAACATAATTTTTACTTGAAAACATTTATAACAACACTAAGGAATCCAAGATTTCCTTTTATAAATATAAAGTAACGAAAGATGGAATCGAATGCATTTTCATACACTGCATTTTTTAAGATAAACACTGCTCATAGTACAAAATATTCTTTGCACATTGATAAAAATCAGATGACCACAGCGTATCCAATGACTCAAATTTTTTCCGGCATGCAGAAAGGTATAATTACACAAAATACGTTTTGGGACTACACACGGTCGGTCAGTTCCTGAAGGAGAAATATTATCCTCAAAAGTACTATAATCTGTAGATGAGGCTCTTCAGAGCATGATGAGTCCAGCTGCTTCCACCTCAGTGCTTGTTTCCTTCAGCCTCTGTTGAACAATCTCAGCCACAACATTTGTTTCATGTGTTTTGAAGGTTCTGCAAATAACTATGCTTTTTATTTCATCTTAGGGAGTTGCTGGGCCTGACATAACTTGGTGTTGTGCTAATATTTGATTTAAGGAACGGGAAGTATTTCAAGACACACAAAGCACTTGTTGGTAGAAATTCAACACATTCTGGTTTTGAAGCACTGTTGATTTGTGTTATTTGGAGGGACATCATTTGATTCTTCTCCAAACAAGCTGACATTAGTGATTTTCTAGCCTAGCTGTGAAAATATATTTTTACTGACACAAAACTAGATATACTTATTGGAAAAGTAATCCAGCTGAAAGATTATTTTTTCCTCAGTTTGAGGTTTAGAGATTGAAAAGTGGCAATTAAAACAAAGGAAGCATCTTATTAATCGCTTCACTAGTAGTGAGATCGAGATTTGGGTAAAAAGCGAAAGAAATATAAAAGAACTTGGTAACTTTGAGTGGAAGTAAAAGTTAAATCTCACGGACAAGCAGCGTGATCTGCCAGGCTTGACAGAAGAGCCACAGGATTGCAAAACTGAAAGATGAAAATAAGAAACAGAATGAGACAAATTCTGCACCAGAGGTATTGATATGAGATGACTTGTTTACTCATCTACGGATGTGTTTATTTTATAAAAATAAAATGTTTTATAGTTTATGGGTTAGAAATTTAGCTCAGAGTCAGAAGAACCTTCAATATGACCCCAAAAGCTGCATCGTGATTATTTTAGCTATAGTTCAATAAGCAATACTAAATTTAAAGTGTTTCTTGTTTTGTAAAAAATAGATTCTAACTCAAACAATACGGAACTCACAGTGCTCATTAAAATGAATACTTCAAAGCGCAGCATTTAGTTTTGAATCGAATTAGACCTTGAAGAAGGCCAAAAACTGAAAAGATACCTCAGCAAGCCGTATAATCCTTATATCAACCAGGCTATATTTCATGCTGAAGGATGAAAAAGATTGTGGGGTCATTTTGGTGCAAAACCTCATGTAATCTGACAAAATCATGCCTAAGAATGAAGCATAAAATGAAGTGGCTTTCACCTTGCAAAGACAATATATAAGGAAAAGGCAAAGAGCTTTGCAAAACTGATAAAAAGGGTATCTGTAGTGGTGGTACCAGTAAGGAGCTCACATTCTGCTCTGAAATTCATCCTCATCACTAATACAAATGATTCTCACAAAATAAAACCCACTAAATTTACATTACAATTCTATTATACAATGGTCTTTCACCTCTGATCAAGAGGCTCAGGCTTCTTAGCAAATTGATCAGGAAGCTCTACGATAAACGAGCCTATTGAACTTTGATTTTCACTGAAAATACTAATTTCTTTTGTTTTTAAGGAAAAAAATACTAAATAAGAGTCAATGTAGGCTCCTGTAACATATGTTTATGTAAGGAAGGTGAGATAAACAAGGGGTTTAGACCATGGGAATGTGCCATTGGTCAGAAATATAGGAAATATTCAGATGTATAACTATCTGCCTTAAGACTATACTTATAGTTCTGTAATGAAGTATAATATAGAAAAACATCTCATTTTAAAACAATGTTTTCTTCTGTTTCTTGTATTATGAGAAAAAAAATTCATCAGAACACTGTGGGGTTTTTTTTGCTCCTCCCTCACCTGGGATTAGCTTGCCAATTGCTAAATATTTATTCTCACCTCATTTTTATGATCAGTGTTTGCTCACAAAGTTAGCAAGATTCCTCAGATAAGGCAATGATTTGCGCTGTAAAAGGTCAACTCATCTCACTCAAAAAAGTATTCTCTACAAGGCATCCGATCTGATCAGACCCTATATGACTCTAAGGTTCCATTAACTGATCAAAGATAAAATAAATTGCATCTATGATGTGTAAGTACCTGTGTGCTGAGCCTGTCCATGCGTTCATGATGAGATAATCCTGTTTGGGTTTATTGACACAATGTAGGGGAGCCTAGACCCTGAGCTCAACCTGAGGTGCAGATACTGATTTCAGACACTGGGCAGTGTTTTAAGGGAGCGGTGGGAGTTTACATGTTGACTTAGAACAGGTTAACGTGGGCGTATTTCAAGATGTCACTTATGGGTTAATATAAATGTGAACCCATAGCTATGTTTAATACGTTACATCAGGTTTTTTTTCCAGTCAGTTTCAGTTTTAATTTTATTTTCTATTTTGTCAGTCATGATAAGGTGGATTCCCATTATGGCAACCTGACATTTTTCAATATAGTTTTAAATATAACTTAAATAAATTGTTTACAATCCCACAGAAAAGACGACCTATCTTTTCCAAGGAGGGTAGCAAGATCAGACTTCAGAGAAAAAGGATATTCCCAAATCATTAGAGAGGAGCACAAGTCAGGTTTTCCAGTTCAAAGCATTAGCAATACCCAGAAAGTCCAACAGAATATTTGTTCCTATTTAAATTTGTTTCTGATAGCACTGTCACCAAATAAAGTTCTCCCATGCATTTTCATGTTGCAGGATAACCGTTGAAAAGAATTTTAATTAAGAACATTTTGTCACAAACTACCTAAACATTAATGAAGTGTAGAAAACATTGTTTCTCTAATGTCTTGTCATACAGGTGGCCTAATTGCAACATATTTCCAGACTGCTGCATCTACTAGTTTAGAGTATTCAAGCTCAGGATGAAAAAAGAAAAATATCTTTAATACTACCAAAGTACACCTGTCTCCTAGGAAAATACAAGGTATGATAATGGACATTAACATTTGGTGCCAAAATGACTTTAAACCACTTGTCCTATGTGCGTTCACTTTAGGTCTAGCCAAACGTTTTTGCCGTAGTATCAGAAGCTGCTTGCTTTGCTTTCTGCTTTGCTAGTTTTTCACCAGGCTGCTTGAAATTACCTATTAGTAACATTTTATTGCCCATTTGCTTTTATTAAAACATTTTAGATTGGAAATGTATGTGTATTTAGATATGTGCACAGTTTAGAGAAGCAAAATAAAACACAGCCTGATTATGGCTGAATCAGTTTGGGAACACAGAAGCCATTTTCTGGCAAGAAACGAAGAAATAATTGAATCTGCAAATTCCCAATTTCCTTTCTGTCCATTAGGTCTGCAGCAGAATTGATCTGTGCACGCTTCGCCGAGGTCCCCTATGCTGCAACTACGAGCTGGCCCCCACCACTTGTATTTCTAAATCTGGAGTCATAAACTTAATGAATGTGTAGGAATGGGCTTTTGTGGAAGCATCTGCCTGATTTGTACAGAAATGATGCGATTCCACTTACCCTACCCATTACAGGATTGAGGTGTATGTAGTCGGGATGCATAAACTTCTTCAGAGATACTTTTGGGGCTAAAAAGACAAGAAAAGCCTGATGGCTGTCCCCGAAAGGGGTCTTCAGTCAAACAGTCTGGTACTTAACTAAAATATCTCTGTTGTTAAGAGGTGCATAACCAGTCCCGCAGTGGCTTGAATGCACTGGAGACAGGGTGTTAAATAAAGATATTCACATCGGTCAGGGCCAGCAAAATCTGGCTCTGAACTCCCCGAAGATGGAAGGAGGGAAAAGCCTCGCTCAGGGAAACACCCCCAGAAAAATGCAGAAGGGTATGGCGAGGAACTCGGACTTCCCCAGGGCAACCCAGAGCTGCCTGGCAGATGAACCAGGGAACGAGAAACGGAGCTGAACATATGTTTTTAACTGCAAAACAGTGTTTGGAACAGCAGCTTTCATCACGCTCTGATCCAAAGTCTGTACATCACAAAGTTCTCAAGTGTAGTTACGGGTGTAGTCTTGCTTTTTCGTTCTCCCTTTTAAAATAATCATTAATGGGATAAACATTCTTCAAATAAATCTTTAATCCTGTTGGAATTTGGTTTTTTTCCATATGAGCAGCTGTACATTTCAGCTTGGCCTCTGGTGGAAGGAAATTTATGCTCTTTGAGATGGGACATTTAGGGACCTCCTGATTAGTTATGACCCACTTCAGCATTTAGTTTTTCTTTCCTAGAGAAACGCTATTCAGTAGATTTTTTTTTTTACTTGATATATTGAATACACACATGTCACAAAAAACAATAATCCCTCTAAATAGTTAGCTGAAACCAGGTTTTTACATCTAAAATATATTAGTATCATGCATTAGCTGGAACTAGTTTCTCTTGAGTGAGAAATGCAGAGCTCAGTTTCAGTATGCATTAGCAAAATAATCAAGCCCGGATTGTCCCGCAAGGAATATTAATAATAAGTAAATTATACAAGACAGTAAAAATTAATCATTTTTACTTCCATCAGAATGCTAGATAATATATGATAGATAGCTCCCTGTGGCATATGGCTAAAAATGACATTATTTAATGACCTTTGCATCTGTACAGTTAAGACCATACAGGATAATTTAAATTTATAATATGTTACTGCTTCTTTCATTGTTTTAAAGCATAAGAATTGATCTGCTGGGGGAAATACAGCTCATTCCTGGGAGTTTCATTCCCAAAGGAGTGCTTCACAGTCGAGCCCCATCACAAGAGGGAAATTACAAAGCTTGGTTTGTATGAGGAGCCATGCCTGTGCTACTTTTAGTATATCCAAGTCACCACTGCTTGTAACGTTATCTTTCCAGCCTTTGGTAGCTTCCTTTGTAAACTCAAATTCATTTAATATGTTATTGGCCAGGATATGTCGTCTCCCCATTATGGCCTTTGAGGATTTTTTTTTTTCATATGATTTGGAATATATTCTAAATTTTTTTTTTTCAATGCCATGTTATTTACAGTAATCCTGTTCATTATTTTCTGCCCCACATAACTCACTAATGAGCTCTGTGCTGTTCCCAGTTGCAGGTGGCTGGATGACATCGATCTGGAGGAGACACCCACCCGCACAGGCCCCGTGGGCTCTCCTCCCCTCAACTGCCAGAGACCAGCTGGCTCCAGAAAACTTCACCAGCACCGAGTTCCAGCATTCATCTCCTCAGTTTGAGGCAGAAAAGCAACTGAGTTGGAATAAAAAGTACAGTTAACTAAAGAGTCAGCGATTTTCACAAAAACACCCATGAATAAATAAGAAAAACATGAGAATGACTGGACCAGCTCAAACCAAACATGCACATTGAGTCCAGCATTGTCTAACACTAAACACTATCTGTGGGCAGAGAAGCACAAGCAAAAGGCAAGAACACAAAGATATTTCCTACAATACCTTCCCAGCCAGCAGCTATTTGTTGTCCAAGGATTTCCTGAAACTGAGGCGGAATTTTTGCATGTGACAGATTTTTTCCTCCAAGGATTTTCTTCATTGTTTTTCTTCCAGTCACTTTTTGAACCCATGTGGATTTTTAGCATATTCTACATCCTGTAAGACAGAAAAAACACCTCACAGTAATAAAGCAGTGAATACACAGAACGTCGTTACAATTTGCATTTGTAACATAGATTCCTGAGGCTTACAAAAACAATTAAAAATCCCCAGGCTTAATTATTGATATTTCTGAAACAACAGCTAGATTTCTCCATACCATCTTTTACAGAGGACTCTTAAGCTTCTTCGTATATATTTTGCTTTGATCCCACAGCAAGAGCTCCCCAACTCTAGAAGAGGTTCTCTGTGGTTTTCAAAATATCATCAGGGATTTGGAATAACACTAGGATTGTTTGTGTAAATAGTTCAGGAGAAAGGAATATCAGTAACTAAAATTTAGCTTTATGCAATTTGAAAGATAACTCAGCAAGTCACCATTACTCAGTGTTAATTACCATAAAATGTTGATTCGAGAGAAATTTAGAGACAAATATATACTATTATTATAAGCTCTTTTCGAAATTTATACCACACCAAACTTTCGCATCTTGTGTATCTCATTAATAGTCAAATAATATTTTGGCTAGGCTCACCTATTTATTTCAAATGCTACCCCTTATGCTTCTTAAAAGTTTATTAAGTACGCTATAATTTTAAAAATACACATGAAATGAAAGAAAAGAAAAGAAAAACTACACAGTTTTTCATGAGCACAGGATCTAAAGGGTTCCTCACACAAATACACTGCAGACCTGGGAAAATTGCTGTCAAATTTGATATTTTTCAATGTACTTAGGAGAGTTATATATCAAGGTTTATATTCATTCAGAGAGGAAGAAACAGTTACTTCAAATATAATTGTACTATTATTCTAAATATAATTGGAGCACAGACACCACCGTCAACGGTGGTAGCTCTGGTGTTAAGATAGATAAGTTAGAGCTTGCACTATGTGGTTGCTGGGAATTTTAATTTCTTTTCTTAAACGGAGAAGTTTGAGATATGCTTGAAGACAATAAGTTTTTAAAAATGGCTTATTGTATTCTCAAATGCCAGTTAATTAGTCAGGAAGACAGCTGAAGTACATAAACCTAAAATACCATTTAATGTTAGCCCAGTAAAATTCATCTACAAAACCCAATGTGTTACGTGTGATACGGTAGATTTGTAATGTACTTATTTATGCTGTTTGTCAATAAGATTAAGAACCTGTTCTCCTATCCCACCATACAGACACACTATCATGACAAATTAAAAATTAAAAAAAAAAAATCCTTCCCAACCAAAGACCAAGAGTTTCCCTCTGCAACATCCCTTGCTCCTGACAAAGAAGCAGAAACCTGGGGAGAAGTCTCCTTGATATCATCAAGGATTTCTACAGTGTATTTCTAGCAAAGGGTAGATTAGGCTCAAGTCTCATTTATAATATTTGCAATTTTCATAACTACACTAGTAAGACTTATGTATAGATTTCTTAGTAAGAAAATTGCATTCAGAATAGCAAGTGCAAAACTCATCTGTAAAATTGCAACAAGGATTGTTATTAATAACGGGGATTGAGGGAAACGTGCAATAAAAATATGCAGTGGGTTATTTGCCCATGCTTTATGCCCTACATTTTTAATATATATACACACCCCTCTCTGGCATTACATTTAATCTATTATAAAACAAATATGCATATCTTTAAAGCTGTGTTATATATCAAATTGGAAGAACTGTCACCAAATCTTTATGACCTCAGCGTACCGTACCGAAACAAAAGGACACCTTTAAGTACATTTTCATCGTTTTTTGGTCAGAGGAAACAACATATACAAATGAAAAGATCTTACTTCATTAAACTTCGAGTGAACTCTGAATAACTTAAACAGAGGCTTGGCAAATGTGGAACAAAGAATCTGAAAAGTTGCATCTGTGGAACAGAAAAGTTAGGGAGTAGAAAAAGAGAGAGGTCAAGGAAAACAACTAATAAAAGGGATTGGAAAAAAGACAGGGGGAAGAGTCATAGAAGCATCCTCAAAGACTTTTGTAAAGGCAAATATAGGTTGACTCATCAACATTAAAGATCAAGGAACAAAGCGGAAAAAGTTATGACCAGGCTCTGGAAGACAGAAGTTTAAAATCTTTAAAACCAGTTGATTCTATCTCCTTGTATGATAATTAAAATTAATTCATTAAAAATTGACAGTGGTAACTCTTTAATATATTACCATAAGGATTTAACCATTAATTTCAGAATATTTCCAATTAGAAATCGGATTAATTTTTAATCATAGTTTAATGCAATTTCATATTACAAACCCAATCCTTTCCTTTTATGGTCCGAGCAGTTTCATGGCGAAATCTGTGTAAACCACCACAACTACAAACCAAAGATGCACTGTGCCTGTTTCTCTTCCCGTTACTGTTAATGGGAGTATTTTCTTACTATTCTCAATACGACTAAGTGAATTAAATCGCTTATATGGCCTTCATAGAGTGAAGTATGGCTAATTAGTTATTTGTGCTCTCACATAAATGATCCTGAGGAGGCAATAATTGCACTGAATATGCATTAACTTCAAGAAAGACCCTGAAAATTGACTAGAGAAGTAATGGATTAGATAGCAAATATTTCATTTGAAAACTTCCTCTGAGTTACCACATGCATTAGTCATTGCTCTGATCGCACCGCACTGGCGCAGTGAGCTCCTGTCGCTGTACCGCGGGCAAACATCGTGTTTGATTAACAGAAAACTCCTTGATGCTTTGATTTCTTTTTTCCCCTTACTGAAGCTAATGGTATTTTTAAATCTTGTAATGATTTTGTGTATTTCAACAGAAATATCTATCTTAGAATCATTATTTTCTCCTCAAAGTAAGATCCAGATTGGTCTCTTTGCAAATAAACAGCATCAGATTGTCCCTGTCCCTATTATTAATAGGAAGATGCAAAAATAAAAAAGGATGGAAGATCCTCCCTTTCACTTTCCCATCTTTGATCAACAAAATCCCAGCCCTGGCAGTCAGGAGCACAGGGAGAGCAGGCAGAGGAGCCCCAGGGGCAGCCTGTCCCCCCACTGCCAGGGCAGGGACCAGTGGACCATGCTCAGGGGTTCCTACCATTAGTTGAGCCCATGATCCTGCCATCATCTTGTCCTGCCATTAGTTGAGCCCATGATCCTGCCATCATCTTGCCCTGCCATCAGCTGAGCCCACGCTGGGAGAGCCCCACCTCAGATTTCCTGACTTACCCACAGACCGCACCTCTCTATTTCCAGCCACACGCTATCCCCAAGGCAAATAAATTCTAAATGTAGAGCATTAATCCATCAAGCTAATCTGCACATAAATAATCAGTTAGATAGGAGAGGTTAGGCACATTTCCCCAAATATTTTCTCTTCTGGAGTTAGAGTCCTCTGGTGCCTCACTTGCCAGTGAAAGTGCTGCAAAGGCTAAAAATGAGTTTCAAGCAAGAAGTAAATTTTAACTTGTGATGAGCCCAGCACTAGCTTTCCTAGCCACACCTGGCCAGGAAAGGAAGGTCCTAAGGTCCTCCCTAGGTTATGCAGACAGACACATTTCACGGTTGTCATTCGGGCTGTGCTGAGGCAAGAACATCTCCCTGCATCTTCAAACAAAAATGGCTGTGGATGGCTTGCGAAAACACTTAAAAGAAACGCATGTTTTCATAAGAATTGGAAGCAGTATAATCAAACAGCCACAGAATTATCCTCTAGTGATAAATGTAACTTACCCTCTAATGGTAGGTGTAGGAGATTATATATGCACAGTTTCATACACATCCCACAGCAATCTGGGTTTGATAGCTAGAATATATATTTAGCTCTTATCTTGTGGAGTGACTTTTAATGACATTTAGAAGTGCCAAGGCACTTTGAGGATTAGACTCTTTATTAGTCCCAGTGTTTTCCCTGTAAGCAGTTGCTCAGATATTAAATGCTCCCTTCTGCCAGGGTACATAAAACAAACATTGAGCCCATTTGATAGGATGCAAATGTTTTGTGTAATTTTGTTTCGATGAGTTTATTCCTGTCACCTTTATACGTTTATCTGCACGCAAACCTTCACGGTGTAGTAATTATTTACTTCATTTTCTAATTAATAAGTGCTGAGACTTGAGAAACTGCCTCAATTTCTATTCAGTACATTTTTGTTCCTCAGCCAGGCAGAACTTTCTTTGCAAGTACACTCTTCTGATTTTTCTGATCAGAAAGAGCACAGGTTAGCACTTCAACTATAAAACCCTCCCTCCAAAACAAATAAAACAGCAGTTAGATTAAAAGCCCTGTGTGTGATATCTGCTGCCCTTTCACCAAGGATAACTTACAGCAGTTTTAACCCAGCTCCTTCCACAGTAACACGTCACCTTCGGCCAGCAAAGGCAGCAGAATAAAACTGTACTTCAGGGGCAGTCATTAGTACCAGGGTGTAAAGAGATGATTTCAGAGGGGTGGTTTGGTTTCCCCATCGCCAGTAGCTGGGTGCTCACATAGTCCCTCTTGCCAACTTCTGCGTGCCCCAAGAGCGCACAGCGAGCTGGTTAAACACGACATACTTTGAACTTCTCCAATGAAGCAAAGGCTTAAGGACATGGGTCCAAAATCCTTCATGCCCTCAAGTTTGCAGGAGGAGAGAACAAAGTTGCATTTACATTGAGGCTTTCAATAATTTCCCTGTAGGGTTTTCTGGTTTTTCAAATAAACTTAAATTACTTTCCAGAGCATTTTCCTAAAGAAAAAAAAAATATTTCCTACCCTTGTTTATCTCAGCCCACCTCCCTGAAAAGCCAATAAAGCCACCCACATACACATATTGCCTACCACTGTCCAAGCCTCCGGGTACCAGTTTGTATTTCTTCTTTATGCTTTCAACAAGCAGCACAGTCACAAAACAGGGACAGGATGATTTTCACTCTTCGCCAAAGAGTTTCAAGGCTGAGGAAAATCGAGGCACTTGTGAAAGGACAAAGTGTTCATTCTGCTGTAATGTGAAGCTTTCTACACACCAGTCCTGTCTGTGATAGCCTGTGAGTACTTTCATAATGAGAAGACTTTGGTATCGTGCACAAGAATAAGCCATCTGAAAAAAAAAAATAGTGTCTTGTTTTGGCAAGGGAAATATCACATGGACATTTTACTGCTCTGTTCTTCAAGATCTGATTTTTTTTTATTGAAAAAGCTGATAAATTCCCACTATCTGAGAGATACCACTCATCACATCTGGCCATAAAGTCAACTTTTAACACTGTGTACAAGGAAATTCAGGAGTTGTACCGAACACCGCAATCTAAATACACAACCTGGAAACGTGGAAATTTGGTGTGGGGAAACCAATTATTTTCCTCTTGTATGTTGATTTATATTATAATTCAAAGTATAAACACAATATATTCCAGCACTCTTTCTTCCAGAGGAAATGCATGCAGCTTCAGATAACAAGATAATGCAGAGAGGATTCATTTCCTACAAGCTGTCTTTGTATTGTTTATTGAGCTAAATAAATGTGAGGGATGTGCAATACATAATCACAAAGCATCTTTCTGTGGCAAGAGGAGCTCTTTTCTACATGATAACTGATAATGGCTTTTTTGTTCTAGTTTTAAAACAAGAATTAGAGCAATCAGTGATAAAAAAAAGGACAAAAAAACCAACTTGGAACTGTTTCTGCACTCAGTTGTGCATAAGTTTGCCCACAAGTTTTGCAGGGCAGGCTGTGACAGGGGGCACAGGTATAGCTCAGCAGAGGTGTTTCATTAGATGAAATCGGTATTTCTTGAGTTGGTGATACTTACAGAGTCAGGATTATTATTTGCCTTTAATTGTTACTAATGTAAGCCAGTCTTACCCTCTCCCTACCAAAAGTTAAAGTATTTATACAATCAATTATCCATTGCACCTGTGCCACCGGCAATTTATAACTGAAAATTCATGCCTGAGATGGGACATGCATAGCAGTTTTTCTCTGTAGCTCTCTTGTTATTCATATACGCACAAAAAAATGTGGACTCAAAGGCCAAATCTGAAGAAAATCCTCCAACGTTCCTGCTGAAAATCCTAATACAGACTAGTGCTGACAGGTCCCACGCGATCCTTTACTATCCAGGCTTGTAAAGCAAGACTTTCTGTGCTTTCTTTCACCTCCTGTTCTGATGCCTGCATGACACTTGTGCTGGGGCAGAGGTAGAGGATAAAGAGGGATTTGGTGCTGGAGGTTTGTCTGTGCTGGAGTATGATTTTTTTCCTTGTCTTTCTGAAAGCACCGAGATGCATTTCCCAACTCAACTCAGAAATAAAGCAGGAATTTTACAGCTTGTGCATGGATTTGTCATCCTCTGTCTCACACTGGGCCATATCAGCACAGATCTGCTAATTGTGAACAGACTACATCCCTGTTTTCAGTGGGAACAACTAGCAATTTGCAATGAAAATAACACTTAGTTTGATAAAACATTTCCAATCTCCCTTGAAATGCACCTTCTGCTTCAGATACAGAGTCCTCCAGTCCAAAAAGGCTTTGTAAAGGACATTTTCCTATGTCCTTATACAGGCCCAGCAAGGAAATATTTTAAAAAAAAAGAATCCCCGTAAAATCAAATAATCCAACTGTTCCTGCAAGCCCTGGAAAAAAAAAAAAAATCAATGTTTCCAAACTCTGCAGTGCTGTAGATATTGAGTCTTTTGTAGTAAAAGTAGCAAAAATTTGCAGGCCAATCTTACTGCAAACCAGTAATGACTAAATTGTGATTGATAATATCAATTTATGAGCAGAACTGCCACCGCAATGTCCCATGGCAACAAGAAGCATCTTGCGCAGGGTTTCCCACTTGAGCAGTGATTACAGTAATATAATGATGAAATTGTTCTGAAAGGATTTCTAAGAGCCCGGTATTCCAGCAGAGTCCACAGTCTGAAGGAAATAAAAGCTACTTAAACACAGAACTAGAAATGTGAAAGTTGGGTCACCCTCAAAAACTACTCCCCAAAAGTTACAACACACTTAAAGCATGGAAAGTCTGGGCAGGAAACTGTCACCCTTTCTAGGCAGCTCAATGCCACTTTGTGACTTGACAGCAGATTGCAGAGGTCAATACTATGCTTCAGCACCCATTAGATGGTACAAACCCTACTTAATGGGCAAAGCACAAGCAGAAATCAGCTCTTTCTATTTTTGCTGGCCTTAAGCATATCTGTAGAACATGTCTAGCCAACACAATTTCATCCATAAACGTGTTACAACATCAAGACACTTTCCTTAACGTGGACGATGAAAGGTCATTTTTTGTGGTCGGGGATAAAACGAAAACACGCGGGGAATTTACAAGCGAGTCTCAGGGATGGGTTTTTATATCTATCTGTTTCCTGATTAGCTTACTAGGGAAATGAGCATACAGTAAAATTCATGTTGAAGAGAAAGTTCATGCTTCACTGTACAGAAGAGGCTACTCTTGAAACAGAATCATCAAGGGAAAATTCAGAACGGGTGCAATTGGCAATGGGATTCCACCATTGCTTTGTTACAACATTTTTCTACATTCCCTGAAGAAAGAGTTAAAAATACTACAGTATACCTAAGAAATAATTATTCATTCTTTCCATGACTGTCCACAATTATTCTGGTTGTTTATGTTGGACTGGAGCATGGCTTGCGCTACATCAGGGCATAGGAGAGAGTGCGAGATGAAATGTTTCTCATTTCCTTCTGCTGATGACCAGCTGTGGAATCAATTGCAAGGAAAGAGCCTCCCTGAATGGCCCCAGGTTCTTCTGCATGCATGGATGGGCAAGGGCATTTGCTTATGTTTCCATACCCATCAGCATCGTTAGAGAGGTCAAACATTAATCCACAACCACAGTTTTCTTCCTCCTGGCCTGTTCTTTGGACAATTCGGTGTTATATTTGATTTACACATAAGCTCATGGCTCAGGCTGAGCTGTTCACCTGAGCTAACTCCCAAAGCCAGCAGAGATCCCTGTTGTACCACATTGTGATCGAGGAGGCAGCAAGGCAGAGAGACAATAACAACCTGATTGAGATGTCATTAGGGACAGGAATAGCTAATAATTTTAGTCTCTCACCTATTTCCTGAAGTTTAACTTCCCTTTAATCTTTAATTTTTTTACCATAGCTTTGAATAGTAAAAAAGGAAAAACAGAGCCAATGAAGCTGCTGTGCTATCCGCAAAGCCGAACCACTGCAGCAAGTGAGATTAATGTGATACAACTCTGAGCAAATCAAGCTGCAGGGAGTGACTCGTCCCTCAGGAGAGGTCCTCTCCCCCGTACATGGCCAACCAGCCCGACAGCCTTTGTGATGAACCACGGTACGTGATGGGCTCATCCTCTGAGATCTTCTTCCTGAACAGAATGTGGGGGTTGGTTTGTGCTAGATTCATGTCATCTATAAGGATCTAATTACATTAGTTCAATAAAGCGGTATCTATTTTCGGATAATCTGATCTATTATTTAGACTGTGTACGTGGCAGCCATGTTTACGGTGATAATTTCCATATATGTGGTTGTAACTCTGAATCACAGCACGATAAAACTGAAGAGCTATGAAATATTAGCTTAGCTGCTCCACGTCTTCTCATACTCCCCTGATAGGTCACCATGAGTAAATTACACTGCATGAAGTAGCAGTTCACTCCACCTCTGTGATTACAGACAGGGCAATACCAATCCATCTCGAAAAGAAAACAAAAAACCCAAATCTTAACCCCCAAAACCTCCAAAACCCCCCCCAAATCTTAAAGTAACACTATTTAAACTGCCCAGCAATTGAAGACTGGTGCTTAACTAGGTCTATGTACCTTACTACTGTTCCTTTGCTGCTAGGCTTTGGGACAGGCTGAGAGTGTGACAACCCGAATGTGAAATTGCTACTCACCCATTTGATCACTACTACTGTTGTTGGTTTTGTTACTTGGCATAGCCGTGGTGCTTTAGGCTATGTCTTAACAGCTTAAATACAGTTATCTCATAGAAGATACTACAATAAACCTGTAAAATGCCTTATCTTCCAGTCTGGCCCCTGATAATCCACAATAAACATGCATTGAAGTTCCATACTTTTGAAGCAAACCAAGGCAGCAGTATTTCCTTCCAGAGATCAGTCTGTACAAGGAATATCATCTCAATTGCTTTACACAGCCTACCAACACCTCTACAAGTCCTGTACCTTCAAATATTCCCATGAACTCGCTGTCACAGTGCAGAAAAAAACGTTTCAGCAGCTTGTGACAGCATCGGTGTTGCAGGCTTTCTGAAGTGAAAAGGCACAGACAATTATGAGGGGCACAACACTACAGCCTGAGGCCCAACGAAGGCCAGGGTCAAACACTACCTAGGAGCAGGAGCAAGGGGAAGGGAGGTTGTCCCCCAGGACCCATGCCAGATTTGTAGATGCAGCCTCAGCAGGTCTTTTTCAGCTGACACTACAAACAGCAATTACTGCGATGAGAGTTCATTCATATGATTGCTTAGTTAACAGTGGTTTAGAAATATGCAAATACCATGAAGTACAGTCAGGGGATGTGAATGAAAGCTTCATCTGCAAACAGTCTGGTTCCTTGCAACAGGCGCTGCATACACATAAATGAACACTACCAGTTAAAACCGAGTATCTTGATGTTTACACAGAAATATGTATCAAGAAAAAACTATTATCACTTACAAAGAAAATCCCCAAGAAGAAAAAATTACTCTTGCCTTGTACTAGACTACTAAACAGAACAGTTTGCTGGTTTCTGACCTTGGAATTTACTTCCTACTGTTTCCATAGAACTCCTGGTAATATGATTATATTTTGTTACAGAAGACATTAGCGTGCAAACTAATAGCACTTAGTGGAAGGTTTGAGACTGATCAAAGTGATAAAATTAATTTGAAATAAGTTTGGTGTCAAGATGGATCTTTACACCTCGGTAATAGAAAGGAATAAAATGAAAAAACCCTAGGAGTCAACAGGATAATCCATTATGGATGCTTATTCTGTTCAGCCCTTGCAGAAGGGCAACTTGGAAAAAAGTAGTCCGAATTTTTACTGTATTGAATATCGCTATCAATAAAGCAGATGATACTTTGGAAGGTGGATTGAACTACTGAATCACCTTAAGTGGTATGAGGTCTTGTGATATGAAAGCAAATAGAATTTAACACGACCTTGTACAAAACCATTTTGTTATTACTCTTCAATCCTTTAATACATAAAAGGCACTTTTTTTTTTTACATAGATACATGCAGTCTTAGCACTAAAAACTCCTTTTTAATATTTCTTGATGACCGGAAATTGCCAAGAACCATGAGAAAATGCCAACAAATATAAAAAGCAGTTTCTAATGTCTTTCATAAAAGGGTGTAGCTGCTCTGCCCCTCTAGAAGCAGTTGGATTTTGGTATTCCTCTGGATCAGGATCTCATTTGCTAGACTGATTTACTGGGCATGCTATTAAGTAAGAATACTTTTAAACTGACATTTCTAATTGGCTTAGGCTCGGTTTATTCAAAGGTGTTTAACATCAGGAGTATTTTCTGCACAGGTCCTTTAGAGTTGTCTTACAGAGAATTTGCTCTCCTGAAGTGAAAATAGACAGATATCAGAACTACTCTTAGAAACTTAAGTGTTCCAAATTAACCTTTTGTTCTAACATAAACAGGTGATAGAAACGCCTAGATAGTAGCCATCTTCTTGCTAATAAAGGGGAAAGAGGAGGACATCTGTTCTGTATTGAGTGAACAATTTTCCTCCCCAAAGGAACACGAAGTCAACCTTGGCAGAGCCATGGCCATCCCCATCTTGTAGTAAGAGGTGCAAAAACCAGCCACGGCGAGATTTAATCCCCCTCACTTCAGCAGCCCTTTCTATAGACATAATCAGCATTCAAACTGTGCTAGAAGAGTTAAAAAAGAAGGTGTGGGAATCATTACGTGGGCAGCCAGGAGTTATCAGCATCTCCAGCAAGGCCAAATATTCAGCTGTAAAAATATGACCATGTTGATGCCCCGTAACAAAGGGTTGCAAATACAGAGTAAGCACTCAGTCCTCACTCAGGGCTTTTATATCATCCAGCATTGCTTCTGCTTCCCTTTCCTTCTCTAATTGCCTTATCAGTGTTACCCCCTATTTTACCCTCCTTCAAGTCCAAGCCATTTCACTCCCATCCAATTTCTTGAAACTTGAGTAAGACTTTTTTTGTCCATACATATTTCAGTATAGGTGGGATCTATTAATTTGATCTACAGAGGCCAGAGGCAGCAACAATCTCCATTGCTTAGCCGCAGTATCCAAGTCATATATAAATATATTTTTTCTAATTTTTGTACCACTAAATATTTGCAGTTTCAAGTAAGCCTTCATTTTTTTTTACTGCAACTCCACTTCCTCATTGAAACACAGTTTTGCGAAACATAACATGTTAAATTAGTTAACTTCAGGTGATTTTTTTTTCAGTTCATTTCACTTAGTAAGTCTTACAGCCAAACCTACCTATTGATTGATAGATGTGAGATTTCTCTTTAAGTCAATAATAGCCCTTAGCAAGAACCAGTGGCTCTTCGCTGTTATTTATACATAAAGAGTTTTATTGAACTAAACTGGTGTTCACAGTTTAGCCTTTCACAATTTATCTTTTTTTTTCCTCCTTTTATGGATTGTCCTTAACTCTGTTGGAATCCACTTGCAAACTAAATCAGACCAGAAAGACTTACAAGTGAGTGATAATCATAATCCAGTGTTTACCACTTCATATGGTGATCTCACCGTTCTAGCAGCAAAATTTCTTATATAATCTTAAATTAGTTTTCAGTGGCATAACAACAACCAATATGCAAGTAATAATAAAAAGGCTGTATTAAAGGGAGCACTGAATTTATGGTTTGCCCAGCAGAAATCTATCAACTTTGATTGGGTCCTAGGCACAGTTACAAATATCATTTCACACTATGTTGCACAGTTTCTCACCAAGTTTGTAAATTGCTTCATAAGACAATATAATATTGAAGGAAATAAACAGAGCTAAATCATTGAATAGATTATTTATTCATTACTTAAGAATGTGTGTTTTGATTGGCAAAAAAATCTGACTAAAAGCAAATACTCCCTACTTTGTCTCACTGATTAGTTCTGCATGTTTTCTGGTATATTGTTATTACTCCATCTCAGAATCATAGAGTTAGATCTGTAAAATAATGACTTGGAAGGCCATGCCTGTATGTTATAGTCTCCTATAAAATCCTTTCTTTCAGGGATATTCCTCCCCTTTATCCAGTCTAGATGACAGCCACCCACTAGATAGACTGTAATCTTAAAAAAAATGGAATCTCTGATTCCACTTGTTCCAGATTTAAAAAAACCCAGTCAGTCATTATGATGAATAATCATGATCCATGATTAAAAACTCCAAAATAACATGAAATATTTCCTATGACAAACACAGTGGCATAAGAGCTTTAAGTGAGATCATCTGATTTTCACAAGCAATCAGGAACTCTTGACTTCTATCTTAAATCTTCTGTAGATTGCAAGCGCAGTCTTGTAAATCTCATCCAGTAAAAAGGCTTAAGGAAGGGTCATCCTTTGTGGAGCTTCAAAGAGACAAGGGAGACTGTAAAGGAGATGACCTCAAACATTTAAGACTCCATCATCAGTTGTATCAGCCCAGGTCCCAGACCTACTTTGTCCAAATATCTTTCCAGTGCTTCACTTGCTTGGCAACTACGTGCTGCTTAAGGGAACTCCTGAAGCTGAGACATTTGCTGAACTCCTGAAGCCTGTCATGACTAAAAGATACAAGAAGATGCAGAAATAAGTGTAGAAGAGTCTGGAGGAAACTCTCGAGACAAGACCTGAAGCATCTGAGCTGCAGGCATTTCTCACGGTGCTGGAGGCTTAGGTGAAAAGCAAGCACCCTGAAGAAGATGTGGCAGTTACTGCCGGTGTTTAAGAGCCAAAGTACTCAGATACATGCCCACATCTCTGCGCTGAGAGCGAATGCAATAAGTTCTGGAGAAAAATCCTCCCCGCCCAAAGCGTGCGTTTTCCATCTTTAAAAGGTTGAACCTCAATTTTACTGCATGTTTAAAATACTTCAAAGAAACCTTCACAGTGCTGTAAATACTTCCAAATCTATGTCCAGAACAACACTTTGCTCTTAAAAGCTACTAGGGATTTTAAAATTCTGGTGTCTATCTTAGCCTCACAGACTACTCTGTCCTCAATCTTATCTGGGCTAGTAGTACCAAGCGTAATAATAAAAAATTTAAAAAGAGTGCAAAAAACCTAATGGTGAAAAGCCTGTCCTCAGGGACATTCTTACCTACTCTTGTCAGTTAATGTTTAGTGATTCTGTCAGTTTAAATCCTGAAAACACGAGGATTTCTTATGCATTCTCATTTTCTGTAATAAATCTTGATCTTCTCATTATCCACATGAATATCATATAATCCCTTTTTTATCCTTCTAAGCTCTTGGTCTTAAACTTATCTAGTGATAAAAAGCTCCAAAGGTTAATTGCACATTGTGTGAAGTAACTATTTCAGTGTATTCAGAGCCTGTTACCTTTCCATTGAGCTACGTGTTCCCACCCAAAAGCTGATAAGCCTCCCTCATTGTTTTGTAGGACTCTGCTATTCCTATTGGTGTTGGATTTTAATTATCCAAACTATTCCCCCTTTTCTTCTCAGACATCTCCTATACCAGTAGTCTTTAAACACCATTTCTGCCATGAGATTTTCCTGAAGAAGAGTACCAAGAACTAAGTAAAAAAAAAAAAAATCAAGGCACAGTACATGAATAACATAAGATGCAATAACTTCCGCAGCATCTCCAACAACTTCTATCAAGTTAGTGTCATTTTGGAAGGCAGACAGGCAAAGCAATCATGTTCACCAAGCCATGATGGTGCTCTCAGCTCCAGAGCCACTACCCTTCTTTTCTCTTCTATACATTGCAAATGGAGTTTGGTACCTCTCTGGACCGTCCTACTGGAGAAGTGCTCAAACAAATGGCTGTGGACACACTCGGTTTCAATTTAAATACTAAAAAGTTAGTGCTTGAAATGACCAGTCCTCAAAGAGCGTAAAGCAATTGAGCTGCAGAAAAGGTGAGCGCTGCATTAATTTAGGACAGTGGAAGAAAGGCATGATAATTTATACAATTGTGTTATTACATTCTGTATAACCAAACGCAAAGTGGTTGGCTCCTACAAATAATGTGTACGAAATTTATAACATGGCATAACTGTTCAATAAAATAAATTATCTCCAAGTTTCCTTTTCAGTAGCAGAATAAGCAAGATGATTTTAAAGTGTTATAATATTAAATTACTTCATATTATTTGTAAATGGTCTGAAAGCCTCAATCCTTCCGTTCTGAGTTTACTTCGGGATAACAACATTCTTGTGGTTATATATCCTCTGCCATTGCTGTTCTAATAATGTACTAGTGGGAAAAGAAACAGCCTGGAAAAGATGTGTCCGGGAGTGCATTACAGAGTGTGTCCAGGAGCGCATTACAGCAGAATGAGCACACCAAGTACCACATCGAGAGGATCGTGGGCCACCATAAATCCCCGCTTTCTGCACGTTGCAGTCTGGCTGCTTTAAAGAAAAAGCCATTGCAGGCAGAGAATGGACCTACAGCATTTCAGCAAAATAACAACTTATATTGCAGGGTATAACAGCCAATATCTATTTGGTCTTGAGTGGTGGAAACCTGGCAGGGTAAAAATCAAAGCAAGAAACTTCTTTACCTAAGTTTCTTTTATGGCCTGGCTTAGGGTAGCTTCTCCTGCTGCTATTCTTTCCCAGTGAATTTTTACCCTTCAATGGGAAGCATTCTTTTTATTCTTACTAATGGGGAAGTAATTAATCTAGAAGCCAGATTATTGCTCATGTATTTTAGTAGATACACACACCATAATTTCAAGCTTTGCTAGTACTCCGTACACATTTTCAGTGTACCTGTACCTGCTGAGAGAACACACACAGGAGGTTGTGCAGCCAGCCTGTAAATAGTTACATAGGCAAAAAAAAGATCTTAAACTGTTCAAATCCTTAAACTGTTGAAGGGCCAAGGTAAAGGGTGGGGAGAAAAAAAAAAGTTATTTATGCCTGGGATATGAAACTGTCAGAGCTTGATGGTCAATGTGGAGGTCCTGCTCATCCTGTTCCTGGGGGGTTGCAACTGCCTGACCCAGGCCACAGGAGCCTCCTGCCCCGTTCAGCCCCAGACACCACAGAGCTCAGCATTTGCCCCCGTCCGCAGGAGGCTCCTGACTGCAGGACGTGGCTGTTGGGGGTCTTGCTCGGAGGTATCTAACCCTGGCAGGTATCGGGGCACCAGGGCAGTCTGGTCTCCTCAGCAGGCACTCTCATTAGTTAGACAGAACAACTACTACATCTTTCTGGTCTAGACAGTTGTATTGCATAAAAATACTCCTATTTAAAAATATTCTTAAGATTAATTCCTTGAACAACCAACCACATTTAAGTGTTATTAGGCATGTATATTCTCAATGAAGGCATGCCCATGACAGACAAGCAATTCCCAGTTAGCTAGAACACTGTATTTCATTTTCCATTCTAGAGTAAGTCCCAGTGATTCCTGCAGTGAACGATTGGCTGCACCTTGTAAAAGACATTGCAAAACCCATACAGTCTGTTCTGTCCACCAAAACATGTCTGAGAAATAATAAAGATCTAAAGGCTGCCTCTGGGATTGGCCAACTCCAAAATCCAGACTTCTGAAGAAATTGGGATCATTTCCTTTCTGGATTAATCTCGGGTAAGCAAATATAACTGAAGGATGAAGATAATCAAGACCTGTCTGTACCAACTTAACTTCTCAGACCTGGGGACCACTGTCAATTTAACAAGGCGATTAAGGAAAATTTAAATTAAAGTTATACCACGCGTCAGTGTCTACAATGTATAAACCCAAAGGGATAAACAGCAGTACAAGCGATTTTGTACTGCCTAAGAGGTTATTTAAGCCTTAGTAACTGATGCCCTGAAAGAAAAGAAACTACACCTCCTGATTTCACACAGCAGTACTCTTTTTTCCAAGACACAAGGGTCAGAAGGTACATTCCAAACCCCCAGGGAAGGGGATATGTTTGTCCCCCCAGTTCTTTCACCGCAGCTACTCGTGTTGTGTATCATTTCAACTCCACTGGCCTCAAGTCTTATAACACATATTACTCCTTGTGAAACAGTTTTAAAATGTGAAATAAGTCAGCTACATGCCAAGAACATCCTCAGCTTCTGATGCAGCAGTCAGGAGCATCATGCAGTTGTGTATCAGAACTTCAGCAGAGTTCTCTGACTCACTGGTGCAAAAATCTTTCACTAAATACGAGTATTAATAAATTATTTAATTCTTTTGTAGTATTTTAAAAAGCTCTGATTTCCAATACTTACCTGTTCACCTTGATTCTTACTCTCTAGTGGTTAGATACATTCACCTTGTATCCCGTTTTTTATAGTTTTTTTGACTAGTTAGTGCTCTAATAGCCATGTAATCAATGTTTAAATTTAAAGTGAAATGCTGCAATACACTACAAATGCTCAAGAATTTCACACATTTGATACATTAGTATAATTGATATATTAAACAGACTCACTTCCTAGAGTAAAACTTCCCTAAATATTAATATATTACTCACAGACAACCTGGAAAAACGTGTTCATCTCCTCCTATTTGTGTTTTCAGTGTCCATGGCATGCCAGCTGTTCCCATGCTAAAGCAAACTGGGAGCAAGTTACATAAAGTGGCTAACAGACCAGAAGGGTTATCTAGTAGTTCCATAAAGAATAAAAATGCTTCTAAGATATTATAAAATGTGCCTATAAGAAAAGGAGAAGTAGCAACATCATTTGTTTCCTAGCACTTTCATACACAATATTTTTAAATTATGTCTAAAAAGGCTTTTTGCCACTGCCCCCTTGAAGACATTAGCATATAAAGTGGCCACCGCCTGTCTCTCTGGAGGCGATTTGCAGGTATCAAAACTCTAGATTTTTCCCATATTCATCTATTACTCTTCTGGATCACCTTAAAACACAGGCTAAATATTTTTTCTCCTGGGACACACACTTGAAAGGCTTCCTGCACTATTTTCACCTACTCAAAAAAGATTTATCCATTCATTTGCTCTTCAAGAAGTTGCAACTATTTTTATGTCCTGAAGGTGGTCACATGGGACAAGAGTAATTTATATTTCAGATTAGTTCACCCATTCAGCTTCCTTGGATGATACATCCGAGAAGGAACCAGGAAAGAGAACATCAAGTTATATGTCTGTCCTTTTCCTTGGTTTGAAAGAAAAATAATAGGAATTTAGAGCCCGAGGAGTTGAGAACATTAGTAAGTTGTTACAACATAAGTAAGGAAAAAACTCCAGATCCACAGTTTATATCAACTAACCCATAATGAGTCCGTGCACTTTCCTGTGACAAAATAGGAAGTATTTATCCTAACTACTCAATCTTCCTGCATTTCTATTACTCATATTTGTTGAAAGGTGGATCTCACGCTGTGTTTGCTGTTCAGGAACAGGCTCGGGGACAACGTGGGCACAGAGACATGGAGCCACGTGGATGAATCTCTACAGGGAAGGAGCACAGACAAGCCAGCATACGTCAGCATTGCAGAGTCAGTGCCTTTTGGCAATCATCTCAATTTTTCCAAAAGAAACGTAATTGTAAAAGGGTTTTTGGTGGTGGACAAGCTTTTTATTTATTCTTAAATAAGTTCCTATGCTATGGTTACAACACAAACATTTGATGGTAGCAAGTCTTTATAAAGAAGACTTTATAAAGCAAGGCTTTGCCCTGTATAAAAACAGACTCTTTATAGCTCAGTTTTTATTTTAGTCCAAATGGTGGTTGCTACAGAAAGTAGGACAATAGGAAGTAATAACAAAGTCCTTTACAAATCTGCCCATGACTTGTTGGGTAAGATCACGTAGCCCACAGGTTATACCACTACAGTTACTAGTCCTTCCCCAAATCTGATCAAATTACATATTCTTTTTGAACCCCAGTTAATATTTTGTGGGTAAGAAAAGAAAAAGTAAAAAAAAGCTTATCTGATTCGAGTATTTAAATAGCTAAACCTTCAAAGATTTCAGTTTAGCTTTTTAAAGCCACCGTCTCTAGCCACTTTAGAGTTAAGATTAGTGATGTCTTGGTAGTACCTAACAAACTGAATTAAGCAGCACTGTATTTCTACTTCTTGTTAAGATTATAGCTCAGGCAGCTTTCATTGCTCATTCACTGCACTCACAGTAAATCTTGGAGAATAGCCCATAGATTGCACAGCATAGATTGTACCAGAGCTGGTAATTACCCCTTCACATGTGGCAGCTCGAAGTTTTGAGCAGTATTAATTTAATAGAACAGTGTTCTGCTGAACACCTTATATTTCTAGTAAACAGTGTGGTAAAAGAGACAGAATGTTGTTTAGCCAATATTTTCTTTTAACAGATCAAAACAGAAAACACACATTGTTGATTAGCTAGTAAGATTTTTTTTTTTTAATTCTCTTTCACTGAGCACAGAAGTATAAAGCAAGCTACATTAATTCCTCCTGAAGAGATAAATAAAGCTTTGTGTTGATTTAAGCATTGTTACAAAATTATGGATATTTCTTATACATATTTGCTTGGCTACAACATCATATACAACACACCTGGTCCTCAGCCAGCATAAACATGTCTGGCACATGCTAATTTAAGAAAGCATCTGGTAGCCTGGATGTCAATAACACAAAACAGAAAACTATTACAAACCCAAGTTTATCTTCAGAATGAGGTATTTTCCAAACAAGCACTGCCTGGGATAAACACAAAATCCTCAGCATTGCTTATGGTACCCTGGCTGCAACAGGTGCCACCAAAGGTCTGCAAAGAGAGCAGGCGAGCTCCCTGCTCCAAGAGGGTTTTGTTCTGCACAGTTCACCCTGTCCTCTTTGCAGATCAGACACACAAATTCAGCCGTGTCTACAGTACACTTTATCAGAGCCTCTTTTTCCTTTCTTAAGGAGGTGTGGTTTGAGGAGATAATTGGAATATCTTCATGCTGCTCCTGCAGCCCAAGTCAGAAAAAAAATAAAGAAAAGCATGAATGCCTTTCCTTTCTAGCTACGCAATCTCAAAGCGGCAGAGTTTTGAGGCCTTATGCCTTAACAAGAAAGAAATACGTGGGGTTTTTTTCTGAAGAAAACTCTTCAGGAATCAAACACAGCATCTGCCTTGTCTAGTAATTACTCATCGTCCGTGCCTGCTTCATTCAATGCTGTTGTCATGCTCTTGTTTACTTAGAGACAGAAGTTGCACTATGAAATCATTTAAGTCTCTCTATAAGACTAAAATATTGGTGGGTCTGACAAAGGAAGAGAACAAATTAAATACTTCAGGAAAGAAAAGAGAGAGGAAGAAATTAGATTTTTCAAAGTCTACTGGGGAAAAAAAACAAAACAGAAAACAATTTATACACTAAAACAGATTTCCACTCAAAAAGTCAAAGCTTTGCAATAGCTGCAAAGCTAACTAAAACAAAACAAAAAAATCTTTTGGTCTTAAAAAGAAATATTACTTATTTACTCTTCTAGAAGAAGTAGAAAATAATAAGTTACAGACTTTAAATTTTCTTTTAGTTCCCATAAGCTGTTTTAGGCCAAGTAGCATCCTCATAACAAAAACTTACCTGTTGTGCAGCAGGAGCACAGAGAGAAGTAAGATCTCCCCTCTTGTTGGAGCTGGATGGGTTGGAGAGGGGGAAGAAACATAACCCCACAAATATTTGTGTTCCTTGTTCACAGCAGAAACTACTCTTTTCTCCAGGCCAAACACAGAAAGAAGGAAAGAAAAACCCAACACCAACCCCACCACAACTATGGTGCTACCATGAAAAGAAAAATTAATCCTCCTTCTCTTCCTGCTTTTATAATACCCAGCAGCTGCTTCCACCTGAGTGTTTTCTCTCCTCTAACTACGTTCAGCTGCCCAGGGAGGGAATCCCTGCGTTTGATTCATTAAGACTAATTACAAACACTTGGACTGATGGTAGCACGTGTGCACCTGCTCTGGGTTACCACCAGCACCGCCTGTGAGGTGCAGGTCCCCTCCTGCCCCGCAGGCTCTGGGGTCAAACAAAACAAACTAAACCCATGAAACTAGACTCTACCGGCTGACTGGCGGGCTTCTAAGTATCCAAAACATCAGAACATAACCGTCCTGCAGCCTGACATCCCTGGCAACGTGCTGCCTTCATCGGCGCCAGTAACCCCAGTTTTCCATCCGTTATGTCCGCTGCCCAGGGTAGGAAAAGCAGCAACCTGCAGACAGATTTGCCTTTTGTGTAGGTTTTGACAAGAGAAGCAACAACCATCTAAAACTTGGAGCCCAGAAAGTGTAAAAGCCAATTGTTTTCTTTGCCACAGCCAGCACAACATATTTCCCCTTTAATGAAGTTCTCCCACCTAGCCTGATTTGACATCGGGAAAGTGATGTTTGCTAACAGAGCAAATGGATCAGCTGGCACCTCGTATTACAGCACACCGTGGGCCGGGTGCCAGTTTGGCAACAGTCCCCAGGATTTCCAGGTCCCCCGGTCACACGGTCAGCCATGGAAATGATGATTTAAGCAAGGGAGAAAATAAAGAGTAACGATTCGTTCCCAAATGTATTAATTCAGCAGGTTCAGTGAAGGTTTGTTGAAGTTAGAGACGACTGGGAAACGTGTGTCAGGAGAACGTACGCAGAGTCAGATCTGCTGCTTCCAAGATAAATGACAATAAAGAAAGTATGAAACTCAGTTTGGTTTTATTTGTTTTGCTTTATTCAAATTTCACAGTTTTCTGAGCGGCGTTTAAGTCCCTGCACATCACATAGCAGGCAAGATTTTCAGTTCTCGGGGATATCAAAGACTTACAAGGTAGATCTCATGCAAATCAAATGGACTGGCATTTTTCTAATTTCTGGGGCTTTCATTTTCAGCACCTCCCCAAGCCCTTGAGGCAGCCACGCCGAGTACGCAGGTTTTGAAAACAAGTTTGCTTTGAGGTGTTTCACCTCGGACACATGGAAAAAGAAGCCACTCAGACCCGACACGTGCTTTAGAAAACAGAGGGAAGAGGGTGCTTATGGTATAAATTGCTTTTGCTGATTTTTTAAAAAGTTTTTCTCTTTGAGTCCTGTCATTTGCAAGAAATTTGGGCAGAGTCGTAGCGGTTAAACTCAAGAATAAAACGCAGAGCTCCAAAATAGACACATCTACAGATGTGCAATGGGGGACTGTTTGCATTTTCTGTGGAATCTTTGTTTCATGATCTACATCTATTCCAGAGGCCGTGACCAGTTTCTGACGACATTTAAGTTAAAACACTGGATTATTGAGTTTTGCGTCATTACCTCACAAATCATGAACTTCAGCTTAATTAATCTTTATGAAACCCGGTAGCACCCATTGTATGATACATTTGAACAATTTTTGTCATGCACTCTTCTTTTTTTTTTTTTTTTCAGAGAATGAGCTGACCTATAAGTAATTGTTTGCTGAAATCTCCATGCTGAAGATGTCTGGTGAGATTATTCACATTCCCTTAGCAATGATGCTATTGGTGTGGCTTTTTGAAGTTTCAGTAAATGCAAGTATGGGGATTTTGACGTCCACACAGCCATTCCACTGCAGTGGGTTACCAACTTTTCCCGGAAACACTACCTTTACTTTTCTAGATAATATAACTTAGATACTGCATTGTATTTTTAAACACAGCAGATGATAGTATAAATGTAAAAGCAGCCACAGTCACTTGCTGTTTTGCTTTGAAAAGTGATTTGTTTTGTTTTGTTTTGATGGGCGAAACGTAGACTTAGACAAAAAGTATCACAGAATAATCCTCCCGTATTACAGTTATCACTGGAAGACAGAAATTAATTGAAATGGCAGCGATCTTTTTTTTTTTTTTTCGAAAGAGAGTAATTTCTTTTAACAATATTCAGACCTCTCCTTGGAAAAACTGCAAAATGGCCTCTACTCTTGCACTTGTGTTGCCACTTTTATTGACATTCATATATTAGCAGATGCAAAAGTGAGCAGATGCACTCGTGCCTATAGTGGACCGTGCAGTCAAGCTTCTGAAGCGTTGCTTCTCCTAAGAATGGTTAAACATTTATTTAACCCAAAAGCTCAACAGGTTCCACGAAGCCTGCAGAGAACCAAAGTGACCAAATCAGTTTCCATGTGAGACAAGAAGATCTTGCGCACTAATTTCATTTTTCAGTGGGAACAGTAACAATATATTGAAAGTAGCGTAGAAGCTGGAAACAAGTAATTTCCTATGCAGAGTGCATTGGATTGGTCTTTAACAATTACCTGAATTAATCTACCAGAAACTGTTCTGTTGTAGCACATAAAATCTGTGGGAACATTGTGTTTTGGTGCAGGCCAGAGGTGCCCAGGCGCAGGGCAGGTGCCAGAGGGGGGTGGTGGTTCGGGAGCAGCCTGGGCTGCAGCCACCTCCACCGGCATGTGCCGGTGGGACTGGGGGTGCCCAGGCGTGGGGTGGGGTGGGTGCAGATCAGGGTGTTCCGGCAAGGCCGGAGGCTGCCTGAGCTTTCCTTAAGCCAGACAGGTTGGATGAGCGGCATCTCGACATCTCCAGCTGCCCGGTACACAGCATGTTCTACAATATTTTCCCAGGAGCTAACCTCAAGCAGCACAGTTCTTACAAACCAACCTTGTGATTTCCAGTTGACCATTTGAATTCCCTGTTACATTTCACATCTCATCCTATCACTTTTGCCTTTCTTCCATCCTCTGGCATCATTTCTTAACCTTGTCCTTTTAAGAAATCAAACAGTACTTTCTGAACGTCACTATTTCCTTTAGTTACAATAATTTTGATGTAGCAAGTGCAAAGACGTTTCTTTACCGGGGTTAAAAAGCAGCAAGAGTGATTGACCTTGTTTCTGCACTAAGTTGCACCATTTCTTTAAAGTTGCAGCTGAGAGTGTAGCAAATGCTTTCTCTTTTGTTTGGGGAGCAAAGTGGGTAATAGAAATAGCTCTGTACAAAGCTAAGCTATATATATTTGCTAAGTATGTACCAAGCTGTACATATTTTATGTGCTGCTGCTGCTCTACAATTAGTAATTAACGTTCATTCATTCACTGCATTTTTCTTTCCCTACTGTATTCTCATTTTGTTGTATCACGCTGTCTACGCTCTTCCTGAAATATCATTTCTGTTTACCTAAAACTTAAAATCTGATGCACTAATACACTCATCTCTGTGTTATATCTCTCATCAATTCTTAATTGCTGCTGCCTTTGTCATTCTGGCTTTCCTGTGCTACTATTTTCCGTGTAATTACCTCCACATTCCTACATAACTCTTCCACTTCTTATCACTTATTATGAGTATACAAACAACAGAATTGTTCTTCCACAGCTGTGTTAACCTGACACCTTTAGGGAGATTTCAGCCCATGTGGAAAAAACTCACCTTTTTAAAAAAAAAAGTACATGTGTTTTTAATTTTCATTACTCAGTGTTGTAGATAAACAATAATTTTACCAAAGGATTATTTCACAGAATAGTAAAATCTTGTCTCTACTTTTTTCCAACTGTGAAAAAAAGGAAAATTTTGGTCTGGTTCTTCACAGTGTATTTATGTTGCAGCAGCACCAACCTGCAGAGATGGATTGTGTTGGGGCACCATGTGTGCCACGCAGTGGGAGCGGAGGGCAGGGACGGAGGAAAGCTGACTGCTTTGGGGATCCCTCCATCTACTAAAGCTCCTCAGGGCTCCGCTTGCTGATATACTTCTGCATAACCAAAGAGTAACATTAAGAAGAAAGCTGCCACCATGCTTCACCCATCACAGCAGCACAGTGTTACCTGCATTTTGTTAGGCTCATCCTTCTGCTCGAGGCAGGGAGAGTTACTGGATCTGATCAGGTTGCTCAAGATGAGGGTCTTGAAAATCCTCAAGGGATGGGGATGGCGCAGCCCCTCGGGGCAACTGGTCCCAGAGGCTCTGCCACAGGGCAGGGCCGGTCCAACCATTCCAAACACTCCTTCTTCAAGAGGAAAGGAGAACAAGCAATAAGAAACAAGTACAATCTCTTAGTCACGGTTTGCACTGGTAACTCCCAAATGAACCGAAGGATTAGCTCCCAGGATGTTTGGACTACCAGTGCTTTTTAAAATATTATTTTTAGCCCTGAAGTCTGAAATGAATTTAGACAGAATTTACACACCTAAATCTACAAGCCAAATACTGAAAATCTCTGCTCAGCTGCATTACCATGGAAACAACAAAATTATTCCGGAGTCCATAGACTTTGTAGCAAAGGGGCTCTTTGCACCTCTTTGATGGGGGTCAGAGGAACGGGCAGGCAGGGGGGTCACTCCCTTCTCTGCCCAAACCCTTGTCTCCCACCTTGCAGAAAGCGAAGAGTCACCCACTCCTTTGGATCCAGCCCTGAATATCCAGCCTCAGACCCCTCATTGTGGATCACAAACCAAAGCATTTGTCTAAGATTCCCACAGTACAATTAGATTTATTGCACCAACTTGCCAATATTTTTGTCTGCATTTAACTTTCGCTTCTCTGGTAACTGCAATTCTCCGGGCAGGACATTTCTAACAGGAGCTTCATTGTCATTCTCCATCAGTATTACAATAAACAGGCCTCCCTAATCAGCATTCCCTCAGTGCCGAGCCCAAAAGCAATCTGCTCAAGAAGATGTGATGAAACCAGGAGAGATCGATACCAAAAAGTTTTCGCAAGCTCAGTCTGGCAAGGTTAGCATGGATAATACTGATAGATAAAGATCTAACTCTACTGCACATGACAACGGGATGAAAATAAGAGTGTGTACTAATGTGGTACTTTAAGTTTTATAGTTGTGGACTTAAAAAAATGACGGGAATCTGTTGTATTTTCCCTAATAAAAATAACATTCCCTTAATAAAAATAATAAGGATTAAAATGTACTCTGGTTATTACCGACCTTAAGGATAAATTACAAAAATTATGAAATATCTACCGTACTTTTTCAGGCATAACCACTGGTCTACTAAATCAATCTATTCCCCTTTGGAAATACTGGTGTTTGAAAGCAATTCCAACTTTTGGATTATCAGTTAGAGGCAGGAAGGGAGCAGAGGTGAGAAAAAGGAGGTTATGGGACATCAGGAACCTGAGGGTCGCACCCAGTGACCACGCTGCTGCTCTGCTAGGGAAGAGGAGAAAGTTTGCAGATGGACTATAAGTGTCTAGTATTTAAGTAACTCCTGGAATTAATTCAATTTGCTTTACAAACTGGGAGTTTAATAGCAAATGTAGATGAAGAATTCCACATTATAAAAACAGGCAGTTATTTTTTTATATATATATGTCAGAAATAAAATTTCTCAGATACTGTTAGAACTCTTAAAAATTTCTATTACATCCTCACATCTTACCTTACGTAAGGGAGTTTTTATAAAAGAAATGATTTGTAGTATGGAAAAACTCAAGGCTAGTCACTATGTTGCCCTGACATGTTCATAACAGTGACATAAGAACTAAATCATGAAGAGGAAAAGGTGAAGAGAAATAGCCTTGAAAAACCTATTTTGTTAATATCTCTTTCCTCTTTTACTGGTTGATATACTATTCTAATTCTGATTTATTTCTAATTATATTAGCAGGTGGTGGTTTTATTTGGTTTTTAGTTTTATATTTCAGTGATAAAAGAGAGCACAAAGTAAAATAAAGAAGGGTAATGCTCACCAGTATGTTTTCTTCACAACACCAGGAAATTGCTCATGTGGCACAAACCCGTGTCTACACTCTGTGCTTCCAAAGAACCCCTGTTAAGACTAAAAACCAGTTACAATATACAGAAATAGGGTGGTGATTTTCTTCTTCAAGGCAAAAATTGGGTGCAAACTGATTGTTTGTTTATTTCTAGAAAGAGGCATGATTTATCTGATAAGGTTCTCTAGGTGATTTTTTTGTTGGTGGTGGTTAAAAAAATACTTTGTGATGAAAGAAATCACTATGAGGATACTCTAGGAGAAACTTTTTTTATCTTCCTCTGTAAATATCACAGGAAAATCAAGTAAACAGCATGAGAACTACAGACAATATGGTATGCATCTTCTAATATTTCCCTGGCCTTGGTCCCCTCCTCCCAAATCTCAGGATAACTTCATTCTGTATATATATATATATATTCTTATCCTGTAGGCAAGATCCTCGTTTCTCGTATCAGAAAATATTAGTGAAGATTGTGTATCACCTTCAGAAATCGGACTTTTGTGAGTATGATCTGGCTGTAAGTTAAAATTCTAGCATCTCTAAAATCCTGCACAGGGACAACGTTTCCTGAGTAACCACTAATGTCGTACATCCACAGCTGTCAAGCTGAAGCAGGACAAAACTGTTAGGAAAATAGTGTTCTCATCTTTTAAGAGATTAAAAAAACCCAGACTGAATGAAAGCAGATTAACCACTGTAAAAAGCACTTGACAGCGTCCATCCTGTTTCATTTTTACATTTGTCTGGCTGTTTTACAGACTCAAATCGTGTTTTGTGTGAGCGTGTTTAAATTGATTCAGCAAATAAAAAGATGCGTTTTCGCTCCATAAACTTCAAAGATGACAAATTTGCAAGAAGCCTTAATGTCATCACCCTTTCTGATAAGCCACGGGAAAACACGTGTTTTTAAACGCTTGGGATTCGTACTGTATAAATCAGCACCAGAGAGAGAAACAGTGACAGCTCTTGTGGAAAGCATCACCTGTCTGTTCCCAGTAACGAGGCTGAGCAGTAACTCCTCTATGCTCTAAATACCTAAACAACAGCTACGTGAACCTGGGTCTTTATTTTTATTTTTTTTATATATATATATCTGACCAGTATATAAATTTGATTTCATGCAAATATTTCGGAGCAGATTAGTTGATAGCAAAACAGAACTGGAATGCTAATGATTTTCGGCTGCATATACAGAAGATGAAAACTCATTCAATCCAAGGCAAAGTGTCAGCTTTAATAAAGTAATGTCATGCTATACCTCCCCCATAGCTGGCCTATACTGACATGAAAAATTATAATGGTGGAAATGCAGAACTTTGCAGATATAAATAACTTGAGACTATGTTATAAGATTTCCAACTGGGGTGGAGGAAAACTGTAACATACATTAAGTAGCTGCAGTGAAGGATATTATTGCCACCTATTGACAACAGAACCGCCTGAAATAATACAGCCTGTTTGCTTCTATTGAATTGAAATTCCTCCCTGGTGGCTTTACAACAGACTGTTCCTATTGGATTTGTATGGCAGGGGATACAGGAATTGTGAATAGCATAAAGGTCTGGGCTTAATGACTATGACTCTATCTGAGGGAATTGAAAAAAACAAGCAACCAAAAAAAAAAAAATCCTAAACAAACAAAAAAACCCTAAACCAAACCAAACCAAACCAAACCAAACAACCAACCAAACAAAAAAAACCCCACAAAACACAAAACCCAAGTTTTAAAGACGACCGGCACTCACGGCACAGACATGTAGTGCCACCAATACAGGATGGAGTAGATGGTGTGGAGGAGGGGGACTGTTGTAAGTCCATGTAGTGATGGAGTGAACCTTGTCATCTGCTCACAGGCGTGCTTCTCCTCCAGGACCTGTCGGGGAGCTCCAGCTGGACGGCTGCCCGCAGAGTCCCACCGCTGCCCCTCGCTCCTTCCCTCGCGCTGAGAGCCCTCAGCTGGAGACAGCTCAGACACCTCCTAAAATTTCCTTAACGTGTTTATTAGAAAGTGAACACAAATGCAAATCAAATAAAAAGTGGCATTCAGCCACGCAAGATTTAAAATCTGCGTAATTAATTAAGCAGAAATGCTAGGCTTGTAATTAGGCTGATTTCAGCCAAACTGCCACAGGAATTGTCTTAGTGTGACGATCTCCCCTTCTTTTTTGGTGTCCTTTTAGCATTTCAGAGATGAAAAGCCCTCCCACCTCATCTTGTCAGGGACTCAGTTATATTATTAGGTACTTCGGTGTGATTCATTCTTGACAGCCCACTGATTTCTGATCTAATTTGGGTCAGACAGTGCAGATGGAGACCAGTATCCTACCGTATCTTATCGAGTCCCCAGATTCATTTGCTATTCAGTGGAAATCCAAGCCCAGAAACATCTATCTTTCACTTGCCTCCCAAGAATACGCTCTTTGAACCATAAGCAGTTAAAGATGCACAACCTTTGGTATACAACTTGGTGAAAATAAAAACCTACAGAGGTCGGAAGAGGTTTTTTTTGCCATAGAGCAATTTTTGCACCGCCTTTAAGTATTACAAAGTATTCATTACTTTTTGGGGTGTTATTTATGTGTGCCATTTTAGTGTAGGTTGAAAGGATTGTTGTTTGAGCAATCTGTATCACGGGAAATAAGTTGAGTTTATGTGGATCACATTCTGCTTCCTAGGGAAATGTTGGATTCACTATTCAATGTTTTGTGCAGTTGCATCATTCCTTTTATTTATTTAAAATACATGACCTGAACATAAGCAAGATTTGGATTACAGTATCCAATCAAAAGAGGAAACACAGTTTTGAAGAGTGAATAGTTGATATTTCTTTTGGGGAGTTCATAATAAATTCACTTACGTGAAATACTATTTAGAGAACAATAAAAAGAAACAAAAGCTTCCCAGTCATATTTAGGAAATACATTAAGAAAAAAAAAGTCAGGGTTTTGTTTTTTTTTTTCCCCCTTGAAATTAATGAAATCAGTCATCAGATCAACACTGACATTATATACCACACAGGACATAATCCTCGTTGAGTGAGAGTATTCTTTTTTAGGAAACGGATTGTCTCGCACCAAACATTCACAGTAACAAGAAATACAAAATGATCCCTGAAAAGTTACTCCACAGGTTAACTGCCCCTGTTGTTAAAAAAGTTGCATCTGCCGAGTATGACAGAGGCTGGATCAATTGGCTGGATCAATTCCTGACTGATCAATCACATCGTATTTTTCTCCACAGTCAAAGTCTTCACTCTGTCCAATATGACTAACAACAGGTTACTCACATGGATTTTTTGTTTGTTTTGTGTTTTGAGCCCACGTTCAGCTCATACCATGAGCCATAAGTCCTCTGAGTTTCTTTTGCCCTGGAGAAAGCTCCCCAACACGTGCGATTAGCCACCTTCCTCAGCTGTAGGACCACATTCAATGATACTGAAGTATTGTTTGAGCCCAGCTTACCAGTCAACCCAGTGAAGTCCTCCTCATTGTTTATGACCCCAAACAGCATTCACATTTTCCTCAGCATATATTCTTTCTTACAGTTTGTTTGGCTCAGATTTTTTTTATTTTTTTTCCAGCTTTGTAAAATTTTTAAGGTATCAAGCTCTTGGTCTTCATTCTGGTTTGGCATCATAAATATAATCAAGCTGAATATGATTTGTAAATTTAAGAGATCACTTTCCACTTCCTTGGTAAACTTCATTCTATATGCCAAGAAACAATCTGCTCTTCAATTTGAAGATGCAACATGTTTTGACTTCAGACTTTTCCTTATCAGCTGTCTGAATTCAACGGAATACAGGCAGAGTGATGTTCCCACCCTGTACCACTCACTGAAGCCTCACGTGATGATGGAAGATGTGTCGGCTTTTGGTTGTTTATATTTACATCCTTCCCAGAATGTCTGCCTCTAAAGAGAATATTTGTGCCATTCAGGTGTGGTCTTGGAACCTGTTAAACACAGTGATTCTGGCTTTCTCTTTGAAGCCATTGATCCATAAGCCTTGAAATTCATTTATTCCTGAGATAGGAAAGAACTAATATCAATTTTATTGTAAAATACCACTCTTCTTACTTCTTTTCCCCTAACTGATTAATCTTAAATAATTTTTCACTATTACTTTTATCATCACAGCCATAACAACCTTCCTGCTGGGTCTCAGTAAGGTGACGTCAATCTAATTTAGGCTTATAAATGAGTCATCCCAATCACACTTACTCATTACTCTCTCAACGGAAGCTATTTGATTTTTTTTCCTCTTCTGATCCTTTGTTTGTTCATTTTGTTTTCCACTACTTTGCTTGTCTGCCGAAATGGGTGCTCATTTATTCTTTCTTTTCACTTATTCCCTTCTCATATCACTACTTTAATGTTTCTCTGCCTACCCTTGCCTGGCTGGTCCCTGGAGGAGTCCTTCAGCTTCTGTCTCAGCATGGCTGGGGTCTCCTCTCCCACCATTTCCCCACCAAAGGTGTTACAACACTTTCCAGACTGAGGAGGGATCAAGCAGATTTCCAAGTGTTTTCGCAGTGTGGAACTGCAATGCTGAGGTGCCAGCTAAAACATACAGGTGGCCAAGCCTCCTGCAAAGAAAAATCAGTGTTTCACTGATCTTGAGCATATGGAAAATATAAATGGGAAGAGGATCCCCGACCGCTGTGAGGAGAGGAGTAGGTGCAGCTGTTCCAGCCGACCTGCATGTACGTGGATTTTTTAAATTTTATTTTGCTGTGAACATAAATTAGCTTGAATTTTCTATTATGTACTCGTTTTCTGCACTGTTTTAATCGTTCATACTTTAAAATTTTAAGTCATGTACAAATTTATTGCTCATTTGCAGCATGTAAGTGCACTGTCTGCAGAAATAAATAACTCCACTGACATTCTCAAGCTCCAAGGCTACAAAATGAAACGACGGCATTGATTTCATCCAGCTATAAGATTTCTGAACGGAAAAAAAAAAAAAAACCCAAACAAAAACCAAACAACAAACTCAACCCCAAACCTACACAATGAAGCGTATTATCCTTATTCGAATGCAGTATAACCGTTCCCAAGAACATCCGCGCTAAATACCTTGAACAATTGCTGTGCCTCCTGCCTGTCTGCAGCTCAATACCTCAATTACACATGCCGTGGAGGAAGGATGTCTCGAACATCCTCAGATCTGTGCTATTATGCTCCTGAGGTGCCACTATTGTTAGTTTGTGCAGAGAGATGAGCAATCACAGAAACAAATGAGCATCTTCCTAACACACTGAACATGTTGCAACAAAGTGATCGTCGCCACAGTCGTGGGATGGGAATGAATTAATTCATTTCAGCTTTACACTTTTCCTGACCTGGGTTCAGACCAAGGACAGAGGAAGACAATTGAAGCCATATCTAGTTTTGCAACCGGGTTTGTATAATCTTCAAATGTTCCCTGACAGGCTTTCCATCTACGGACAAAAGTGTTTCTGTTGTCTTCCAAAAATACCACGTAAAGTGCTCAGCTAGTTATTTTTCTGTCTGAAAGAGCAGGGAAGTGTAGCATGTGACCCATACCATCAGCATCAGACACACCGACAGGCTTTTATAGGTGCTTCTTCAGGACAGTGCCCTCAGACAAAACTCACATGCCCCGACTCTGATTGCAACACAACCCCAGCATCTGCCAAAGCATCTCAACATGGGAAAGCATTTCAATATTCGCTTAAGTGCTTGCTGGGTTGTCAGCTCAGTTATTTCAAATGATGTATCTACTAGTGGACTGCCATAACCAGGAGAGAAGAGAAACTGTAGGATTGTATTAAAGACAAAATGATACGAGTTAAATCTTGGTTGCTGTTACAGCCTTCATTAATCAAGAAGGAATGGGCCTGTTTGAGTGATGAGCCTCTTGGTAATGCAGCCTGCATTGACAGGACGGGATCTGCACAAGCTGATACCTACATTGCCTGAGAAAATAAGCAAAAGGTCTGGATTCTGCACTGGGATGGGCCGAGATGTGAATCAGGCAACGGGATATGCTGGTTTATGGAAGATGGGAGAAAAGAGTTTCTCACGAGCAAAAGTTTTGCCTAAACTCCTCAGTAATGATTCTGCAGTTGGCTCCGCATTTCTCAACTCTCCTCATGGTTAATCCTCCTTCATACCAGAAATACACTCCCAGAAAGAGTCTCAGACCCTAAATCTGGAAATTTCATAAAAATTAAGCCATGTTGGCAAGTGAAAGTGTCCTGTTATTGTTTACAGGCCATTTTGTTTATTTTTAGCTAGCTAGCTATATCCCATATTGATCAGAAAAAAATCCACATGGTTTTGTAGCCACAGAAAGGCAGCTGCACCCAAAGGCCACATGCAGGCAGGTCCCTGCAGAGCTCAGATCTCAATATTCCCATCGACATAATTTTACCTTTTTTACAGCAACCTCCCACGGCCACAGAAGATCTGCCAGCAGTTACAATTCTGCTTTTCCATTTACAGGAGTACAGAATTCAGTTCTTGAAGTCTCCCAAGGTTAAAAAGCGGGATTAGAAGGAATTAGATGGGTATATATACAAAATTCAAAATTAATTTACTTGGGTTTGTGGAAAAAATTTAAGCTAAGATAATTCAAAGAGAGGTATAATTTCTTCCTTGCTAGTCAGTGGTTCCTCCTGTGATAAAAATGTGGTAACCAGCAACCTTTTTCCCCCTAAAAGAGGCTCCTGGCTTTAGCCTCCTAACTCCAGACGTAGGCGTCAGCTCATTGCACATTCAGGACTGCTGAATTTGGAGGGGAGGGAGCATGTGCCCAAGTGCCTTCCAGATTTGGCATCCATGATCTTAAATAGAAGTAGGGCTCTCTGCAAAACTGCTGAGCACAAAGCACTAGTTTAACTGGAAAATCTTTATATGCAATTACTTTAGAAAAATCAGCCTGTTTATTTAGAAGCCCAGAAATCAGCGTTTACCAACAGAACTTTATTTTTGAAAATGCTACCTTCTCACCTGCAATAGCATCTCTCTAAAGATCTTTGTGATTTCCCCTTTGCTGTTTCAAGGGCACTTTCATGGCTGTTCCAAACTTGTTTTAACCTTCTGTTTTACAAAACTATGCAATACAGGCTTGGGGTTTTGGTTATCCTCTTTTAATTTTTGCAGTTAAATTTTCAAAATGTATCACACGTGGCTTTCTATTTGTATATTTTCAATAATCCCTATTGTGCCTCTAAGACAGCAAGAAGGAAGTGGCACAAATAGAACAGAAGCCCCAAGTCTTCTTCAGGACACCAGCTCCATATATTGGTTTTCAAAAGCCAAGTCACAGTTATGAGCAAATCCAGCTGCTAACTCCCAAAAAGATTGGCCATACCCAACTTCAGAGGTTATATATTAAGAGGTCCATATCTCCTAAAGCACGTCTTAACGTGGTTCCTCTGGTTTTATTTTATACTTCTAGACTGCAGCCAGTCTTAAAATACATTGTCTTCCCTTACCTAAATCTCGGTCTATTATAGCTTTAAAGCTAATGATCAGCCCTTGAAGTTTTCATTGTTTTCATAATGATGCTTTTCATTAACGCTACATCCATCGATTTCCCTTGATGAGCCACTGTGACATCAGCCAAGAACTGCTCTCCCTCATTTGAGTTCCCTCACTGGGAATAAATCTCAGATGTATATAAAGAAAAGAAACAAGCAACCCTCCACCAAAAGCCAACAAAATGAAAGAGGAGCCACTTTCACGACTTTTTATTTTAAAATTCTCCCATTCTCCTAACTTTGGGAGTCTCTTATTTGCCACAACTGGTATTAACTCTACTTTTTATTGCATACTTTTTGAGGTGTCAGAATCCACATTTCCTACTGAAATCCCACAAAAGCGTATTCCTTTAAGAATATGTTCCAACATTCACCTTAGTACTGGAAGCACCAGAATGTTTATAATCAACCAACAAAGCATAACATTTTGAGATTATTTTTAAGCTTACCCCAGATCTGAAGGAAGGTGATGCCTTCTTTCTTCCTTTGTACAACTACCTGCTTTGTAGTGAAAAAAAAAAAAAAAAAAGTATCTTAAGCAAAACAATTCCGAACAATTAAGAAAATAACAATAAATGGTCTTTTTTTTTTTTTTTCTAGTTTATAGTACATGCTCTTTCTTGCAACATCAGGAAAACAGAAAAGATTTCGTTTCAAAGGGTAAGATCCATGAAAAGGTGGTTGAACAGGTACAGTACATAATGTGAACAGCGTTGGTCTTCTGTCTGGGTAACTGCTGCCAATGCATGACCAGAGGGATATTATGCAAAAGATATCAAAGGACAACATCATTTAAATGACTGCCTTTGGACTCTCTTTTTCTGAACTGGTTTCAGCTTAAGGTAAAGCAGAGTTTGACTTGCAATTGATAGCCAGTCTTCCAGTGAAACCTGGGTACTAAGCTCAGTAAACGTGGCTGAGACCGTTGTGTGCAGGAAAGCAGTTCAAGTGTAAGGTTGTTTTGATGTGCACCTGAAGGGTACTATAAAGACAAAGTGAATTATCATTTATTTTCTGCCTCTTTTTCCTTTTTTTTTTGAATTTTCTTTGGTCATCTGCACTGCCGTGTTGAATGTATCAGCTTTGACAGCACCTTTAAACGGTGAACATCTTAGCTCTCCTGGGGAGAGACTCCTTTCCCAGTTAGCACACTTGCCTTCAGGGCCATACATTCAGGGAGCCGTTTCTCTCTTAAAACAGAGAAAAAGTAACTGTGAGCTCTGCTTTAATAAAGAGGAGAGTATTTTGCTTTATAAATCTCTTTCGCTGCTAACTCTGCCACCTGCTACAACACTACTTTTCCTAGGAAGAAAAACAGACAGGTGACCCAGGGAATGGCGTGATGAATCAGGCTGCATCCATATCTTGAGTTATAAGTATGTGACAGCAAAATTTTTGTAAAGCTACAATAAGTAGGAACTATATCACTGAACTGATTTAGAGAGGAATGTATTGTGCTTGGGCAATCCCGAGCACAAATCCAGGACCAGTAGTGAGTGGGTGGAGATCAGCCATGAGGAGAAGGACTTGGGGGCATTAGTAGATGGAAAGCTATGACCCAGGAATGTGCACTCGCAGCCCAGCAAGGCCCCGTGTGCTGGGCTGCACCCAGAGCAGGGTGGGCACAGGGCCAGGGGGGGATTCTCCCTTCTGCTACTCTCTGGGAGACCCCCCTGCAGGGCTGGGTCCAGCTCGGGGGCACCAACAGCAGAAGGACACGGACCTGCTGGAGCGGGGCCAGAGGAGGCCACGGAGATGCTGGGGGGGCTGGAGCCCCCCTGTGAGGGCAGGCTGGGAGAGTTGGGGGGTTCAGCTGGAGAAGAGAAGGCTCCGGGGAGACCTTAGAGCGGCCCCCAGGGCTGAAAGGGGCTGCGGGAAAAGGGGGGGGGACACTCGTCATCAGGGGGGAGGGATAGGACAATGGGTGACGGTTTTAAACTGACAGAGGGAGATTTAGATGAGATCTAAGGCAGAAATTCTCCCCTGTGAGGGGGGTGAGGCCCTGGCACAGGCTGCCCAGAGAAGCTGTGGCTGCCCCCTCCCTGGAAGGGTTCAAGGCCAGGTTGGACGGGGCTTTGGGCAACCTGGGCTGGTGGAAGGTGGCCCTGCCCGGGGCAGGGGGTGGGACTGGATGGGCTTTAAGGTCCCTTCCAACCCAACCCACTCTGTGATTCTAAGTATGATGAGGAAAGAAAGAGTCAACGATCAAGTGATTTTGGCAAAGTGATACTAAAAGCATGCCATGACGAGTGATTGGTCACTTCTGTAGGTCAGTTCCCTTGACTACCAAATTTGCAATATTTCAGTATTTGATACTGCAATATTTGCAGTATTTCCTCATGTGGTGAGAGGAGAACAAACTCAGACTAGTGAGAACTACCCCAAGAAACAGCTCTAGCACCTGCTGGTACCAATCTGGAACAGAAGACGTTTGATCAGTAACTCACAGGTTACGCCCGTTTGTTCCCTACTACCCTGTTTGGATTGCATTGACCTTTAAAATATCACATAATTCCCATAGGAAGCATATTAAAACGGTGTGCCACAGAAAACAAGGTTATTAGCAAATAATGAAAAAATAAATTTGTGTCATAGGCTGTGAGTACTTCTACTCATCGTATCTCCTGAGTAAGCATAAGAAGGGTTTTGTAGGCCACGCAACCCCTGTAAAAATGATGATTTGCATGGCATTCACCTGAGAAGAAAGATGCTGAGCTTTAATGGGATTTTGAACTTGCTGGTTATTAGTATATTTTAATTTATTTTTTTTCCTGTTGTAATTTTCTTTTTTTTTTTCCTGTTATTGAAGAGCAGTGATTTTTATTATTCTTTCCTCACACGTGGTTAACTTTCTAGGGAAAAAAAAAAAAAAAAGTGGTATTTTGTCAGGGCTGTGAAACTTATTAAAAAATACTAATTCTCTGTTGCACATTTGCATTTCCACAAAACTTAGAAGAAACTGAGAAGCTGCAAAAACACAAGTGATTCTTCCCCCCCCCATACCAGTTCTAGGAAAAGAAATCTCTAGATTTAGTTGGTTCAGTTTAGATGATCTACCACTTTGGAGAAAAAAAAAAAAAGACCCTAAAATAGTAGTCATTGCATCAAAAAATGTAATTTCTGCTTGGTCTTCTGTGACCCTTGCCCACTCTCTGTCAGGGTAATTGAAGTCTTTCATTGCTGTTGCTTTTTAACTTCACTGTATTTCTAATTTCCATGCTTTTCACCAATTTAGGTTAACAGACCCAGCCCTAGTTCTCCCCTTATTTATATAGTGTTTCTATATTTAACAGTTCTGTTGTACAGCTGATGTTTTGGGTTTTTTTATTTTTTTTTTTTAATTATATTCAACCCATCTATTCTAAATATATGCAGTTACCCAAACATATGATTTATCACTTCTCTTTACCCTCATATTAAGTTCTCATTGATTGCTACACTACTGACTTTTGTGGGGTTTTTTTCCCAAAAAAAAAGGGGAACAGAAAGCTTTGGCATCTTACTTTGCACCACGGAGAGATTTAATTCATGCAGAAAACTGTAGTTTAATCATAGTTTGCACACAAATGAGTAGATCCTAAAGTTGGAGACACTGCAAATAGTATCAATTTCTTCAGTGAGGACCCTGATGTCATCATCAGCAATCGTTTTGCAAACCAAGTACAGACTTGCCTGAGCTTCACAGGAACTCAGCGTAGTGCTGGTCAGAACTAAAAAAAAAATAATTAATAAACCCAAATATAAAAATTATTCCTTTCTTAACTTCCTTGTATGAAATTTTATTGAATGGGGCCCTAACTGAATGATAAGTAGAATTTCAGAGTTCAGTCTGATGTACAACGATAATTGCAGATATTTGATGAAAAGAGAAAAAAAATATGTAAACACAGTAAAATCTAGATTTTTTTAAACTCTTGGTTAATTAGTGAAATAATTTTAAAATAAGAAATCTGCAAGATTTTACTCTGAATCCATTCACTTTCTAAACTGCTCTTTGTGTTTCAAGACCTGTGCATGCCAGATTTGAAGGAGCACTCGAAAGAAGGAATTTTGTTAAAGAGCAATGCTGATGGTAGCACACGGGGACAAAAAATTAAGCAGATGGAAAAATCGAAGTTACACGTGGCAGACACCGAACCTAAAGCGCACTGGAATGGGAACTGCAGCCTCTGTGCAGTCTTACAACACGTTAATTGGACTCCAAGCACTTGCCTGAAAACTCTGCTGGTCAACAAAATCAAAGCGAATGGTGAAGTAATTGCACTGTTCATGTAGCAGTGAAGACTGTAATTAACTGGCTTTGCTGATGGCTATAAAATGCTACAGAACTTTTACAAATAGAATTTCACAACTGATAATAAGTAATGGCAGGTGCTGAAGGTGACATTGACAGGCATTTGTCTGTAGTCAGGAAAGAAATACTGCCACATATGCTGACATTATTTGATATTAGAGGTTCTACCTTCTAAATGTCATATTTTAAATGTCATTATATTTGTAGAACGCGAAAAATAAAATTTTAATGCTATTTTAGTCATATGTCTCATTGCATCTTAAAATAATGCCATATTTTTATGAACACTTCTAATAGTATGCAGAAGTAATTACGTCTAGTCTCTCATGCTCCCTGTCCTTTAATAATGAACTGAGTCATTCTAGGTTTACCACATCCCAATTCTCTAAATGGTGATTTGCAGACTGGAGAACATAGAGATCAGACATACGTGAAAATAAATATTCAAGTACTGCAATATCCTGTGACAAGTAGTAGATCCATACTAACTTTATCCATGAATTATTTGGGTTGCACATACCATTCGCGAAGCCAAGTTTGACCAAAACATCCATTCAAGGTCCAGAATGAAGAGTGACATCTAATAGTGGTTTTGTGCGTTTCACGTTACTGAATAAACAAGAAGCACGCAACTGTGTAACCCAGATTTCACATCCAACTTTAATTTCATGGTGTCAAAACTTGTTAGGCTAAGACATTAGTGACGACTTAGTTTTCACCTACCTTTAAATATTTAAGCTAACCCAGTGGTCTCGTTTACCCCTGTAGTCAACACAGAACCACGTTATCCAGGGGGTGATTCAAACCATCCTGACCTGACTATCCCGAAATAATTTCTGATCATTTCATATAACCACTGATTTTAATCCAGATAATTAATTTGTACTAAATATCTAAAGGCTAAATATCTAGCATTACAAAGCCAGAGAGAAGTGAAATCAAATCTTAGGTCAGAAAGACTGTAGGAATTAATACTTGGTCTTCAAATGAAAAGTGGCCTAGTCAAAACCTCTTCATCACACATTTAACTGTTCTTATTAAGGGAGATACATGCAAGAGACAACGACATGAGGATGTGAGCATCTTCTGAAACAGCAGCAGTAGCTGCAAGGCAACAGTTCAGAGCCTAGAGAGGAAAAAAAAAAAAAAAAGAAGTCTTCCATTGAAATGACCGGTTCATTGCCCCATATACTGCGTGCACCATGATGCTTCTTGGATCATCCTGATTTGAAGACCGCTTCCAATCATTAGTTTACATTCTCCCTTTTATAACTCACCGCAGATTTTCTTGTTAGCAAAAAAACTACTTAGAAAACCACCGTTCTGCTCTTTTGCGGATGGTGTACTGCTGTGCCTAGACTTACCGTTCCTACATCTCAGTATTCAAACCAGGACTTCAAACAGACAGCAACACAGAATTCAGATATGCAGCCCAAACACAGTAACGTGTAAATGAAAAGCTAGCTTGGGTAGCAATTAGGGGAAAGAATAAATGGAACTGGCTTTTTTCAAAGAGACAATGACCCAATTGGTATTATTATCCCACTCTTAGTACAGAGCCAGGATTCAGGTTGCTTGGCAGTGAGCCATAATGGATGGTTTTAGTTCCTTTTTCTCTCTTTGACTGCCTTTAGACATAAGGCCCGATGTAATAGCCTAGTGCAATCTAATAATATTTGAAAAACAAGCGTTTGTTCCAGCAAAATTACACTCTGAATATTCTTATCTGCTTCATAAGATGGTGGTCCCACATCTCTGGGCATCTCTTCCAATATCTGACACACTCATGGTTAAAAAAAGTAGTCCTTGTATTTATTTCATGTGTTTTACCTTGTGTCTGTTACCTCTTGTGGTAGCACCGGGAACGTTCAAGAAGAGATTGGCTCCATCTTCTCTACATCCACTTCATAAGGCTTATTGTCAAGTCATAAACTGGTGTAAGGTCATTGCAGGCTGGTGGGCTCAGAACCGTGCAGCTTGAATCATCCGTTCTTTGAACCATGCAAGGAGTGAAACTCTTACTTTCTGTTTTTACTTAACATGTAATTGGTATTTCAGAATTGATTTCTACTACGAAATAGGCTAATTTACAAAAAAAAAAAAAAATAATTGCGAAATAGGATATCAACTTCAAACCAAAACATGTAAAAAACTTATAATGAAAATATTTAATTTCTCTGCAGATACTTCATGTCATTATGCCATCTTGTTAATAACCTAAATCAGCCATGAACTCAATAGACCATAAGTGGTTAATAAAAAGCAAGTTGTATTAAGTGACATATAGTTTGTAGCTTTGGGTGACTGAGTCACAGCTCTTACCCTATATCCCTTTCAAGGTTTTTTCCATAAATGATCTAATTTGTTCACTATCCTTTTGTTGATAATTCCTACCACTATAAGAAAAACCACTTATCCCACTTTAAGCCTCCCTGCTCCTTCACAATGAAAGTGAATCCTCTGCACCCTCGGAGTTTACCCTTGAGCAGTCCTTTCTAGTGCCTAATGCATTAGACACTGCCTGAAAAAACGTTCTCGTGCCAAACTAATTATTTCATGTTGAAATTAAGTACGTCATCAACAATATTCTCTTTAATATAAAGAGAAGGAGCATCTTTTAAGATATTTAATATTTTTACTGTGTTTTCAAGTCAGCTGGGCAACTGACCCTGCTTTGTAAGGTAGCAAGTCTAGGTGAGTGATTATCATAGCGAAATTAAATGGTAACACACAGCTTAAAAAGTGACTTGATCCTTCATTGCCTTTGCTTCCCTTCCTCTCCAGAATTCACAACAGAAATCAGTTCCAGTCTTCCAAGACTATATAACAGTTTTGTAAAACAAAACTACGCCAATTATGGATTCATCATATTTGAAAGCCCTAGAACCAAAGAAAACATTTTGTAGATTCTTCTTACAGAATAGTAATTTACTTTCCTGAAGCCACTACAAAGACCTGAATTAATTACCACTGAGATACACATTAGTGGATTAGTGTGAACTTTCATTCTGCTCCCTGAGTTAATTGACTTTCAAACTAAGACTATGACCTTATTTCAGTTCGTATCTTCGAAAAATATACATTGTAAAAATGCAAACCCCTACCAGTCAATCTCCCACCGTTGTGCTACACTAAATTCAGTGACAGTAAAACAAAAAGTTATGCTGAACAAGATGTTAGTTTTTCTTTTTTTTTTTTAAATCCTTGTTAATGTACAAACTTTTGAAAGCTTCTTTCTGTATTACTATTATTTAAAGATACATTTATTTACATTTTTTAATATAGATTTATTAATGATAGTTGCCTTATCACTGACCAGACTTACTTTCTTTAGAGTACCCAAACCTGTATCACGGTACACGATGATGGTATGAATGATTATGTGAGGAACTACAGTTAAGAAAGGGGAATTATTATTATGCAAGAAAACATTGCATGGATACCACAATGCACTGATTTACTGGATTATCTGTCATTTACCAACTGTTTTGAATTCCAAGATACAAAGAGAAATAGAGGAAATGCCAAGTAGCAAGAACGGGTGAGTCTCTTTGCCTAACTGCCACTGGACATCAGAACCGAAGCTGAAGGTGTTGCAGTGGTAAAACTGCTCCCTTGATCCTGGCACATTGTCCCTGACATGACACCAAGACCTACATCAGCATCCTGCGCACAAACACCAGTCAATCAGCTTGGACTTCAGCCTGATCTGACCCCCGACAGTAAATAAAACACAACAGTTGGAAGCCCCAAAAGCAAGGAGCCACGTGGTTAATGACTCTGTACAGTGGGGTGTGAATCAGAAAAACACAGGGGAAGTTCTGCCACCATTATATAAACGCCAGCATGCGGCATCTGCCTGCTGTTGTCTAAGTACAGCACAACAAGAGCAAAGCTCAGCTTGGAAAAGTCCTCATTTATTAAGTCCAAGATATTAAGTCCCCATATGAGCTTCAGAAAAAAAAAAAACAACCAAAAACAAACACATCAACAAAAAAACCTTCAACCATATACATCATCTCTACTATATTTCTGACTGGGAAAGGTCATTCCCTGATGTGCATTTTACCAGTATTTTACTCAGTGTAGTTTTTAGCTTCCCAAACCAGAAGGTTGATCTCGCTTCCTTCAGAGAACTGGTCCACAGCCTGATAAATTTCTCTGTCAAAGGTGTTGGTTTCTTTTTTTCCCCACCCACTATAAAGCTTACATTTTTCTTCTCCTTTTTTCAGCCTATTACCTCTTATAATGCCCCAAGTGTCACAATAAATAATCCTTTGTTCTTCTTGACACACTTTTTATTTATTTATTTACAGGGAAACTGCTCTCTCATCCTAACTTCTGGGCTCACCACCCAGTCATCTCCGTTTTAAAATCCATCTTTACCATTCAGCTTCCTGATGCTGTTTGGAAAATTTGAGCTTAGAAACATAAAACACCAGCAGCTTTTAGACCTCGATTTACTTTTGCCATGGACAAAAGGAAGACTTAGTTGGTTCATCACAACTGATATGTCACAATTTACCCTGACAGAGCACAACACACCTATAAAATAATGACTGTCGATGATTACTAATTTCTAAGGATCAGATTTGTCAAGAGGAAAGCAGAAGCACTCATGTAAGCTTTGGTACTCTGGTATCTGCTTGGAAGGATCCACTGTTATAATTCACTTTACCTGCCTTTTTCTCAAGGTCTCGGCTCTGCAGGCCTCAGGAAAGGCTGGATGCCAACACCCACATGAAGCTGTCTACTTGCTTTTTGTAACTTGGACCACTCCTTCCCTAAAATTCCTTAGGCAAAAGCTTTTTCTGAGCATTTTTTTTGCAATTAAATCCCTTGGTGTTACCTGCTATGGCATTGCAAGAGCTTCTTTCTTTTAAACGGACTATAGCTTAACGGATGTGCTTATTCTGCTTCCTTCTACTCTCTGCAGTCCTACCCCGCATGGTTTCTACCAAGCATATGCTCCTCAATTCCCCTCTTCAAGCAGCAATCTCCTCAGCAGAAATCCAAGCAGACACAAGTTGATTTAAACACATTTTCCCTACCTGTGGCTCACATTCCTCATCCTCCTTGCGACGCAGCATTTTCAAACTACTCTTCCCAGGACAGGGGTGGTTACTGCTGTCACTGCCCTTGCTTCTTCAGCTTCACCAACCTTCAGCCTGGGCTCTGCAGCACCTTTTCAGGGCTACCCTGCAGGTGTGGCCAATAATTCACCCTCATACCTCACCTCATCCTCATACCCCACCTCCCCGAGCCCACAGTGAGCTTGTATCACCAGTACACCCTTTCCTTCTCAAGTAAACATATGTGTATATTGACACTATTAGCTCTACTAGGCAGAAAATTAAGCGAGTTGCTCTTTAGCTTTAAATATTTAACGGAATTGTTTTAATATTTCATTAGGTTACTATTTTTATGATGAGTCAGAGGGGTTTTTCCTCACATAATCTCTTCTTGGAATATCCCAGATGCAGAAATTATTCTGAGCCTTTAGACTTCATGAATACGCAGAAATTTTGTGTATTGCCCTGTTAGATCTCTTCCAAAAATGAATGCAGGAAAGGGATCCCAGGCTGCCACAGCCTGTCCAAGCTCAGACTCAGCCTTAAGCAAAAATCCCTGCAGAAATTAAGGACTTGCTGCTCAAGACGGAAAAGGAGCATTCAGATGTTATAAACTACTTGCCTGTGGGGATTCAAATGAACTAAAAAGATTTTAACAGTAATATCAACTATATACCCTGCTACACAATTCAGGTTACAGGCACAGCATCTTTTTAAAATGCAACAGAGGTTTAAAAATATAAAGGTCTCATTCCCTCCTCATAACCTGTAGCTAAAATCATTCCTCATTTTATTCCTCTTCTGGTCTCCACCATCTTCCATTCCAAACCCTTTCCAACCTCTATTATTTAAGAGAATTTAGTGAGAAGTGTTGTGAATGTGGGCAAGACACTGACCTTTTGACCTTTTGAGATCTGTCTGGCCATTTTATCCTGACTCTACTCTCCAGTCTGGTTTCTGACCCAAAGCAACAACTCCTTCAATCTCTATCAAAATGCCAGCTGTGCCAGGAAGGCCAGGCTTACTGTGAACACTTGTCCCTACCTTCTCCCGTTGTACATTTGAGATCTTGTAGGCTTTTTTCCCATCAATTACATATGATGGAAGGGCTTGTCCACCTTCACAGTTTAATTCGGTATAGGAATGCTGCATATCAGTGTAAAAACCTTCTCCCTCTCCTGTTTATTTAGAGCATGCACAAAACAGCTGTCTTTAAAATTCCTTGAAGTATTGTGTAATCTTAGCAACAGCAGAGAGCACTTGGGAGTTCAATGCATTACAAAGTCTAATAACAGTAACAATAACAACAATAATAACAGCGAGGCAATGAAAGCTCAAGGATGCTGTGACTTTGAGCACACTGTAGTATTATTTTGAAAAGGTCTACAGCAACTCCAGGAAACCTCCCTCACCAGACAGCTACAGATTCAAATACGTCTTGTGGGGCAGATAACACAAATTAGGTCTTTTATTTCCAGAAGGTGGGCTTGAATCTGGCATGTGTTGAATGCAATAAAGGTGCTTATAAACTGAAGACTCTTCAATAAACTAAATCAGGATATGCACCTTTTCACACATCCAAGCTCAGTTCATTAGGCTTTAGATACATTTGTTATGATCTCACCTTGAAAGGAGTAAACAGGTCAACTAAAAAGAAAACCACGGGAAGCTCTCCTTCAGTTCAAGTGCTGTCGTTGACACTTGTAGTACAATGAGACCCAGTGACTCAATATTTGATCGTCACGTGGTAAGTAATTTTTTGATCTGTGTACAACTCTCTTACATAGCAAGAAATCACAGGGTGGACCAGGGGGAAGGGTTGAGGCTAATTTAGGGCAAGGTGGGGTACGGTGAACCATGGTGCATGCCTGTAAGAGAGGGGATCCAGCTCAGCCTGGAGAAGGAGGAAGGGCCCCAACATGAACCACCTTCTCTTTCTTCCCAGACCCTGGGTCAGCCTGACCTGCTGAGAGAGAAGCCAGAGTCACCTGAAAATTGCTGAGATACATTTTGCACGTGACAACGTGAGTGCAAATGGAACACGAAGCCAAAGGACAAGTCTCTAAACTTTGACCAAAAAAATCACCTATGGTGAAAGAAAAAAGCTGAGACCAAATGTGTTATTTACCTCAACTTAAGCCACTGAAATGAATATGATTTTAATGGGGAGCTAACCCTGAAATATCACGCACAGCTCCGGGAATCTCTCTCTGTAGCGAGGATTCACTACAGGAGATCTCATGGGATAGGCAGAAGCTGACAATTTAACAGATGGACATGTAAGTAGAATAAGCCGATGTCTTAATCAGCTCTTCTTTTGGAGCTAGAGGGACTGCACAAGTTCCTTCCCTATCCAGCTCTTTCTCAACCCTAGTCGATCACAGAAATACTTTTTGACCTTTCTGGCAGCCCCTTCTGTTTACAGGGTTTCGTTTTTGCTACAGACCGTGTTTCCAGGAAGCGAAAAAAACCCACAAGTGTTTCACAGCTCTTCATAAAATTGTCACCACACCAAATGCATGAATATCATTCCCTTTAGTAAGCCTCTTCTCAAATAAACAGTCCTCAGCATGCCTGCAACCTGCAACTACCGAGTTCATCTACAGCAAGAGCTCTTAGCAGCAGCCGCTGCTCTAATTGCTTTCTATGCCACCAGCGACCAGCATGTCTGCTGCAGACTGGTGGGCACAGAACAATGCACAGGCAGGAACTGAAAATGTTTCCCTCCACATCATGCTCTGTTGCAAGGTGGTCCTTGAATTCCTGACATTCTGTAATCATGCATTCGTAAAGCTTTGAGGATTCAGGAATACGTGCGCCAGCCTGGGAGTCTGCACAAAGCCTGGCTGGAAGGATGAATGATTCACTTTAAAGAAGATCCTGAAGCACGCATCAAATTTTAATAAGTCTTTGACTCTCTTTTTTAAATGTCATCTGCTAATGACACCATGGAAAGATGCTGTTTCCCCTATTAGGTTCTCTCTTAGAAAGGCTCAGATGCTAAGCTCATGGTATCTGATAAGCCATTAAATAAATTTGCTCACTAGACCTTAAAATGCAAGGAAAGAACATTTTGCTGTTTGTCTTTATGTTGTGATGTTGTTTGGATTTGTAGCACCTGCTTCTGATTTCAACTGCCATATGAAACGTTTCTCTGACTTTGGAGTCGTGAAAAACAGAACCAGTTATTGAGCCGAACTATTATTTTAAAAATCTGCCAGAAAGACTCTTAAATTAATCTAAAACTCTGGCCGTGTGTTCAGCAAAGTCCTGCACCCTTCAGGCCCAAAATCTCACCTGAAACACCACTTTTGCACACAACAGGCCAGCGTTCAAGAGGAGGCAGGGGCCCGGGATATGAGGCTGTAACCCACCAAGTGCCTCTGCACATAGAACAGCCTCCATAGTATGTCATTTAATGTGCATTTTGTGTACTCACCACTCCCACCAGCTGATGCACAAGTTCATTTACACAAATACATGTGCACCCACACCAAACCGACCATACATTCTGAACTGAAAGTAGTTTTTTAATAGGAAGAAAGAACCACCCGATGGAAGGTGATGTTGGAGACCCATCTGATTTAATAAAGGAATGGCTGCATGAAGATGTTATTATTTGCAGAGGGTAACAGCAAAAAAAAAAAAAAAAAAAAAAAAAATCCTTTCTCTGACAACCTAAATCACATGTCTCAGCCTGAAGTAACTATGAGCTGCAGGGTTTTTCATGGCTGTTTTTGTTAGGCGAGGATATATAACGCAGTGAGTATATACACTTGGCTGGGAATCACAGGACTTCTGTGACAAGAAAACAAGGTTCTTGCCAGCTTATTGCCCAGGGGTACCCCTGGCATGTGATATAGCATTACTGGTGCAGGCAAATGTAAATAGGAAACCAGATACTAAAGCCAACTTTGCAGATGCAGGCTGTCGAACATAATATAACTTTGCAAGGTGAATGAAACCCCACCTTTGAGTGACAAGACCTTGTTTTGTTTTGTTTTGTTTTTTTCCTTTTGGGCCCCAGAATTTAAAGGGCCTTGCACAGAGGAGCACCTACTCATACTGTAGTCTCTGGGTAGCCTTCACACAACCTCATAGTATGCCAAAAGTAATTCTTAACCATGGGAAGGGCAGTCTACTAGAAGTACTTTCGTCATAAAAATATTTTTTTTGCCCTCCTCCAAATCTTATACACAACTAACATGTTTTCATCCTCTACCTGGTGATGGAAAAGATAAGTTTTAGCTAAATTTTGATCTTTCCTGTAGCAAATTATAATATTGTACCAGTTCACCCAGGATTAACTTTGCTGCAGGAGGACTTCACAGCTATTGTGAGAAGTATGGGCAATGCCTAACCAGGGATGTTGATAGTCAATACTGTGCATGTGATTGACTTCTAAAACTGTTTCATCTATAGTTTAATATCTATTATATTTTCCGACCTCCTTTGTGAGGAAGTATAATTTCGTAACTGCTAGTTTTTAAGTGATTGTGAGGTATCTGTGACCTCAGGAGTCACGCTGAGTGGTAGCTGCATTGCAAACAATCCCACCTAGACTAATAAAATGTTTACATGGAAAATTAGTATTCAGAAGCAAGAAAAGGCAGCACAATCTGCTCTGCACATTTTAAGCCAAGAAATTTCGTGTGAACATCGTATTTATTATTTTCAGTTGCAGCATTATGCTTGAAAAATTGAGAGCTGAGCTCTTCTTTGGGGATTCAGCCTTTCAGTTTTGTATACCAATTTAGTAATAAAATTAACTTACATAGCACATTTCATGTGCAAACACTTTCTAACAAAATATCAGCATCATTTTCCCGCTGTATTACTGAAGTATACTTTCTCGTATCACATGAATCCTTCTGGCATGGTCTACTTTTTTGTTTTCAGTTTAGAGGTCAGACATTGCATCGAGGAGAACATGTCTCCATTAAAAATGGCACTTATTATAGAAGTAACATTTATGAAACTCTGGGCATCATTTTTATCATTTTGGTCACAGTATGTTAGTAAGAATTAATTCAGCTCAATTAAAATCCAAAACTGAAATAGCTAATAAAACATCGACAGGGAAAATATGAAAAATTAGCCACAGCTGCAGTTAGTTGTAGCCGCTATCCAGAAAAAGCTGAATGAGGAATTGAGTGTCTAAAAATAAGTTTAATTTTTTTTGAATGGTATTGAATGATTGTATTCTAGTAGTGTATACTAGATAATGGATTCACTACATCCAGCCCTAAAGGATTTACCAGAAGATCAGATAAATATAGTTAGAGACGTGAGTAAAAATATAAAAATGTCATCAAGAGCTTTCAAAGAAAATCTTGGTTTTTAAAGCCAGATTAACAGGAGACAAACTGAAGAGATGGATATTGGTTGCTTAATTAGATAAAGCTGGCACCTTAATTTTAATGAACTTTCCCGAACTACAAGTAGTGTTAAAGACCATAGCAATTTTCATCAACGAGTACCTAATAGGTCTGTTAGATAATACTGCCTTTAGCTATAAAGCATCTACCGTAAGAACCACTTAGCATTCTCTTTGTGTATAAACACACTCCAAACCTTTCCAGACAGTTTATTTTAAATACTTCGACTTTGTTTTCAAAATCTACACACTGCCACTGCAAAATGGGCTGGTGGATTAGTCAGTGCTGATAAGCCTAATTGAGGCCAGTTAGAGATTTGACCATGAATATATACAAGATTACCTCTTAATGACCGGTTTGTGATGAATAGTGGGTAGCTGCCATTATTTCTTGGCGAAACGAAACAAATCAAAGGCTTCCTGTTTAAGTAAGAAGTTGTGCATGAACTAAAGGTATAAGATACTACCATATCTCATGGAGCAAAAGTTGAGCAACAAGAGGGAAGTGGACACCTTTGGCAACTTTGAAACAATAAAAATGTATTTCAGAGCTATTAATATTTTTCAGGGAAGATTTATGGGTTGGTAGATTTATTGCAAAGGCACACCTTTCCTGGACTTCAGCTCTTTTTCAGCTCTAGAGGAAGAAAAATGTGGTTCGTTTCTTGGGTTAAACTCAAGCCAAAAAAATTAGAAACTCTCCGTCTGCTACTGAACCTGCAACCACTTACTGCAAACTTCCTTAACTCCGAAACTGGCTAAATATCTATAAGCAGCTACACTACAGACAGCGTGAATGGGGCAGGGCGTGACAGACTTCTGCTTCTTGCCACTTGCTGGGAACCAGAGAGGTTATTCCTGCATCTAGTGGTGGGCATCCACTGTCCCCCCACCATCCTCTCACGTGCAACTGCAGTGGGAAAAGTTCCATTCCTGTTCTTCCCAACAAAGGGCTAGGTGCCACTTCTCTCTAAAAATATACTAATTTGGGGCTTTTAACTGATTTCTAACATTGCTGTCTTCATGTAAATTCCTTGCCATGCTAAGCTGCAGCAGATCTCAAAGGGCTTATCCTATAATCTATTACATAAACACGTATCTTAAAGAAATATAATATCTATAGTGTGCCACAACATACGATGCTTTATTAGTTGCCTGTTTGGGGTCATTTACCTTCAAGAAGCTGCTCAGGTTTTATCTTTGGTCTCCATGGGAATGCCCTAAGAAAACCAAAGGGGCAGATGGACCTCGCCAGCTCTGCAGGCAGCTGCTGCTGCCCTCAGTGCCTGCAGAGCGAGATCACCCACTCTGCTCAGGAAACCCTTCCCCATGGCTTCATTTACAGCTTGTTCAGGTGCTGAAAGCTTACAAGCGGGAGTTATTAAAGTTAACTTTTAAAAAGTGACAGCTTGCCTTTTTCACTATCACTCCGGACCTCCTACAAATAATAATAAAAAGCTAGTGAGAGAGATGATTATTTTTTAAACAGGTACATTTAGAAATAGTTGCCAGCTCAACTTTATTCTTCTCCTGAATTGAATTTGTTGCAATGTCTATAAATGGTTATTGCAGATAGCTATGCATCACTTCAACAATTAATTGCTTATTAAACTCTTAGTTTGGTGTGGAAATATATGGAAGATTTCTGCAAAGGCTGATGTTTGTGATATTAGCTGTCTGCTTACTGTTAGAAAATTGAGAGTAATGATTTCAAATTAAAACCACTGAGCCAATACTTGCATATCCAGAGATGCAGCAAATAACAGGTCTTCAAGGTCCACAAAGTGAATGTTACCGTTACCCTTCTTGTTGTGCCTGTCCGCAGAGTGTGCACGCAAGTTTTTACCTGCTCAAAATTGTACTTTCTCTGGAAGAAATGTATCACAGTAGGTCTCTGTGGTTCATCACAGTGTGTGAAGCAGGAGAAAAACCCGTGCATTTACGGTAACAAACAGGTCTCTTATGTCATCAGGCACACAAACTTCAATTAATCATAGAATGTAAAATCCTAGAATAGGCTGGGTTGGAAGGGACCTTAAAGCCCATCCAGTCCCACCCCCTGCCCCGGGCAGGGCCACCTTCCACCAGCCCAGGTTGCCCAAAGCCCCGTCCAACCTGGCCTTGAACCCTTCCAGGGAGGGGGCAGCCACAGCTTCTCTGGGCAACCTGTGCCAGGGCCTCACCCCCCTCACAGGGAGGAATTTCTTTGTTCTTTCCTTCCCTAAGAAGTACGGATTTAATTTAGCCAAAAGTGGTTAACTTTGGAGAATTAATAATATCAATCTTGAGTAGCAGGCAAGCGATAAGATCCTAAACTAAAGGAATAGGTCTGTACGAAGGATATAAATCTGCAAAAACCTTCCCGCAGAAGTATTTATAACATAATTTGTCCTCGTGCCCACCAAGAGTCGGGCATTGCCGTAGCTGCTCTTTCTTTCTGACGCTAGCACATCTGCATGCAAATCGTAGCAGCTCTAAAGAACATGCAGGGGTCACACATCTCGCAGCACATCACTACCTTAGCAACGGCTCAGGACTTCCTCTCTATAGCTTTCTTGATGAAAAATGAAATTAAAAAAAAACAAAAAAAAGTTTCAATTAATGATGGTGATATATTTCAGCGCCAACATAATTTCTGATTAGACTTACCCCTTCTGAGGACTTGTTTATCCTGGTGGGAATGTAATAAAAAACTTTCTCACACTTTTTACCATCCTATGTCACAATTACTGTCTATCCACCCTCAGTGTTTATTTTTTATCTTCTCATATATGGTCCCAATACTACCTTGCAGAGCTAGATATTTAGAGGCAGTTCAAGATCTAAATTTTATAGGTAACACAGCACTTTTAATTGCGTATTCTTCTGAATTTAGATTAAGCTGAATAATGGGATGTCATCCATTTCAAATTCAAATTAGAGTAACTTATTCCACAACGAGTGAACTTTGTCTTCATAACCCAGTTCAGCAAGCGAGCGTGATATAACACAGAAAGCAGTAGCTGAGAGTGCTTTAACTAATGAATATGCCATCAGAAATGCAGCTCCGTGTTTGACAGCTGGACCACAGAATTCTGATTTTTATTTTTATTAATTGGGAGACCCTTACAGTAACCTCTGTCGCTCTGTGCCTGAGCAGCTCACAGCACACTGTCAGGAGGACATGTACAAATGAGGAGTCTACACTCATTTAAAGCCACATATGTAAAAGCATGCTGTTGTCCAGTATTCACTGAATTTTACAGAATTAAAACCAGGCCTGAACACTTTCACACACCACGCAGTGTGGTCTTACAACATTTCATAACACGTGTTGCACATAGCGATGATTTCTCCTTTCGTTGAGCACCATTAATAAAGGAAACTGTACTGAGAATAAAATGGATTACTTGGAAAGTAGAGGACACAGATTAAGTAGAGAAATATATATAGTTTTGGTATCTCTGATAATGAATTTTCCAATTAAACTTCCTATCACAATTATTAGTTTTGATCAGTTAAATTCAGACATACTGGGCCATGTTATCTTATTATTGATACAGCTTTATTTCAGTTAAATTGCAATTTTTACCACCAGACAAATAGGCCTGTATATTTTTTTTTTTTTTTTTTTTTTTTTTTTTTTTTAAATTATGCTGAAGATTAAAAATTCAGAGAACCCCAGAGCTGGCAACATTTGCAGTTATATTTCAGTTATGCATGAACCAAGACCAAAACCCAACAGCTGTTTCAAGAGGCAGAAGAATATCAGAAAACATGCACACATGTATTTTGCAATACATTTGCAATATTTGCAAAGCAAAACGTGTTCCCTCCAATCCAATATTCATTTTGCAGAAGTGTGAACCACCTTTTCCAGCACACACTGGCAGGGATGAGACTCTCAGAGCTTGTGTCCTTGACCAATTTTAAGTGAAGATATTCAGAAGGGGCAAGTTCTGCTGACACATACTCTGTGCTGGGGTCCTGTCTGGTCACTGGCAATTAAAATCCCGTCTAAAAGGGTCCGTAACACTTTCCATCCAAGCGTGTTAAACCACTTTACACATATTACATATTGACTAATTAGTTAGAACGTCTTCTGAGACTTGTAGATCTTCTATTGATCGTTCAGGAAACAGAGGCAGAGCGAGGCGAAAGCCCTCTCGAGAAGTCCCAGCTTCTCCTCACTCAACAACTAGGAAGGAACTCAGCTGTCCGACTCTTACTACGGCCATACAACCACAAGACAAAGGCCTATTCCTTGCCACAGCCACATCAATATCACAAATTTTACGTATTCCGTCTGTTGGGTTTTTTTCTTCTTTACAAGGCTGCATTATGGGGGTTTGAATATCATCAAGAAGAAAGTTTATTTTTAAGCAGTCTTAAATATTTGACAGATCCACACAACCAAGGAAATTCAGATTTAAGGCAGAAAATCCAGACTGACATTCCAACCTTACTGATACTCCCACAAAACCCCTTGCTTTTGTGCATTAAAGTCAGACCTCTTACTTTACTAAATGCTGTTTTTTGTAGTTAAATTATAGTAACAAGTGCTCCAGTTTCACTAAAACCCGCTACCTACAAGATCTGGATTACTAAAATGTAACCTAAATCCTTTCTGCTGGTGGTGTGTGCATTTGAAGATAAGTAGCAGGGTGAGTAGGCTAATAATGGATTGGAATCTCCTATGGGTAGTTCAGCACATCTCTAATTTCATTGCAACTATTTTTCTAGTTAAATTTAGATGAAAGAGGAAAACACTTCTATTTTTTGTCGCTATTTTTTTTTTTCCTTTAAGGTATTATGAGAATTCTGTTATATAAACTCATAGATACAGAGAAGTGGAAAGTGGCAGCCACAGTAGCATATTAATTTGTGTCATATTTCCAATTTTGATTGATTACAGTGCTAACGATGCTGGCCCTCAATAATTAAAGACACAATATTGTAGGAATTAAAATTGGTCCTCTAACTCATCTCCATGTAGATGCAGGACTAAAATATGTACTTATATTTCTTTAGTATAATTTTAATGGCATTTCTACCACTCAAGTCATCCACACGTCAATTTTAAAGTGGGGAAAGCTCAACTCCAGTCTTTTCTGGAAATGGAAAAATATCCACTTTCTCTTTCCCACATCTTCACACCCAGCCAGTCCTACCACAAAGCAGACACCAGAGTGAGCGCAGAAGGTGCTGTCCTACCCCTTCGCTTTTGGTTCTATCCAGCAAAATGAACAGAATTTGGGAACAAAAAAAAAAAAAAAAAAAAAGGCAATTAAACAGAAAAGTTTGAGTAGGTCTGAGATCAAGGAAAGGAATCTAAATGGTGAACAAGCAGCTCACACACACTATATAGCTTTCTGGCTATAGCTTTATTGTTTTGAACCACATCTTCGACACAACTCTTGCCAGGGTTTGTGAATATTCATCACCTACATTTTTCAGGAAAAAAAAACTTTTTTGGGAAAAAGATTGACAATACAGATGAAAATACTGAAATAATTCATTTAAAGCATAATAAAAGCTTTACAGTTAGCAGATGAATTATGTTTTTTGTGGGTCTTAGCCTGCCTTAACAAAATATGAATTATAAAGGACTCCTAGTGAGGTTTTGTTTGTGTCAACATGGAACTTAATGAAAATTAAACCTTGCTTTTTGTAATGCTGGAAACCAAATCCTCAGCTTGGTTACAGGAGTGTAAACACAAACTAATTCCACTGTGCTTGATGATCCTAATCTGGATTTCCATCTTGCTCTCATCTGTCCCCCACCAATTTACAGCAGAGGTGGATCCAGCCACCAGCGAGCAATTTGCCTAAAATAAGAGTAATATAACCCAGGGGCCTGCACATAAGCATAAAGAACTCCTAGGCTTGTAGTTTGTCTCTCCTCAGCCGTTACTTATTAATGCTTTCCTCACTAATATTCATTTCAAAGTCTAGCACCTTTCTTTCTATGTTTGAGGCATTTGCCTTCAAAGTCATGTTATTATTCAAGCTACAAAGGTGTTCGCTGTCTTTGACTCCGTCGACATTTACCTGAGAGAAACTCAACTGTAGCAGCTGGTAATTTCTATAAGAGGTGCTGGCATTAAATTTCTTGCTGTTATGTCTTGTTGCTCCAGTAGATGTTTGTAGATGCCAACATTGCCTAATTTTTTCCCCTCTTACTTACGTGTGACAAGTTACTTACCGATTATCAACTGTGGGAAGTTTGTTGTGTGATTTTGCTTCCTCAGCTCTGGAATTCAGTAAAAAGGTTTCATTTGTCTCATGATAGGGTGTTTATCTGACAGCACGTCCCTTTGTTACAAGTCAAACTTCCAAAGAAATTGTTATAACCTTCACTACTTCGGTGTTAACAAACTCTGTGCACTTTCATTTCTGATTATATGGAATGAAGAAAACGCAATAATTTCCTGAGAGTCACAGAATTGTCTAAAAAATGTTCAGTCCCCTTTTCATCTCTTATTCCCATACTATCAGATGAGGGAAATTACTTAGCTTTCATGGAAAAATCTATACTGGGGAGGGCTAGGATTAATAAAATATATTTTAAGTGTGTATTACATATTTAAAAACCAGTGTGAGAAGTATGTTATTACAAGTATCTTTTCTAAGGATAATTTACCAGCTGAATAAGGAACAAAATTATAATAATTGGAAACCAACAGTGATTGTAAAAAGAAATTTTGCTAAATACGTTAAGATCTAGTTAAAGGCTTGTGTCAATAATTACCTTCATATAATAACACTGTGAAGATACCCTCTTGTACTACTCATACAGACAGATATTAACACATAATTCCATTCAAATTTGTGGGTTCTGAAGTAATTACAGGCTATAAACAGAGCTGCCTGATTCAACTTTCGATAAATTTACTTTTTAGAAGTCTAACCATGGTCTCTCTGAGTAGTTATGACAGCATCACGTGGAAAAGTCAGGAAAGGCCTGATGTCTTCCCGACATCTTTTTTCTTTAAGTTTCCCACTTAACATTTTTTGCTTCTTGCCAATAAGTAGCACAGAATACATTACAGAGGAATCATCTACAGTGGGAAAAAGTTGTGAAAAGTCACTTCAGCAAAAACACGATGTCTCGTTCCTGCCAATAATACAGAGGTTTATATCCACACCCCTGATAAAATCTCAGTAGCTCAGTGACCATGCTGGTCTCAAGCCTTGCTGTATAAAAGTCACACTATTTTGTGGAAATGATCCTTTCTGCCAAGCCACGTTTGCAAGCACACATTTGGTGTTTTGTTGCAAGAAGCAGCTCAAGCCTGGCCAAGGTCGTTCTTCACCTCAGTTTGAGAAGAGCGGAGCTTGCCCAGCTGTGGAAATGCCAAAGGAATTTACACAAAGATTGTAAGAGACAAGTAAAACTGGGACGTGATAATACCATCCCTTTCTTAGTGATCTTAAAACCATGGCTGAGTGCATGTGGATAGGGAATACAGGCACTGCTTTAGAAAAGAGCCAGCTTTGGGTTTAATGCCTGGCATTAGCAGAAAAAAAATAAAATAAAATAAAAAGGAGATACAATTGGATTACCCAAAAATGTTCCCAGATGCGTGTTTTTGGCAGGTAATTGCATTTCTTTGCAACGTGATAAAGCAAATCAATGAAGTGAATACAGAAAATAGGAAACTTGAAATCTACATTGTGGCATTCACAAGAAATCCAGCAGAGTCTTGTCCAGAACCACCTGTCCAGGTTGTGTCAGTACGTAGGCTGCATGTTTTTCTGGAAATAAAACTAAAAAAACAAAAAACGAAAAACAACCAACCCAGTAAAGTTATGAGAGTGCTGAGGTCTGTTCATCCCTTTCCAAGGCCAAGTCACAATACTTGGGTGCTACGCTCCGAGAAACAGAAGAGATCAGAACAGGAGGCTGATGGTTTAGAAGTCTTGGCTCTGTCGTGGCGTTGAGAAGGCAGTGAAAGCATTTCTTCAGTTGCAGATGTTGATGTGGATAAAGATTTATTTCACCGTCATGAACTAATTAGGTGGGTTTTTTTAATCAATCCAAGCCACAAGGAAGCAAACGTCCCTGTGTCAGCAGGGCCACTGCAGTCAGAGTCCTCCATTTGCTCGGAGTTACAATCCTGCCCAAAGAGAGGGTTTAGTGACTACACGTACTACTCGCATGTTGACTGCTTGTATACAAGCTCCCCAAAACCAGGCTGGCTGCTCGTTAACTTTCTAGTAGCAATTCCTGTCGTAGAGCTGCCATGTGCTTCTCCACTGGGAAGACACTTCTTGGTTTGCACCGACGAGACAGGCTTTGCAGGTAACTCCATACACGTGGCTCTCCTTTGTACTCAGAGTTTTAACAGTCGTTCTTGACTATCAGAGATTTTAATCATTCTCTGGCCTTAATCTTCAAAATTTATTTCGGAGCCTCAGAAGCTTTGTTTGGCTGAGTTGCAGCTGAGCAGCGAGCAGCTGAAACCCTTCGTGACTGTCATACAGTTTTCCTGTTTCTTTTTAATATCCATCAAGCTTGAAGTTTTATGTAACCAGTTTTAAATGTGTCATAAGAGAGTTTATTCGGCTACAGGCAGTGTTTTTGTGATGGGTTTGGTTTTTTTTTTCTGAGCTGACAAAAATGGAATTAGCAGGTATTAGCAACTAAATTGGTTAGTAGGCATTAATAACAAAAGAACCTGTTCAGGTTCACTGAAGCAGTTATAATTCTTGTTACAGGTAAAATATTTTCTGAATAGGTTGTTTATTTGCATTGCTTTTTAGGTATTATTTCTTAAGAAATTAATTCTTCTTAACCACAGTCCAGCAAACTCAATAGCCTAACTGACACTGTCTTGGATATTGCTCTTGGAGAAGAAACCCTCACCATCGTCTCATTTACTCACAGACAATGTGCTGTATTTCCCAGAGGGCTTCTAATTCAACCTCAAGAACAGCGTAATTTCAAACGTCTCTAGAGAAAATGGAGTTACAGAACACCAGCTGTGGAAAAGTATATGTTCAGGCTCATCACACGTGTGTAATTAGTGCTCTGCTGAATTTCTTACAAATTATGAAAGAACAATGACCTTATATATCACAATACACTGCAGCAGTGGTTTCTTACATAAGAATATAAACTGTTTTTCCCCAAAGCTGTATTTTGATGTCGTATTTACTTGTTCAAATGTTCTCACCAGATAAAGCAGTATTCAAATAGTCCCTACTTAGAATTCAAAAACGCATGAAATCCTTCTCAAATTTAAGGTTATAGATAATTAACTTCTTTGGTCGCTACATTTCTATCTTCAAGTCTTCTGTAGAATATAACATTAATGAAAGTGAGGCCATCTTAAAAATCAAATGAACTGTAGGACAACTTTAAACTGGGACTGACAGGTTCAGATTTTTCATTCAAGCTTTTAAGCATCTCTACTAAAAGATAAAATATTTCTGAAATGGTCTGACCTTTAGATTCTATTTGAAAAAAGGCTTCTTTTCTTTTGGGAAACTGCCTCCACTGAATCATTTCCAAGCCTCCAGGCAACTTTCAGTATCAAATACACTGTTGTTACAACTATTTCCAAGATAATTTTTATGAGCAAACTACGAGAGATATTAGCCCTGATGTCTAAAAAGAGTGGTAAAAATATACAGAAAATCTCTCGCAACATAGATCATATAAGTACAACTATTTGATACAAACCTTCAGCTTTGCATGATTTCTGTTATGGAAACTACAAGAACTCAATGGGAGGGTCTTGAGAGTTCCAAGTCCTACATAACTGGGTTATGAAACCCCAGAGAGATTATTAATTTTTTTTCTGCTATCTGCATTTCAGCTATGGTAGTCATCGAAATATTTGTTTAAGCTTGCTGAGAATGATGATTAAAATAGACAGAATGTTCATCAAAGTTTACCATATATATATTTCTCGTAAGATCAACAAAACTTAAATGTCAAATTTTAATACATATGCATTCTTTTCAGTACAGTACCTCTGATTTGACCTAATAAAATGATACAATAATTCAACAAATTGCTATGATGACAAATTAATATATTTATTGTTGTTGCTACTTAAACATGTAGGAATGAAAACTGAACCTGCCTTCAGAATTAATGAGGTTTCTAAAACTGGGCACTCCATTAGCTGTGAAACCATCAGCCTAGAAATTCTCTATGAAAAAATACCATCTTATTTCTCTTGAGTCTGGATGAGGTTTGGAGACAAAATATGCTATTTTGCAGTTTCATCTTTGAACTCTATCATTTGGAGCATTGCACTTAGTGGAAATTAGTTACCTCAGTTACCTGATTGTGATCTGAAATGCTGGTCAGGGTGATCGTTTGAACCTGGAAGACAACTGGAATAATACCTGAATTAGAGAAAGCCATAAAAAAAGTTTGCCTTTACAAAAGAAAAGAAGGCAGAATATTGAATACATGAATAAATAGAAGCATGATGAAGAAAATCAGTTTGCCAGAAAGTTTATTTAAAAAAATAAATAAATAAAAATCAACAGCATGTTATGGACAGAGATCTTAAGCCACCATCAGGACCATCAGATGATGGGCCAAGCCGTGGCTGTCCTATTCATGTAACAAGGCTGCTCTGATCTTAAGATGTGTGTCAACACTGGAAATATAACTGGAATTTGTTAAATTGTTCAGATATAGAGGACTATTGCAACTTTCCTGCGTACATAATTGCAGTATTCGAATGACTATATTGGATTCTATCATGTAAAGTGATACATGTTCGTGCTTTACAGGAACAAAGCTGAGTTTCCATTTATTTCAGACTGTTTTGAATATTCAGCCTTATTTGTATTTACCTATTTTTATATTCAGTTTGCTTCTGCTCTTGCTTCCATAGATGAAATTATGAATAAACTATTAAAAATATGGACAGAAACTCTGTTTTTATGACAAAAAGATCCTCCTCTGTGGCAATTTCCAGTCTCTCCACATACATTTATTTGAGGAAGGTATTTTGTTCCAGGTGTTTATCTACTAATTTTTAATAAATATAGTACATGTTTAATAAAGATAAACCAGCAATATCCAGTGACAGCCTTGGTTGATCTAAAAGACAGACCTCCTAAAACCTTGTTAGCTTCTCTCCCAGGAAATCTCGGAGTTGGCACCTGCTACGGGAGCAGATGTTCTCACACATCTTACAGATGGCTGCGGAAAAGGAAATCAAATCCCCGCCACATTCAGACCTTTACTGAAAACTGTATAAAATCCTGAACCGGTTGGAATCATCTCCAGGACCAGACTTGCCTTTTGTATGGACACGAGGACTCAAAGACCGGCCGGATCCTGTGTGTGCCAGGTGAGAGCGTCAGCAGATGTGTCCGACCATGGGTCACAGGAAGCATCCGAGGCTCCTGGCTCCTTCACTGATCTTACCGTCCTACCTTCTTAGAAAAACACAATCTATATAAATGTTACGTATTTCTCCACAGATATATAAACATATATATATAACACTTATAAAAATAGTTTATATAGAGACAGAATATCTATATAAACAACACATAAATATATAGAGACTGTAAGAAAATATATATAGTGAGTATAGAAAACTATTCTGACTACTCAATACACCAAACTTAACTGTCTAAAAATAGGAAACCAACTTGGGATGCTGACTTATAAAAAGAATTCAACAGTAAAATGCTTTAGTGACATATCGGCAGGTCAGGGTAGATAGGTGCAAGTCTGAAAAACTGGTGAAAGTTAAATTGTGTTAAGGGCAGCGTGGAAGGTTGAAGTTTTGGAGTGCAGTTTTCAGCGGTGCAATGCAGGATGTGTTGGTTTAATAATATCAGTAAGGTCTGAAAGAACTTTGCATGTACTATAACTTCAAATAGAGCCTGATTTATAGGGTCCCTGTGATGTATCTAAATGTCAAAAATACATAATTTATGAATTCATCTGTTTAGAGGTCTATTCTTTTCCAGATTATGTGTACTAAAATGACTATATTCCATGTAATTCTGCTCAATTTCTAGCAGATTACTCATTTGAAAAGAGCTGAGAAAATAAGTGTTTGCTATTCGTTTTGCACAGAGAACAGATGTCTACAATGCGCTTTGCACATTCTAACATGAAAACTTGGATTTGTCATCAGTGATTGATCATCTCAGTGCTGCTCTCCAAATATGCCTTTGTTACTTACGCTTCTGTTTTTTTAATAGTGGCCTTGAAACTTTTAAACCTTTAGCAGGTGAGATAATTCACTTCATGATGAAGTGACTTTCTTCTCCAACCAGGTGAAGGAACGGGAGCTGCCTTTCCTTGCTCCTTCCAGCTATCCCATGTCATCTGCAACAGTGCAGGCCCTGGGACCCTCCCACAAGAGCTGTTCCTCTTACAAAAGTTCATATGCAACAGGGCAAACCAAGCCTCAGGCATCTCACGCCCCTTGTCCGTCTCCTCGTCACTCGTACTTCTAAATCCTAAAAATACTGTACAAAGAGATGAGAAGTTTAGTAGGTAAGATGGGTAGAATTCATAATAAAAGGGGTTAGAATCCATAAATAAAGGGTGGAATTCATAAATAAAAAATATGACTGTAAATCGACAGGGTTATTACACCATTACACAATTGACACAGTTATTACACTATTATGTACCAATAATAGTACACAGGAAAGAGTTCATCTTCATATCAATATTCAGGTCATTAATCTGAAAAGAAATACAGGGCATCCCTCTGTCTGTAATGCTCTGGACCTCTTTAGCGCTCAAGCAAATTCATGCGTCGCTTGCATGCAAAGCTCAAGCCGAGTTGTGTTATCATGTCCACTGCAAAGGTGGGAGGGAGGAAGATGTGCAGAGGGTCTCTCCATGCCCTAAACGACCCCATCAGCCAGAGAGGAAAAAAAAATAAAATTCCATTACTCCTCTTGTCCATAGCACAGGGCACTGACTAGCTCTGCCACGAACCACAGCGCGGTAGCAGGAGGTAACACTTCTGATACGGTTTCTCAGCCCATGCACCTAACACCCATGTTGCATTATTTCTTGCTAGGAAGACTGTGCTGTGCTTTTATTACAGACTGTCTATGATTGTTAAGAAAAAAACGTTTGCTTTGATCATTTTTACCCGTCTTACACATTCTTTTTAAGCTTCTTTACTGCCTTGTCCATATTCTTCTTGAATCTTCATTATGCTCCTGTTAGGTAAGTGCATATCCAAGCAGTAATATTCAGATTTTTTTAAAAAGTCATTTTGGTGGTTTTGATGCTGAACATATGAAAGAGATCCTATACCTCAATTTTAGAAGTATCTAACTGAATTGGCACAATACCGCTTTTTTTTTTTTTTTTTTTTTTTTTTAAGGAGCTTTAGCATTTATAGTTACCTAAAATGACCATAGTAAATCACAGTCCCCGGCAGGGAACAAAAAATCTTTTCTTTATGCTCTGAAAATGTATTAAAATACACAAACACAGCTGAATTTTAAAGGGTTGGTCAACATGATATTGGGCTCAGAGTCAAATTGGTGCCCAAAGCAGACAACTCGGGATCTTTCTATCTTCAGAGAATTTATGTGCACACAATATTAACAGCCAATCCTGCAGCCAACACTCAGCCAGCCCCAAAAATGTTTTTGTAAACCAAACAACATGTTACCTAGTTTTATGTTACAGAAGAGCCAACAGCAAGGAGTTTTCCTATAGTTTATACTGTATAGTTAACACAGAACTTCAGATTTCCATTAGAAATCCATGGAAGCACCTCCCAAACGTCAGGATCCTAGTGACAAAACCAGTATTTAGATCATCTAAAGAGCATCTTTAAGGCCCAACAATACCTTTTTTTGTTGCCTGGGCAAATACACCCCCCCCCTGTCAAGGTCTTTGTAACTAAGTAGACATGAGCTAAGTGTGGATATGAGCTAAATTACTTGAGAAGAGATAAGAAATCCTCCTGAAAAGGAGAGAATTGAACCTAAATCCCACTAGGATATATTATCACCCTAAACATTCACATACTTCCTCCTCTTTAAAAAAAAAAATAAATTGGACTCACAAAACTATTCTACTTCTACGTAGATTTTTTTTTTCTGGTAGGGAAATATACAGCTGCATTTAACTGAGCTTTTACAAGATCATTAAGCTGCGATACAATTATTAGTTCGTGGGTGGTGTTTGGTTATTTTTAAGTGGTTTGCAAAATTGTAATAAACGTACGTGGGAACATTGAACCTACTAGCCAAAGCACTGTCCTCTATTATAAAGAGCATGTTACTGCCATCTGGGTACAGGAGATATATTGCAAGGTGCAGCAGAGTGTTTTTATAGAAAACCTAGTATACGGAGGAATTTTGATTCCTGTTTATCCACGTTTCAGATATTTCATCCAGTTGTTCCTTACAGAGATTAATCAGGGCCATTCCAAACTAAACGATAAACAAGGCATTTTAACCTCCAGGAATTAGAAATGTGAGAGCTGGATTAAGCAATATACAGTGTTTTTATCAACTTTTGCATTACTCAATCAATCTGGCAATCGCAGAGGTGCACTGTAGGGTTTAACGCTAATAAGGCTGAGTGGAAGGGGAAAACAATCTCATTACTGGAAGGCTCTGTAATATTTTGCCCACTTACCTTATTTTCTCTTGGAAACAAGAGGAGAACTTATAAAATTTTGCAAAACAAATGCTCTTCACAGTGTAAACCAATGCTTTCCCTACAAAAAAAAAAAAAAAAGTTTGTCTGTACAATGCCATTCCATATTTCACTTATAGTAAAATTTCATATGCATGTATATATTTTCATACATATAAATGTGCTAGAATTATCCAGAATCAGATTTAATGCCTGCACATTAAGAAAAACGGATCGTAAAAGGGATACTATTACAAGAAAAATAATGCATTGGCTCATACTAAGCCATCTAGCCATGTGGTTAACAGCAGCTGCCAATGAAAAAATATAAAGAATAACCTTATGAAGCTTGTATAGAATAAAATCCCATCCTCCAGCAATTTCTGGGTCAGAGAATTCCTGAACGAGGAGATTTACCTAGAACTAACAGGCGGGTGATACTAATTACAAGACAAAAAGAGCCTTTTAAAATTCGTTTATGAGGTTTTTAATCCACGTGGATTATTTACATAAAAAATATATTTCTAACGTTTGTCTCAAAGTCTGAAGAAATAATTCGGGTGAAGCAGAAAAGTTTTCAGCTGGACTGAAAACTGATTTCCCTTTTACTACAGCGAGGGCTCTCTATGCCCATGGAGTTTAAAACCAGCGGGACTTGGCATTAGTCCTTTGAAACATCTTCCTCCACAATTACAGATATGAAGTATTGTCAACGTCCAGAGAGATCCATGTCAGGGTCCTCTTATAATTTTTGTATTATCATCGCTATTGTGCAACTATTTTTAGTTTCAAATCTGTCACAGTCATTCACCTGCAAGAAGAAAATGGTCTAAATGTAGTACAACCTAGATATTGTAAAAACTTCCCACTTTTTGAGTTGAGTTCCTAAAATAGCCTCTTTCAAATAGAAAATGGAATGCATTTTCCATATTCTGAAGATAATAAAAAAGTGGCTGAACCAAATTTGTAGACCTTTCCCAAAAGTTCATTTTTGTACTAAAATTAAGTATGAGATGCTACATAATACAAGGATTTTCTTCTTTTTTTAAAGTTATCTTGAGGTGTAGAAGGAGAACATCGGAACTTCTTCCGACTTTTTAAAAAGCTATAATGATAATTCCTCTGACAGAAGAGGTGACAAGTTTGCAGTTTTGACTATTTAGGACCTGATTTGTGTCCCAGATAATTCTAAAGCATAACAGTAATTATATTTGGGAAGTACAATACAGTCCCGCCCTCCCATCCCGTTTTATTTGTGACACTAAAAGGAACATTTCCATGCGAGCAGAACCTTTGCAGTTCATTTTTAATAATGAATGCATTGCACTTGAGGGCAAAACGCTTCTCACACAAATTTGGAAACTATAAATTGTCTCCATGGTTTCCCCAGGAAACCACTCTGAGCCTGAGCTCTCTGGGCAAATGTAGTAGAGGAGCATGTGGTGCCAATGCTTTATTACTGGCACGGATAAAGAACTTCTCACATAAATTATCATTTAGAAAAGATTACCATAAAATCAAATTGGGAGACTTGCGAGGACCTCCTGGGTCTCTGATAACATCCATAATAATAGCATAAATACAGAAATAGTGGATTTGATCCTGTGCAGTTCACAGATCTCAGCGTACGTGGGTTCAATCGGAGCAGAAGGAGCCAGCCAAGGGGGCTGGGGCCGTGGGTCTCACGGGGGCTGCTGCCGGCAGCCCGCGGAGCAGCACGGGCGAGAAACCTGCCAAGGAAATTGTCACTGATACGAATAGGAACATTTTGTGCAGATCAAGGGATAATGAACACCATGAGGCAATCTTTGCTCTTCCAAAAACCTCCCTTAGATCATTCAAACCCATAAAGAGCAGAATAGCTTCATCTGACCTCATAAAAGCAAAGTCTTTTCTTTCAAGGTTGTCAGCATATTCCCATCCCGCTGTTTATGCCTGCTAGGGCTCTATAATCACGGTTTGAACTCCACGGTCCAGCTCTCTGCTTCCTTCTCTTTGCATAGCCACGAATTTCTCTTTACCATTGAATATTTTGGGGAGGCAGCATCTCCTCTGTCTTTGAGATTCGTTTGAGAGTGGGAAAGTGGCGCAGGAGATTCACAGGGAGAGATTTCCACAAGACGTCGCCCCCAGATGCCAAAAATCTGATCTGTCTTGGAACATAACAGTTTAATAAGTCCCATAAAATTCCCTTGGTGTTCTGATAAACATTACAGTGACACAGAAGATACATTTAACATCTGGACATGAATGGTAGATACCAGCCTTAGTTTTCTAGTAATAGAAAACACGTTTTCCTGATTATTATAACTTTCCTAGCCTTACAGAGATACATGCATTTAAAAATTTATAAAGTTTTCTAAGGACTTTAATTAAATTTTTTTAAAAAAATACTGCTTATGGAAGTCCTTGTGTTATTTTGATGTTTTATGCAGGTATTGTACATATAAAGGAATGGATCTGCTGGCCCGTTTCATCCGTTCCTTGGTGCGGTCTTGTGCTGTCCCCTGTCCAGGAGAAGGCTTAGTCCTGGGGCATTTCCTCAGGCACCCTGTTTACTCCCGTTGTCACAACTTCAGGGTTGAATGGAACAGGACTGCTGATCATTAGAAAACTCACTTTTTGCTTGTCTCCATTTGTCCAACACAGCATTCAGATACACCTACCCAGAAAGAGTCATTCCTCCTCATTTTCCCCAGCCTTTTCCTCCTCTGTAGTGTTGACCACACCACAGTCCTCTTAGGTGACTTCAGCCAGTGACCTGCAAGCTCTCTTGGGCTTCCCTTCCAGCCACATGCATGAAGCTGTAACGGAAATCTATAAGGTGACAGGTCTAGATATAGCTCTGTAACGATGAATTCGCACATAATGTTTTTTCAGAGGACCTATTTAATCTTTTACTCCAGTTAATAGCGCCCCAATTCCATGGCAAGAGCCACGATTGGTTGTTTCTGCCAGAGTGAGAGAGACCGTTCCCTTTCCTATCTCATATTGTGTTGTCAAACAGAATTTATCAGAATTTATCTTACAAGCTCTTCTTTTCTGCAGGCGTCACCACATTTCCAGCATTAGATTTACCATCTGATTGTTAGCAATACAGACAAGGAATTGGTGGAACTGAGAACGTATTTTACACTACTCCTGATTTACTAGTCAGCACTTTGCAAAGCCCGGATATTCTGGATATCTACTACACAGCTATGGTAACAAAAAAAAAAAAAAAAAAAATTGTTTTGAACAGAATATTATTGCACAGCATGAGTTTTGTGTTAGATAATGCTGAAATTCATACCAAAGTTTATAACACTTTCCAGTAATTGGCCAATGGCAGTTTTTTTCTACCTTACACTTTCCCATTTAGACTTGTGTTTCATCAGCTTTCCTGTATACGTGGTCACATGTGCATAATTAACATGTACAGTAGAATATAGAGCCATAGTTTAGACAAGCTTATTGGAGAGGTGATATAACAGAAATACCTTTATCGTATCTAAATAAACCAGATTCTGCATATTGCTCTGAGTGAGAACCATTCTGTGGCATTCGAAAGGTGAAAATAATATTTTGGTAGATTTCTTGCCTTACTCAGGAGTGAAAAATATTACAAGGCACCTAATTCCATTAGAATGTGTGACTGAATATTTTTTTCATCACTAAATGGCATTTCAGGGGTTACTAAATGGGTCTTAATTCACTGCATCTGTCCACAGTGTTTTTTTCCTCGCAATGCAACGTCCTTCCATGCAACAGCTCCTGCCTGGAGTTATTTTAAGGATAACTGTGTCGTTGATTTTTTTTCTTTTCTTAATTACTCTTGCATACAGATCTTGTATCTAACAAATGCAGCAGCTGCCTTGGAAGCAGTGCATGGGAATGTATAGGTAAGAAATTTGTATTCATATCTACTTTCACATGTAACAAATTTATTTACTTGAAATATTTTACTCATGTGGCAGTCATGACAAGCAAATCCCATACCATTTAATTCCAATTAATATAAGACAGAATTTGCTTTTATTTATTATTCAACTAGTTGGACAGCCAGTCCAATACTGCCAAAAACTATTTGTTAAATAAATTATCCAGTGAAAAGTCTCCTAGTTTGTAATCAATTCATAGATCTATGTGGAAAAAATTATGTGCTTATTTAGAAGAAGAAAAAAAAAAATATGGATTACAAAGAGAGTTTGAGAATTAGATTTAATTTCATATTTTGTGGCAAATCTACCAACAATTAAATATCACCTCTAATTTACAACAATTCATAGCTGTCCTGAGATAATGCCAATATAAATTTAGAAAGATACCCTGCTGAACCATGACTAAGGAACAGGAAAAGGCCATGCCGTTTTCTCGTCTAATTTTACTCTCTTAACTCTTCTGACAGCCAGCACAGCTCCTCTTTTTACCAATAAAAGTGCTGTTTTGCTCAAGACTCTGTTTTCTCCAGTTCTCTCTCACCTGGCCCAATTTTTTTATCTACAGGAGCAGCTTTCCATCACTGTTGACTTTTCTGGTCATGCATGTATATCTATTCTTTATTTCGTGATTCCTTACTAACACAAATTATCTTTTCTGTTGATCTCAGTACTTGAGCAAGACTTCATTAATTCACCTAAATCCACCAGCTACATTCAAACACATAGGCATGGCAAACACTCATAAAAATCGGGGAAAACAAGCTAGCTGTTCCTCTTGACATATTGTACCCGTCCTGTCTCTGAAAGCAAACAATTCACGTTTCAAGACTTTAGCTGTTATCCCGAACTGAGGGTGGAGGCTTGAGTTTATTCCCTTGTCTATCAATCATGATTCCCACAGACACGCTTAGACCTTGCAATTTCTGTTCGTTGGAGTCAAGGGCTCAAAGTAATAACTGAACAGAAACCTTCCTTAAAAAAAGACTATTTCCATAGAACACGAGAAAGTCAGTGCAAAGGTATCATAAAAACAATTCAGCAAGCTATATACATACCTAGTTTAGAACATATTTATTCATGGAAACCATTTAAATTTAATTTCCTGTAGACTCTTCATGTAACAGCTTCTAAATTTGGTTCATCATTGGAGTTGGCAGCCCTGACATGGACTGTTACTTTACTTTCTATAAAAGAAGGATATTTATTTTAACCTCTTGGCCTTGCAAATCCCAGATCTGGTTAAACGATGTAAAAAGCAAGAGACAAAAGCCTTTGATACTGTCATATCCCAACAAGTTTTGCCACGATACACAGTGCTTTTGAGTCACCATTTCTTACCAGTATTCTTACTTCAGGTTCATTTTGATTGTAATGACATTATTAATTGCAATAGAAGTGGATAGTAAACTACAGCAGTATCATCCTAAAGAAATCTTTCAAACTAGGCTTAAAATAATATATTTTTTTTTTTTTCTAAATTACGATGGAATTCACCAGTTCAGAAATTCTTTACCTATTTTATTTCAGATCTGATTGAAATAAGACTCAATCCTTCAAAACTTACACTGAAAGCTGGTACCTGTTATGGTTTTAGAAAGGAAAAAAAAAATCAGAACTATAATGAAATTTCAAATGTTACAACTATAGAATTATTTTTAATGCTTCATGGTACGTACGAAGCTTGAGCGAAGGCAGATGTATGCATCTCCACAACTGTAATTGACTGCCTTAGAGTCAATAGCCTTACAATAAGCATTTTGTAACGTTGCCTTGTGCATATTAACGATTTCTGCAAAACTATTCTTCTTAATTATGCTGGTTCAAATTTTGCTGCTTTGGAAGTTGTCTCTAGAGACGCTTCAAGGAAGAGCTGTGGGGAGGAGGAAAGTGCTTGTCCCTTTCATTAACAGTTTACATTTAACTTAATTCCCTTGACTCGTCTGCTTGCTTCTCTGTTAGGCAATCAGTCCTTTGTTGTCAATGCCAACACACTGCTGGTCAATGGTAAATACTCCAAGACTCGTTAGAGGGATCCAGCTGATTAACTTGAGAGACTTTGCAAGGAAGAAAAATGGCTTTTTTTTTTTTTTTCCTTTTAAGATTCATCACCTTAAAGAGAAATACTGTATTTCAGAACCTAAAACCTATATTTATACAATATTCAAAGTATGAGGCTTTCCATGTGACTTCCTAAAAGGATAAAAACCTCACACGAGTATTGCTCTGTCCACAGCTCTGTAATCGTTTGAATCCTATCTCTCCCATCCCAGTATGAAAAGACTTCATAAATGAATGACGAGCAGATGGCATATCATTTTCTCAACTGGAGATTCTTGGATTCGATTTGTCACTCATTGAATGCTGGCAAAAAAAGCACTTGAATAGCCTGCATAGTTTTTATATTCTCTGATGGTATTTGTTTAACAGCTACTGGTAAACATAATAAAGGCTTATATCAAGTAGACTTTTCTTTTTTTTTTTTTTTTTTTTTAAAAAAGTGATAAATGTCACTGCAATCATCAGTTACTTCTCTTCTTCGATTTTGCCGTCTCTGAGCTGTGTTCTGGTGCATAGCTCCGGTCTGCTTGCGGTATTGCTGTTGGCTTCATCCAGGTACCCCCTCTTCTGGCTGCCCCCACCCACACAGCCTCAGACATTAACCATAGCTGTGTATCACATTGAGCCAAACAATCCGAATTTTCTCATTTCCTTCACTATTTGGTGAAAGTTTGGCTTAGCACCTACACTATTTCTATGGCAGCTGCTTTACTCACGGCACCCGTGTGTAACACAGAGTGGACGTTACTGGGGTGGTTTGGAGACAAACCTGCAGCCCTCAGAGATGATGCTCCAATGATGATGCCTTCTCTGCCCAAGTTCTCAGATGCTACCTAAGAGAGTAACACAAATACCTTCAGCTTGACACCACTGTTTCTTATTTCAAATACCTTTCTTAATTCCATTTTCCCTCTTTATTATGCACAATCTGTTGCAATATTATCAACAGAAGATGGTTTGACAATCCCATTTTCCTGAGTTATGCAAGTAACTACCAGAGATGCTACTGTGATCCCATGTGATATATGGGTCAGCGCCTCCCATTCACAGTGCAGAACCGCCCATCTATCAACAGCTGAAATGATCCGTTAGTAACATAACTAATGCAGAGTGAGATTTATCTGAAACGTTTTGTATATCATAAGACAAGAAATGTAGGAACCATTACTCCTACTCAAGACACTACCTCACAGCTTGCACATGGTGGAACTACTGTCCATCAATATCACTTATTTTATGCCATTCCAAGCCTCCTAAAATGTAAAAACTAACAAGTTTTTGTAAGTAACTTCTCAAGTAGCACAGTTTGGGGTTTAGAGGTTGGGGGTGATGAGAATTATCCTTTTTCCAGACTGTTCTACTATTTCCAACATAGCAGACAGATTAGTGGGTTCACTGTCACAAGTGCTCTACTCTAAGTAAAAACTTTCCAAATCCTTGACACAGTATTAATCACTTATCCAGGCTTTTCTGCTATCGGAGCAGATGTCTAAAGCACAAAATCCATGTAGGGAGTCCTTAGAAGTTTATATTGTTTCTACCGCCTAAGGGGTAGATATTTAAATTTTCTTAATATTGAGCCAACTCAGTTCTTATCACAGTTACACAAAGCTGCCGCATAATTCAATACACAAATTGTCTGAATCTAATTAATCCCATAAAATGACAAATTATAATTTTTATTTTATTTTTTTTAAATCTCTACTTAATAGATAGCCAAATGGCTACAAACCACATTAGGCTGAATGATTCAGATACCATCTGTGATAGAAGGCATGTTGAATAATACAGTCTAGATGCAAAGCATATTGAACAGAACAAAACATACCATATAACAGATTTATAGTCTATAATCCACACAGAAAGTCTGCTAAAATAGATCAGCTCTGTCACATAACACTCCTTTCATCTAGTGTCCAGGAGCACTGCACTACTTTGAGTCATTTAGCAGATCAGTTACATGCTATTCCTGATTTCATGCAGTGATGATTAAGGATGAAAAACATCACAGACAGTTGGCAACTGCAATAAATCAAAAAGCTTTGCTCAATTTGGCTTTACGTATTTAGACCAAAATTTTAAAAAACAATATGATTGAATTAGTCATGTACAATAATTGTTTTCTGGAAAAAAAAAACCCAAAACAAAACCAACCAACCAACCAAACAAACAACAACAACAAAAAAAAAACAACAAACAACTCTGCTATGATAACTTTGGGTCTTCAGATTTCATAAGCGTTCTAAGACAGGAAAGTAAATTAAGCTTTAATAAGCTGTTATGGAGCGACTGTCAGGAGATGTTGCACACACACGAAAATTAGTTTCTATTGAGACTTTTTTTTGTTGTTGAGAACAGCCCAAAGCTGTAAGTCAAGTAATAGCGAGATGAACTACATTAATCAAACAAGATAAGGCACAATTACCTAAGCCACTTCAGGTATTTTTTATACATGCTCTTTCAGCCTGTGCACCACAGACCCTCATCAGATACAGTAAACACCTGCTGGTTTGAGGATTATGGACTATATTTTCTAAATTTATAGTGTTTGGGTACCAATTTGAGTCACCAAGACCTGACTTTGAGCTTAAATCAAAGCTTCAACTGCCCCCAAAAAATGAATACATAAAGCCACCCTAATGAAGGCCACCAGGATTATTTATTGCACACCTGATCATGACAAATAGCTCCTGCTAAGCTGCGTAACAGCGAGATGCCGAAGAGCGAGGCAATATTAGCCACAGTTTCACGTTTTCTATTCTTTGCCTGCCATGTGTCATAAAGCAGGGGAAAATAAAAAAGGTTATTCTGAAGATTTGGAGCTGAAGCTGTTGATTAGCTGTCCTCTTGTGTGAGCAAAGGAGCCAAGTCGTGGGTCTACGGGATACAGGTTATATAGCTGCTGTATATAGCTCTCAACAATGCAGTTGCAGCACCTTGAATTCCCTCTGCAGCTCGCATTTAAAACAACCTCCCCGGTTCAGATAACTCGTATCACACCAGTCCCGATAATGGCATGGAATAAAATATACATCACAGCACTTGCCCATTGTATCAGAAGTTTCTAGTGGAAAACAAACTGCAATATTTACAATAGTTTTCAAATCTGGATCTTTGGAAAACTTCTTACTGTTTAATCTGAACATTCAAGGGAGTATGAAATCAGAAGCCTCTAAGGTCTCCTGCCTGTGTAGTTTCATTTATTTAAAAATTAATCACAGAATGAAGGAAAGAACAGTAGTCCATTCCCACAAGAACTGACTTAAATCCTGCTGCCTAAAATTTACTTTGTTGCAGCCTTTCTTTTTAATAAAATACAGTGATACAAGCGTGACTGGTGGTAGTTATATATATATTATTATTATTATTATTATTCTATTGTTATCAAATTAAACGGTGTTTTGGGAAAAAAAGATCTTTTTTATATAGCTCTCATACTACCATTTTCATCTTTACATGCATTTATTTAGAAAACACACTCAAAGGAAACATAATAATATAAACTCTGTAACTAAAATATTTTAATATATGTAATAAAAATTCTTCCAAACCCATTAATAACAGATGCTGTAAACAGTAAAGCTGCACTAATATAACACGAGATTTCCTTGCCTGCACGTTTTCTTTTTGTCCCAACTCTGGACTCTGCTGTTTTTCAGCTGGTGAATTCACTGAATGAAGAAACACCTTTCAGGTGCTTTTGTGCATGGAGACACCAGTTCTGATGAAAATCTTTCAGAGATCTCTTCCATAAAAACGGAAAGCCATGCCACATGTAAAGATGCTGTTCTTGTGGTTGGGTTAAATCTACATCAGGTACTCACGTCTGTCTGGCTCAAAGGAGAATGAATGAACAAACCTTCCTTCTAAACATATGCTATGAAAATTGCATTGCACAAAAAATATTTAAACAAATCTCATATGTTTCAAAGGATATAGTTTTGTTTTGTTTTGTTTTGTTTTTTAAAAAAAAACTTTTTTAAACATCCTAGGGAGTATGAGCAGCAAGCAATTCTGAAATTACATCAACTTCACCAAGGAGAAATAGAACAAGTGTTTCAAATGTACGTGTCCTCTTCCAGTTCCTGAAGTTACAGAAACTTACCGAAATCTTTGCTTCTTTTAAAAAATCTTTCTCCTTTTCATGACTGTGAGGAAAACCTGGGAAGAATGTATTGAGAATAACAGCTGCAGAAACATCTTGATTCTTAAAAAACATGAAAGGACTCAGAACAATAGAAACATCAGTCGAGTTAGTGCGGCTGACCTACCCATAATTTCAGCTTGGAGAATGTCTAGCATACAAGTGTAAGTAAAATTAAGGCTTCTTCAGCTATTCTGAGAAAGATTCAGGAACAACAGATGACCCATACTCTTATCCTGAGGAAGAATAAGAGAGAAGGTCATGACAAACCCTGGGTCTTGATGTAGCTACAGAAGTGATTCACCCAGTTCCAGGCAGCAAAGAGAAATTTCATGGGCTTATTGTTCTGTATCAAGTCAAAATGTTGGATCAGGAATAGTAAATCATCAGGTTTGCCATAAAATTTATATTTTAAATTAAGTAATGCATGATTACATTAACAGAAGGTGTGAATAGCTAACATCCACAAAGGCAAGTGGCACATATACACCACTGCAAAATATTTCCAAACAGACACCTCAGTACCTACAATAAATAGTAATCCACCACTTTTGCTGATGGTGCGTTTCCATGACATTACTTACCATGACCGACAAGTGACTTTTGGATCAGGTTATTCGCAGCTGCTGTATCCGAAGTGCAATTAGCTTACACTGGACTTGAAGTGATTCATCGTTTTAACTTCATTGCACTCCGTCAAAAAGGGTGGAACATAATTTGAAGCAGCGTTACTTATCGTCCTGTATGATATGTCTTTCACTTGTCTCTACTTCCCTTTCCTTTCATGCTGACACACCAAAGGTCATTTGATTTGACCGTTCTTGTGGATTGTGGGGATGCACAAGATCCAGTGAACTTTGAATCCTAATAAAATATTACACTCCTAAGTTGAAATACTACCTTATATAGCAAAATATAAAAACTCTGGGTATTGTTTCTGTATATTTAAGGGGATCGTAAATCAAATTCATGTCTGAAATGGCAAAACTACTGCCTTGACTAGAATTGTTTAATTTTGGATCATATTTTGATGTATCTCCTAGTTATTTATCCTGAAGAAGATTTAGGTTTTAAAGAGAATCATAGCTAAAATAAAATAACTGGTGTGAGTGACTCTTCAAATACTTCCATCTTTAGAGAAAAACACTGCGGGACAAAGATGAAACTCTGCTGGGATTTTGAATTTCAGCCATATCAACAAGACTCTCTTTTATTTGCTTGTTGAGCGAGATCATCTTTTTCTTCCACCGTTCAGAGAGCACCCTGCCCAGCAGGGGCCACATCCATGATTAAGGTTTCTAGGCAGTGATACAGCAAAAGCAAACACATTAGACTAAAGATTTCATCTCTGCAGCAACACAGAAAAGAGCAGTATGCCCACTTCCCCCCCCCCCCCCCAGCCCTTCCCTTATCCTACCATCTTTTTATTCTACACTTGTCAAGACGTCTTGTCACTTCATTCCTTTCAGTTTCTTGGGACACAACAGCTGACACATGGTAAATTACAGAAAACCTAAACACAAATATTAAACTATATCAGCAGAGTATTAGCATTTCTCAAGCTCTCAGCATTTTATTATTTTTTGAGAAAAAACTTCATTCTGAACTAAAAAATACACCCCACTATTGGAGATATGATTTTCTAGAATAAAACCACCATTTCGTATGCAAGAATGCCTAAAACTGCCCTACGTTAATCTGATCTTGCATATAAAATACCACCTTCTTTGAATCTCTTTGACACGTATGCAAAAATGTAGTCAAAAAACCACCAACCCTTGATAGTAAATTACACAAAAAAATTTCAGCTAATAGTTACTTTTGATGATGTGATTGTTAATTACAGGTTTTTATAGAACACAGAAATGTTCTCCGAATGGTTTAAAGAACAAGCAGGGCTGTACTCGCTGTGATCATGGAAGCAGAGACAAGGAATGTTACAGAAATAGCACCTTGTGCTGGTGGAGAAACTGTCACCCTCTGAGTTCTCCAGGAAATCTACTTTCCAACTAAAAGTTCCCAGAACATCAATGTCTGCCAAGACATCAACTTCATTACACTATTCTTATTCTGTGTATGCAAAGCCAGTGTATTTAATTAAAATTATTTAGGCTAAAAGACTCTTACTCAAATATTTGAAAAAAAAAAAAAAAAAAAAGCAGTTAAACATTCTGTTAAAGCCAAACCTGTTCTCTTAGTCCCTTCAAGGCTTATGTGGCCCACGCTGCCTGATAAAATGTATTTTACAGTTACAGATTGATAGATACTACGACTATAATTTTCCTGTGCTTTCTGAGAACTAAGGACACCATTATGAATTTATCCATGGCTATGACACAAGGATTATTATATCAGAACAAAATATCAAATTCCATCAGAGCTTTTCATAGAAAAAAAGGGATTCTTCAGAGGAGCAGTAAGAAGAAAACGAATAAGTAGTCCTTTTTAAAGCCTGCTTCTTACCTTTTCTCTCTTCTTTTTTTTTTTTAAGTTATGCACGCTCTAGACCTTTCTTTCTATCTTCAAACTTAATGGCGAGCCTGTGCACAAAGGACTCAGCAAATAGCACAGCACAATCACGTTCATCTTACTGCAGTATCTGTTTATTTGTGCTATGGGCAGGGATTTTTCCCTTTCATACATCATTCACTACTAGCCAGACTGATTTCACAATGTCAACTCAAAAAACAGCCTTCGCATGAAGAAAAGAAAAAAGAAAGGGGGGGGAAAAAAAAAAAAAAATCTGTCTTTTGTTGTTGTTTTGAATATTAGCCACAGTGGGCCCTAGATTTCATTTTCTCTGCCCTACTTCAGAAGCTCCGTTGATAACAAAGGTCACATGAACAGGACAGAAAAATAAATAACATTTTCTGCCATTTTCTTGGTTTTGAAAGTTCTTCTATTGTCTGTGAACACAAAGGACATATCATCTCTCTGACGCACCAAGAAAGGCCTTGATTATAATGTTTCATTGCCTCAATCTCTGTTTCAATTAAGAAGCTGTTTGGGTGATACTTCCAAAGACACAAAAGCAGCTAAGGCATCCAAGTCTTCCTCTAAATTAACGGGAAGAGGGAGCTTCACATACATTCATAGCCTTGTTACTGCTTTGCCCATCTGACTTCTTTTTCTGTAGTGAAGCAAGAAAAATAAGTTAGATCACAGGGGCTGGATAACAGCTTTACGTACTGAGAGGCTCAAGCACCTTTCATGTAATAAGGATTGTTCACCATCTTTCTCACTATTTTAGACCGTGTTGCAACTTGGAAGGGAAAACAAATCTCGCTACTGCATTTACTAACCAGATTAATCTTAAATGAACATATAATTGGAGATAAACCTAACTCCATTAATTAACAGGAAGCGAAAACAGGCATGCAAATCCCAACTGAGACTCAATAAATTAAGAGAATAACAACTGTGATTGCTCTGACCATCCACATATTTTATCATTATGTAAATAGAGCATGGGTAATCAACCCATGAAGTTGAACAAGAACTGGCTGTGAGTAGTCCTGCGTTAGACAACTAGAGAAAGCTGCTGTATTTTTTTTTAATCTGAAACATCCCAAATAACATCTCCATTCTTGAGAGCGATTTTTTATTTGACACTCCAATTAAGAGAGCTTGCTCTTTGTTGAGAGTGAAAAAGATTTGTTTTAGGATAATACAGAGACTAACTTGATTTCCATAGCCATAATGACTTAATAATTAACAACACTCTCAATTCCACCATATAAATGCACCATGTGATCTTTTCAATTTGTTTAAATGAGAGGTGAACAATGCTTAAAGTCCACAATAAGAGTCTTCATTACAAGTAAGATTCAATTTAATCTTCCATTTTAAAAAAGCGTTAATGACATTTTCCCCCAAAACAATAAAAATGCACAAATCCCTCCATCTTGACAGGAATGAAAGAGAAAGAAAAGTGAAAATTGCTCACATACCTGCAGGTGATTTTTTGCCTTATTTATCTGAAGTCACCGCAATCATGTGGCTCAGTCTCCTGGGCAGAGTGCTTCGTTCTATGAAGAATATTACAGATAACAGCAGCCTGAGCAGCATAACTATGGTTTTAACCACTTGCTCCTGTGGATGTTGTGCTGAAGGGAACCGTCACAGAAGTTTCCCATAGATACTGTTGGTGAACCAAGATAGGATAGAGGTTATGCCTCTTCTACCTTTATCTGACCATTTATTAGCAAGTGACTTTCACCAGTTCAGCTTCAGACAACCTATCTTCATCATTTCAGGTCTGCTTAGGTGGTCCCTGCATGCTGAAAGCAAGTTGGTGTCTTTCAGTTTTGCTGCAGCAGGCAGATGTCAGGCCTCAGGTCACCAGTCATCCTGCTCGGGACGACAGGCGTCTGGATAAATCTGCTGATGCATACACTTGACATCTGTTCTCTAATAGCTACAGAAATAGGATTTGTGTGGGCCCACTGTGAAGGAACTGCTACCAGCCTTCAATCTGGGGTAACAGCTCTGGGGCCACCTTCATGAGCAACATTTGGTATGGGACTACACCCTTTCTTATAAAAAAAAAAAAAAAGCTCTCAACTTAGTCAGCAACATACATTCACTCCTACAGATTTGCAACAGCCTTGAAATAGTCTACGTGGCTCAGGAGAGTTGACATCCTTACACTGAGCAAAAAAAACCCAAACACGCATATAGTCATGGGGCCTTAATTTCACAACATACTCCTTTTGCCCTAGAAAGAAAGAGATACTTTCATTTTGTATTGGTTCAGCCTCCATCTAACGTCAGATAATTCCTGCTTATGTAAGTCAGAGGTCCCCTCTGGGCAGTTGCAGATGTATTGCCAAGAAACTCGTGGGTCCCAGGTCAGAAAAGCTGAAGAAGAGACGAGGTTTGGGTGATGTTTGGTGATGGAGGCCATCTCACTTCCCCCGCTCGTGCTCAAACTGTGTTTTAAAAGAAGAAAATATCTTTACAATGATTACTCTGACCACCTTCTCTCATCCTTTCTATCCTTTATCCAGCAATCTCTCCTTAAAAAACCGGCAAAGGATAGAATTAAAAAAAAAAAAACAAGGAACAACATAGTGTTTGCCAAGCTGTGTAGTTCACTGTGACCACCCTCTCCCCCAGGCTCCATCTGCTTCAGCAAAAGCTGTAGTTAGCCAACATCTTTTCATAGGTAAAACTATTTCTGATGAGTCTTCAGGAACACCTAAACCAGCTGCCTATTAATGAATAACTGTATGATGCAAAGGGCAGCAGCTTTCACTGCTAAAACTGATGGCCCTGGCTTAGCTCAATGACCACAGTTACTCATTTTGGACTCCAAGGATAGGAGGTTAACTTAGACTCATCACTCCTTCCACATCCCCCTAGGGATTTACACCACGTACCTATGGGTGGAATCAGACAAAACCACAGATGACAGATAATATTGTGAGGGGTTTTTTTTTGGCCAGCAGCTATCTTCTGGAAGCCTGGTTGAAGGTGCTGAACAACCCTACCGATCCAAAGCAAGATATGTTTTGCATCATCAACTGTTTTGCATAAAGTTTCAACAGCCAAAAGCCATGGTTTGGGTACAGCTCTGGTTTGGGTACCCTGCTCATTGTGTGCAGGATTGTAACTACAAATGCATTGCTTCATCCTGTTATCAGGGAATATTGGCCAGCAGTGTCATGAGGTCTCAGAGAGGGAGAAACTCGGAGGGAGGACAATGAGCTGGAAGCACTGTTGGCTTAGTTCCCAATTAACTGATCTTTTGGAAGAAAATACGTCTCAGTGAGGGGCAACATTTTACATGAGGAAAATACAGGGAAGAGCGCTGCAGAAACTGAGATTATTTTCTTGTTCATATTGAAGAAGTGCTTAAAAATGAACTCATTAGAGGCCTCTGCATTGTGCATACAACTGATCAAAGTTCTCGTGTATATTGAGCTAATCTGTCAAGCAAAGGTCCAGAGTTAATCTGTCTTGCAAAGGGCCAGATTTCCAACGCACTAAGACAACCATTACAGGGTAAAGCTCTGCAGAGACGTCAAACATCAAATCCCTTTGAAAACAGTTAAAAGCAAAGTCTCTTTACCTTGCTGAGTGCTACACATCAGCTTTGCTAATCCCTTACAAAAGTTAAATCTTTAGAAGCCAAATTATAAATTAGTATAACACAGTAATTTATTGTTTTATTATCAAAAAGTAATAGCAGAAAAAAAAAATCAATTTTGAAAGGGCTCTTTTCTGTGTCTGATTTGCCAGTTTTGCAAAACTGCAATTTCCCTTGTGGGAAATCCATTATATTGTGAAAATACTACTGTATATATTGGCTGCTTTTCCATGAATTATATATCCAGCCTTTTGCATAACATACTGTCATTTTGCAGAAGCAAAAATCTCTAGTGGCGGATCGAATCTATGATGTAACCTCTTCCTCTCCAGTCCGTTAACACTACTCATCCCAGTGTGTTACTAATGTACTGAAGATTAATCAATTAAAAGAACTGTTGTGGTATAATACAGTTATTCCTGCAGAGAAAGCATTTTTGTCTAAAACCAACGGTTATAAAAATTTTAAATATGTAAATTAGTAATCTGAACTGACTCACAAAAACCACTCCATTGCCTGTAAATATTATGCTCTGTATAAACTTCTAAGGTCACTATAGTTTACTTGCTAAGCATTTCTCTTTATTTCAGATTTGTTTTCCTCTGCAAAAGAGGAATATGAAGTTCACTTGGAGAAAATATATGTCCCGGGGACATTCTGTATTGAATGACTTGGCTTTCTCTCTGGAAGTGCTTGTACTATTTTGAGAAATGGATATATAGTGGGGTGGTTACCAATGGTTCCTTTTGTTGTAATTTCTGAAATGGAGCTTCTCATGTTTCAGAGAATAATTGATTTTTTTTAAAATAGCTTTCCTGTAGCTGTACAACTCATTTTATTCTGGCACTTTTTCTTTTTTTTTTTTTTCCTCCTTTTTTTCCCGTCCTCTCAGATGCTTAATTATCTTTTGCAGTAGTATATACAATCAAATTACACAGCTGCTAGATAGGTAGCTTCCTGGTATCCATTAGCATTCACAAAAGAAAAGAATGCTTTTAGAATTTTGTCACAGGCACTGCAGTTACCTTTTTTTTTTTTTTTTCCCCCACCATTATCGTATTATTAAAATTGCGCTTTCAAAAAGAGTGCTAATACAATGTGAAATCTTAGTTTTATCATAAGAGCAAAAAATAAGGCTCGGGATTTAAACTTTGTCTGCATTAACATCCCTTTGTGATTAAGTACTTCACACAACTCAGTGCTATATACAATATTATTATATACATTATTCCTCTGAAGCCCCCTGAAGCACAGGAGGCTTCAGACTGACTAGATTTAACCTCCAGTGATCAGAAACGTAATTTTATGTCTTCACTTCAGATCTTCACACCAATGCTGATGTTTGTTGTAGACACTTACCAGTGCTATGGCCTATACATCTTGAAGCTTTTATACATATATAAACATACATACAAATCAATGACAATAATGTTTTCCCAGACTTCTTCGCTTTAAGCAAGCAGATGCAAAAGAAACAACAATTTCCAAAAAACACGATCCCTGTTTTTTTAGATGCTTTGAGGATACAAAAGTGGTTATACAAACCTGCCCGTTGCTACATCATCTCTGCTGATTCTTTTCCCTCCTCATGAGGCCCTTCATAGAGGGTTTTTACCAGCACGTCCTGCTGGGAAATTACCACTTATTTTGGGCAAAAGTAAGCAGCTGCAACCTTAAAATGGAGAGTCTACACATGGTTGCTGCCTGATCTTCCTCTGTTGTAGCTTGCTGGGCTTTTTAGTTTTCAGACAGGGGAATTAGGATACAAAGAGAATTTGAGACATATCAAAACAGTGCCTTGCACTTCCTTTTCTCCTTCCCAAGAGTTTCTGAGGAAGGAGGAGATGAGTTTAGTTTGGCAACTCTTTATGGACAACATAGACAGCACTTGAACAGTAGTAGTACATAAAAAGTCTTGGTTTAGCTATTGTGGGAAAAGAAGGCTAACCCTGAAAAAAAAGAAAATTTACTCTTAGTGCAAGGGAAAATAATTTGCCAACCTAGACAGCAAAAATATTAAAAATAACCTAAGGCTTGACTTATCAATTATTCGTCACGTATTGCTCTAGTTTTCTCCACCCATCTCATTCATCATCTGCTGGTCAAAAATTCAGTAGAAAACTTTTTTGAGTTCACAAGAAGTCAGTGTTCTGTAGACATCAGGTGTATCAGGAAGCAATGCATCATTCAACAAAGGGAAATGTTTATTATCAGACTACCTTCTAATACTAAACCAACTGATTATCAGGAAACAGTTTTGAAAGGGTTGTTTGTTGTTTTTTGTTTGGGTTTTTAAAAAAATTTTGTACCTTAGATACATTATTCAGAAGAGCAGTAATCTGGCATTAACGTTTAAGGATTTTTCTGCTTTAAATTTGCAACAGGAAACAAATTTAGATCTTCTTACCAAAAAACTTAGCAGCTATATAGCAAGAGGCCAGAGAGCATCAGCTCCACCGTGAAAAGTTTAAGCTGTGCTCAACTCACCCACAAATTAAAGTATAAAACTGTACAGATGACAGGAACCTGAAATAAGTGTCATAACACATGCAGAGAAAGCATTTATAAAACTAAAATATTATTTGGGAAGGGATTATAAAGACAATCAAAAGTATGGAACAACTTCTGCATCAGGAACTTCAAGGTAAATTGGTCTTCTTAAGTATTAGATGATCAGATCTATGAAATCATATATGGAGAAGATGAATAAAGGTACAGCCATTCACTGTTTCTTTCAAGAGACAAACTAGGAGCATCGAATGAAGCAAGGCTGGGAAAAAAAAAATAAATAAAAGGAGATGGGTCTACACACCTGATGTAGTGCAGCTGGAAAGTCCTTGTAGATCTTTTAAGCTTATACAGGTTCAATAGGCAACTTGGAAAAGTTCAGAGAAAATATCTGAGAGGGATTATTATATTCCAAGTTTGAGTAGGCACTTCTGGTCATGAAAATGTCTTGGCTACGAATTCTTAGAGACTAGAAGAACGGTATGGGGCAGCAACACCATCTTCTGGTACTCTTGCCTACACAGCTCCTCTCAGCTGGAGTTGGTAACAGGGTTCTGGACTGGGTGTTTGCCTCCACAGTATGGCAAGTCTCATCGTCTAAATATGAATTAATAATATTAATGCTTCCGTTATTTTATTAAGGTGAATGAAATTTTCCGAAGTGAAAATCACTTTCACAGGCTCCGAATCCTGGAACAGCCACTGATTCGATTGATCCAGTCAGGCATTAATAAATAGGGAAAAATCACGGCCTCAGGGCAACACCCTGGGTAGGATGGCTGCTGAAGGGTGTGGTACAGCACGGCCACCCAAGTGTGTCACCAGAGTCACCGTCTACTGCTGTAGCTCCACACACAACACAAACACACTAGCACAAAACCAGAAAGAACCATTCTGAAGGAAACTTAGAATTGATGCACAGGTACAGATATTTCTTCTCAGTACTCTACACACATTAATATACGTCCATGAAAACCTCTACAGTGGTTGGCCTTTAAAAAACCCCACCGTTTATGAGCCAAATCTCAAACGTGAGGATACTGATTTACATACAGTTATGCTCCAAACCCTCCAAATGAAAACAAAGTTGATGACTTAAATCCCCCCAAACCGTTAGAGGCAGATTTTTGGTAATATTTCTGACATCAGTTCTATTGTTTCTCCCAATAATGCACTGACCTAGATCTGTTGGTGTAATTTTTCAGCTTCTAATACTGATAATATTGCTTTTAGACAGTGGTTTCAGGGCCCTTTTGAGATGAGTTCTTCAAAGCTGTAGCTTAATCCATTCTTTATTAGCTTCTGTAAAGTGATTACTTCTTCAGGGCTGGATGGAAGTACTTAAAGAAAATGAGCATTCTGTTACCAAACATCACTGCTCTACTTCCAAAGCATTTTAACGCTTTAGGGTTGAATGATGGGGATATAAAACAAGAGAAGACACTAACAGAAAAGTTTCATATGGTAAATGTGTTGACACTATGACATTTTTTTAACGAAATCCCAAAATGTGACAGGTTCTCAGGGACTGATGGCCTGTGACGGGCAATCTTGAGGTCACTGGAGCTGATACTGCTGTTGAAATGTCATTTTATTTTTTAGTTCAAAATGAAAAATTGCTCTCTGCATGTAGTTTATTAGAATCCTGTTGCAACTAGGGGCAAGTCACATCACTGTTGCAGATTATCTTTGCAATACTCCTTCCATAGCACACGGGGAAAAAAAAGAAAAAAACAAAACAAAACCCAGATCTACTGCATCTGTCAGATTGCAATTAGATGGGGACTTTTTCTTCACCCATGTGAACTCATTCTGCTAATTCCATGAAACCTGTGTTGATTAACACTAGGCTAGGATGGTTTCAAGGAATACTTATTTGACTAATAGCTTTAGAAAATAAGAAGTACCTGTGATCACGGAGAATTGCCTGCTTCAAGGGCAAAGCATGTCTGCCAACTTGAGCACAGCTTTATCATTTCAGATGGAAAATTCAAAATAATGAATGAAATAAAGAAAAAAGAAAGGAATAATAATAATAAAAAAACCCTAATTAATTTCAGAGCTGTTGAAAGCCAGAAATTTCAAAAAAGACCCCAAGTCCTGGATGTTATTTTTATAAACATCTGCATATCAGTCTAGCCAATGGCTACTGTAGGTATTTCACAATAAATAAATTGTTTGAAAGATAAAAACATTTTGAAGTTTCTTTAGGAATAGAAACCGTTCCCCCAAAAGGCAAAGATGTATTAAAGTACAGGGCACACGATACCACCGGTGGGAGGGTTGAGACCCAATCTATCACAGTATTAAGAGAACGACTGTGTTCCTAAACTGAGACAGAAGAGAAACAGACCCCTTTAACGGTCTGTTCATGTAAGAACAGGGGTATGGCCTGACTCAGAGACGTACAGCTTGTGAGGAGTTCCCAACCAAAATGCCACCAAACAGCACAGAGACTTACAAAAGCAGTTTTAAAGCTAGAAAAACTTTTGAACTCATTTATCAAAGTACTTGTAGTTTCCACCTCAAGGTGAAACAATAATAAATAGTTTAAAAAGTTAATTGGGTTCCCAAGCTTCTTTAAAAAAAGCAAAATTATACTGAATTTTTAAAGGAAAAGATGGTATAAGACAAAAGCTTGCTAATGAATCATTCCAGCCTGCTCTTCTTCACACGCTCAAGGAGTAACCAAGTTCAGAGCCAAGACATTCCTTTTAATAAAGGAAAATACAACATCCACAGCAATACAGATCCTTGAGGAAAAGAAAAATTTTGAATAACTGGACACAAACCTGCTCCCAGGTCTTAGGGAAGACAGAGATGTGGGCAGGATCACTGCAACATGCCTGATGTGGAGGGTAGAGCTCACTTGGGGGGTCAACATCTGCAGGTTCAAGCAGCCACTGCTCCAGTGCCTCCAAACCACTGGCTTTGAGGAAGGAGTCAGCAGGACGTCCAGAAGGGAAGTGCTCCCTCCATTTGGGGGATTTAAAAAAAAATTCCTAGGGAGAACTTGCAGATTCTCTGCTGTAGCACTCCCTGGCTCTGGTTTTGGCAGATTGTTACTCTGGAATAATTAATAACTTCAAGCCCACCACAGAAATACTGTCTAATCGGAAAATTGTAAATCCAGTATAATCCAAACCTGTTCCATTTCCAATTCAGCCAGAAAAAAATTAAATTTCTGTGAGCAATTTCACTCCAGCGTTTATGCATTTGGGGTAGCATCACACATCCTTAAAACGTCATAGTCCAGCTGGGTGTCTTCTGCTGGGTCCAACAGAAAGATAAAGCTGTCTATAACGGCTTTACCAACATTCTTGCCATGTAGCAACACCTACAATGCACCCCGTGACACTGTCCTCAACCATAAGACGCAGCAAGAGGAGTGCACAGAGCTGCTGCAGGCAGAGCAGGTGAGGTGCCCCCTCTCTGGGTCTGCCTCTGCTTCTGGGGTCAGGAGGATCTTTTTTGAAAAAAAAAACAAAAAAACAGCCCTACATTTATTCTCTCTCTTTTTGGGCAAATGTGTCAGGGAGCAGAAAGACAAGGGGAGTATCTCCTGCTCCCTCCCATTCCGGTGCTCAGCTGGGAACCGTGTCTACCTGCAGATTTTGCATTCAGGTCCTCTAATGAAAAGGTGTGGTTATACAAAGGGCAAACACAATACAGCAGTATTATTGCTGACTTGATTGTAAACCGAGTCAAAATACAAAATAAAAGCGAGGAGAACGTTAGCAAGGAAATAAGAAATAGCAGCGTATGACAGTATTGAAACTCAGATGCGAGAAATAAAAGTCGAGCACAGACAATGTGATAGCCACCGTCTGGTTCCTCTACATTAGCTTCCATAAAGGAAGAGATGAAAGCAGCCCAGGCTATTTTAACAATTACAGTAGTTCCCTGATAAAAATCAGTCAGTTGGATCTCAGAGCATACCTCTCCCACCGCAAGCTTCAGAGTTTGTCTGCAGATTGAAATGCCTTTCTAATGAAAATAAATTCAGTCTGTGAGGCTGTCAGTCTACCTCGAGCCATTTCAGGAATTCTTATTTTGACAAAGCCTCTAGAAAGCACGATCTGTGGAGGAAATACTCTACATAGGGAAGGAATAAACAGAAGGATTGAGTGTGAGAGAGTGACAGCTCGTTCAACCTTGATTTATAATCTAATAAAAAGAACAAGTACATATTCCACAGGAACTGCTCTCACCTGCACCAGGATTGTTTTTTCCTTTGTTTTCCAATGTATTTGTCCTGCAGATGCCAATTCATTTTCAGCTGATCTTGACCAGAACTGTTGTCTCCAGTTCTCTACATCATATTTTGAACATCCCGTTTGCCTCATGTTGTGGCCCCTAATTGGAAACATGAATTAACCTTCTAAGCACAAACACGAACCTTTTTCTTAGAAAGCTTGGAGAGCTTGTCTTTGATTTAAGAAGCACCAACATTATTGAATATTCACCCAAAAGCTGGTGGGTGAACCATGTAATTTCACCAGGGTGCTTGGTTTAACTATTCATCTGCCTATCTCAAAAAAAATATTTACCAGGAGTGAACTCCCTACGCTTTAGCAAGTCCTCCCTAAAAATTATTTTGAACTCTGTCACTTCATTTTCTAAATGTAAACAAAATTATAATGTCAGAATAGATACCCTCTTTTTACTCACAGTACCCTGATTTCCTTGAATTTAATACAGGCATTATATATTATCGTAAATTATATATTAACTGCATCTCAATTTTGAGCCATATACTACTAAGGAAAACATATGATATAAACCAGTAGAAAACACATCAGCAACTCATGTTAGGGAAATGAGGCAATCATTGTATCTGTTCATCTAGTTAGGCAGTAAAAATCTATTGAGAAATTGTGTCTGTTTCTGGAGATTATCTGTATCTCTCCATGTCCTTCTGAAGCACTGTTACAATTTTCTAAAAGGAGGAAAAAAACCAAAAGAACACAATTCTAATTTAAAGTCCATCAAGCATTTTTGGTAGGTTTTCATGTACTTCCTCAATTTCATATCTTGGCAGCAAAGCCAAATAAAGCATTTTTAAAGTTTAAATAATGTAGCTTGTTTTCCTAAGTATTTAATTCTGTTATCAACAGGGAAAACAACACAGTCTATAGGACACAGCTTGAAACCTTCAGTTCTGTATTTTGCTTTGCCAAACACCCGGTTCGAGTTGGTCAAAACACTTCACCTCTCTTTCCCTTCTCATTCTTGTTTCTTATCTGCTCTATTTTGGCTACAGCCTCTTTGGAGCTTTCTCATTCTGTGTTTGTACAGTGCCAGACACAACAGGAGCTTGATGCTGCTTGGGACCCCGCTGTGGATGTCCTACTGGTCCCTTTTGGGGACACTGGGAAGGATCATCTTCTCCTGGTGCCACACTGGGGTGTGCCAGGTGTTGTGTCTGTTGGCTTGCTCGCTCACTGCCTTTGCTGCTTCTCAGGGATGCAGGAGACGTGTGAGGTCTGTAAAATAAATTTGGCCATGCTTTGGCAGAGGCCCACTGCAGCTGCCCATTTATTAGTGGTGTGGTTCTCAGATAAGCCAGGAGTGAATTAGGAGAAGGAAGGAGAGCGTGCGTTGCACCGCCCAGCGATGGCACGATGGGCACAGGGCAGCCACCGAGGCAGGTGGGGAGGGGACAGACACCACCACTCCCCCTATAGGGGACAAAAAGGAGAAAAAGGACGATGCTGTTCCTGCAACAGCTTTCAGAAGTGTTAGGAAAGTTCTGTCTCAATTAAACTGCATTCCCATCTACTTTTGTCTTACCACGGAGCCTCAAAATATAAGTCTGAAATGAAGCACAAGACCCTGTCAGGACGGAAGTGATGAAAAAGCTGGATGAGAGCTAGATATATTTTCTTTTGGAAGGAAGAAGCACTTGTCACTGCTTCAGATTCTCTCTTTCCAAAATATTTTCCTCCTCACCAGAGCCCTTGGGATACCGGAGTCAATATCAATCAAATGCAGTCAATCCTACAATACTGAATTTAAATGTGGTCTTAATAGTGCCTCTGCCACTGAGAAATGTTACAGCAGAAACGCTCCTAAAAGACAGGCGCAAAAAATTGCTCTAGCTGGGCTTGCTTTGCACAGCTTAACACTCCTCAGTGTTTCCCCTCCCAGGGGAATGGCTTTAAGACACCCATCTTTGCTATTTTCCTTTCAATTTTTTTCCGTAAAGGAATACTGGACAGGGTGTATTTTACAACTTTCAGCATCTCTTTGGAAAAGATTAAGAACATGGCATCCCAACACTATAAACATTTATGCATAAAACACTACAGTTACAGGTGGTGCTCATAATCATGACTAACGTAGGTACAGTCAAGGGCTACAAATATTTACACATTATTAAAGTTTCCTCAGGTCAGGTATACATTTCCTTTATTCTACTCCATAAAGCAGCCGTAAATCTATTCTGCTATCCTCCAACAACCATTACTCCATAATGGTTTTATTGATTAAAAAAAGTGTTGTAGAAATATTCGTTATTAGTATTCATAATGTTTAATACTTTATGTGATCCATAGCACCTATTTAATTGTTCATCAGAGCAAAACTGTCATATAAATTATACATGGGAAAAGGAGAGAATTGAGTAAATATGATTCAAAACAGTAATGTTAAGTAAGACCATTCCTCTGACATCCTGCAGCAAAAAACCCATGACTGTACGAGAGCTACTACCGTAAGTGTGATGACTCGGATCACTCACACCCTCCAAATCACTCTCCAGGCAGCAAGAGCACAATCGGCACCAAAAGCACATTCCCTTCTCAGTTATCAGGAGTCCTGGTCACATCGGCTTTCAGCACTACTACTTACTCAACATCGTAATGAATTAAGATCTTAATGAATTAAGATCTGCATCTATGCTTTTCCAGCGACACACTGGTATTGTGTTTACACTAATTGCTCAGAGGCTTTCACCAAGTGCTCTTCAAGTAGCTGAGCACCTGCAGGTTGCAGGTACCTCACTGAGAGACTTATTTTTAGATCCTGTTCAATAGCTCTGCCTGTTCAATGTCAACAGTATGAAATGAAGTCTGCTGGGCTAAGCTGTCCAAGAGCTGTAAACACAAGTATGTATGCTGCTTTACAGGACCTGTTTTAAATGTACAGCTGGTTTACAGACTAACGCTTTAAACCCAACCAGTCTTTAGGGCCGGCTGAGAATATTGTGTTACTAATCTGCTTGACTTCCATGCTACATAAAATAATGGAAACTGTTGTGAAGGGCAAAAGCTGTTGTGATATGAAAAACAATGACATAATTTGAGGTCACTGAAGTAAGAGGAAGAATATAAATAATTAATCACCTTGACATTTTTAGGAGGTTACAGATAAGAGTGATAATGGAAGTTCCTGTGATGCAATTTATGGGGATTGTCACAAAACCATTTCACGTGACAGAAGCCAGCTCACCTTGATAATAAATCTCAGCGACCCTGGGCATTTCACAGGGATGGATAAAGACCCACTTCTGAAAAATAAAGAAAATTTTGAATCCTACAGAGGGTAGAAACAAACACAAGTAGCCTGGGAGGAATACAGAGAAAATAACCGAGCAGCCAGGGATCAGGTTAGGAAGGCCAAAGCCCTGATAGAATTAAATGTGGTCAGGCACATGAAGGGCAACAAAAAATACTTCTACAGGTACAACAGTGATAAAATGAAGACTAGGGAAAATGTGGGCCCTCTCTGGAAGAAAACAGGAGTCCTGGTTACCTGTGCTATGGAGAAGACTGTGGTACTCAACAATTTTTTTGCCTCAGTCTTCATCAGCACGGGCTCCAGCCACACTGCCCAAGATGCAGAAGACAAAGGCAGAAGATCAGGTCTGAGACCATCTAGGGAACCTGAAGGTGCACAAGTCCATGGGACCTGATGAGATGGGTCAAGTGGCTAAGCCACTATCCATTATTTTTGAGAAGTGATGGCAGTCTGGAGAAGTTCCTGCTGACTGGAAAAGGGGAAACATTATCCTCAATTTTAAAAAAAGGAAATAAAGAAGACCCGGGGAACTACAGGCCAGTCAGTCTCACCTCTGTGCCCAGCAAGATCATGGAGTGGATCCTCCTGAAAATAATTCTAGGGCAGATGGAAAATAAGGTGCTGATTGGTGATAGCCACCATGGCTTCACTAGAATGAGTCATGTCTGAAGAATCTGGTGGTCTTCTACAACTGGATTACAGTGCTGATGGATAAGCGAAGAGAAACTGATGTCATCTACCTGGACTTGTGCAAAGGTTTCGACACTGTCCTGCACAACATCGTTGTTGGATTTCATGGATGGATTACTCGGTGGATAAGGGATTGGCTGGACACACTCAAAGAGTTGTGGTCAACAGCTCAATGTCCAAGTGGAGAGCAATGACGAGTGGCATTCCTCAGGGGTCGGGGTTGGGACCAGTGTCGTTTAATATTTTTGCTGGAGATGTGAACAGCGGGATCAAGGCACCCTCAGCAAGTTCAATGACGACACCAAGCTGTGTGATGCGGTGACATGCTGGAGGAAGGGATGTGCCATCCAGAGGGACCTGGACAGGCTGGAGAGGTGGGACGTTCAAACCTCATGGAGTTCAACAAGGCCAAGGGCAAGGTCCTGCACAGGGGTCAGGGCAATCCCAAGCAGAGATCCAGGCTGGGTGAGGAGCGGATGGAGAGCAGCCCTGAGGAGAAGGACTTGGGGGTGTTGGTGGATGGAAAACTGGCCACAGAAGCTGTGGCTGCCCCCTCCCTGGAAGGGTTCAAGGCCAGGTTGGACGGGGCTTTGGGCAACCTGGGCTAGTTTAAGGTGGCCCTGCCCGGGGCAGGGGGTGGGACTGGATGTGCTTTGAGGTTCCTTCCAACCCAAACCACTCTGTGATTTTATGATAAGACAGGGCAGTGCTTGTACAGGAATGCACCAGAGCAGACATTTTGTTTTCATTTGGTAGCTTGTTTTCATCAAAGGCAGCTGCATCATTAATGGAAAACAGTTTTATAAACACTTTTTTTGCCTCTACTGACAAAATAAAAACCAGTGTCTCTAACTAATAACAATACAGTGACAAGAAGAATAACGGCTCTTTTTGCTTTAGTAGGCTTTGGTGTAAATACCCACACCTTAATTCCTTTTTCCCTTCAGTAAACGCCTTCTGAGTATGAAAAACATATTAGAAACAAATAAATTGAACCCTATCAAATTTGTCAAAATACTGAAGTGCTTTTTAATGACACTACTACAGTAGCATCTGTCATCCACTTTTGTGTGTGCATGCACAATATATGGGGCAGGGGAAAAGTCTTTATTTCCCTCTTGGTGTAAGTGATCAGATGAGCTGCCCCTTAGTGTAGAGGGACCAGAAAATCCTGCCCTGACACAGAAGAGAGGCCCAAAACCAAAACTCTCTGCTTGTCTGAAGCAACCAGAAGGAGAACACTTAAAGCAATAACCATTAGATATGGTCTGTGGTAAAAGAAATTGTACCTGTGTGTAAACTGAAGGCTGTTTAAAGCCTGTGTGCTGCTCTGGTTCTCTCGCCGTCCCATCCCATGGAAGAAAACACACACTAAGAGCATTTGCAAATGCATGAAAAGTCATATCTTTTTTTAAAAAAATAAAAATCACTAAATAAACGTACTTCAAAGTGAATCAAAATTCTTTATATAGTAAATGGATATTTGTTACTACTTCATCCAAGCCCTGGTCAAAATTGATGGAGAAACCCAGCTTTCCTCTTTGCTTCAGGCTAAAGCCCTTCGTCCCCACAGAGCCACATCGCCCCTTGACCACTCAGACTCACTGGTATTTGGCTACTTAACAGCTGTTTGGATTTGAAATCTGAACATTTCCACATTCTTGCCAGAAGAACAAAGATGAGGCTGGCTCCACAGAGAGCATCCGTACTGTGAGCAAATCTGGTGGAAATAACTTAAAACAGTCCCCAAGCAGATGCGACTGTGTGGAGACAACGGTGATAAATTATTTAAAAAAAAAAAAAAAAAATCACTGATATTTACCTATTACTTGCTAAAACATGCATTCAGACCACCACCCTGCGCCTGCACACTCCTCTCCATCTGTCCTGGTTGGATGTGACTTCCCCCGTAGCACCACGCATTATCTCAGTAGCAACCATGCTCTCACACTAAACAATAAACCTTCTCACTCGTGGTACAATTTTGTCTCCAAAAAAGAACAGAAACAGCAACAGTCAAAGGTCTGAGGCTCCTCTACAGCTGGTGTTGCTCTCAGTTTTCCCACCTCTTCTCAAGGAAAAATTCTGGAGTGATGGACAGGTAGGATGATCAGCACAAGATATGTTGTTATTATTAAACAATTCACAGACGTGTTGTTTAATACAGGTACAACCAGTTTCAGCCATCCCTCTCCTACCTAACCTCTGCACCATGCCTATAAGCAGTTTATTTAGTATTTTTAGAGAAGGAGCCCAGAAGCAGGGGCAGGGGGCCGCAGAGCTTGTGTGTGAGACACATGAGATGCTGCTACCTTCACCCTCACAGACCCATGTCCTCCCACACCCCTGAGCTGCGCTGAGAGAAGACTCTTTCCAGAGGAGCACATGGGCACAGCCTGCCAAAACACAGTAAGTGGTAGAGGAGAGATTTAAGTTATTTAGCTCAAGGGGTTTCAAGTTGGATAAAGCCCTGAGCAACCTGCTCTGGCCCCTTGAAGTTACACGTGTGCACGTACACAGCGTCTTCTGCCTTCAGCAATGACTATCATGGGGTTTATGAGCTTGTATTTCTGTGCATTCCCCAACAGTAAGAACAGAAAGGGTATAAGAAGTTTCACACTGAATCCACTTCAAAAGTTTGAGAGCAGTGCTAGAATAAATTGGAACGCGGACTACACTGACCTGAGACCCGCTGCTGAGTAACCAGCACTTCTGACCTCCGACGGGCGGCTTCACACCCTTTCAGAGGTCAGCAGCTTAGATAAGGAACAAAACCACACCTCACAAAGGATCTAAAAGCTTCATCACAGAAATTGCCACTTAACTGAGCCCCGTGACAAATTCTGCACAAACAAAAAAAGGCAAAGCGCTCACGACAATCTAAAACGCTGTCGTTTAGGGTTAACATTACTTACAAAAATTGGATATTTGTGGAACGCCCAAGCATATACTAAAAGTAGGCCAGGCTTTGCAAGGAGTAGAAACTGTTGCACTGCAGGGCTCACAAACCATGCTAGGTTTGTCTTGGTCTTTTTATTCTACCTACTGCAGTAATTTAATGTCTTGTTTTGACATTTCCAGGCCTGGTTTCGGCTAATAAACTCAACAGGCTTTGTTAGGAGAGGCTATTTTGCTCACAGGAATCAGCCTCCCTGCGTGGACATAAAGGCAGGTCCCCAGGCATCTCCCTTGGGCACGTCCTCAGGAGCAAGGGACTCTCCTTCAGCAGGAGAGAGGGAAACGGAGGCAACAGGGAGGTTGAATCCCTTTCGTGCCACATAGTTAAACGCCAACCTGCAATTTTTATTGACTATATCAACCCCTGTGCTGTTACAAAACCTAAAATACATTGCCAGCAAATAGATATGCACAGCAAATACAAAACCATGTCTGGGAAGAGGCTCAGGCAGAAATGCGGGGCTTTTGTAGGATCAATGCTTGTGGTTTGTTTGTTGTTTTTTTTTTTTTTTTAAAAAAAAACCAACACACTGATGAAAAAAGATGGCATTATCACTGAAGTATTCATATTCAATTTAAAATGGATTAGAGAGCACTCAGAGTGTAAGTGCTGCGCTTTAAGTAGCAATGATATTTCAACTATGTATACAGCGTATTACATTTCATCTCTTTGTACTTCTTATGAAGGCTTCGGTGCAGCTTCTGGTATCTACACTGTTATTAAAGCTTCTCGTTGTAATACATTAAAGAGTGTAAATGCTTTTTTGTATTAATCCTTCACATGCTGTCCCTCTCTTTGCCTCTTCAGCAACCTTCAAGAGTGCAGATGTAAACAGAGACGGAAGAGCACTCCAGCAAAGGAACCAAAAAGGATGTGGCTGGAGTGCGTATCTACAGAAGAATAGTAAGAGCCTTGGGCAAGCTAAGTTATCCAGCACCTCTGAAAAGCAAAACTAATCTTGCAGATCTTTTTCTGCTAGAGGACACAGGCTGGAAGCCTGCAGGGCACCACTGCCAGCAGCACAAGCAGCAGGATGCCCACACCGCCCGTCCCGTGCGATGTGCACGGGACATCCTCGCTCACGTCACCAAGTATTTCTAGTTTTAGTGCTCAACCGTTATAAAGAAATCTTTGTGTGGAGTAAATCCAGCAAACGGCTTTGCTCAAACCACAAAACAGACACTCCAGTCACTGTTGTCCGTATTGTAATACTAATCTCTCTAAATAACAAATTCCCACAAACCCTGCATATTGCATATTGTTTCCTATTCATATTTTATTCCAGCAACTTCTTTCTGAACCCATACCGCAGCTATTTGCTACTTACACTGAAAGAGTCTGTGAAGCTGCAAGCTGTAATTTAGTTTTCCTTCACACAATCACGTGTACATACACATATGCAGACACATTTCTTGCATAAAATGTCATCAATTCAAAATGGAGAAAATGGATATCCAAATTTCCACAGCTCACAGATGACAATATAGCAGGCTCTTTCACAGAGCAAATCTCATTAATCCTCTCAAAGGATACTAGTTTCCCCAATTCATCATCCTTAATTCATCATCCCCTTCGTATTGACTCTCATATTTATCGAAGAGCATGTGAGTACCCTCGAACTAATGAGATCATGTTAGATCTGGTACTGATAAGCCACCATAAGGCTGGACTGTGTTATTGTACTGTTATTTTGTTGTCACTTGGACAATAAAGTTGTCTTCATACAGATATTTTTACCATATGGACATATCAACGTGGCTGGCAGTAGCTCACAAATCACCCTCCGTTTCACCGTATGAGCGCGCACCAGGCAGCTCTAATCTTAACCAGACCATCTCCACCTTACCCAGAGACACTGAAAATCGAAGTTTCATTCATTTCCCAGACTATAACGCTATACAAATGCCCTATGAAGTAACGAATGTACGAAATCAGAATAAACCGAGCTTTGGTTCGTATATTTAATGTTTACTGACTATTAGAATGGTCTTTTCAGTAGGTCTCCACCTAATAAAAGCAAATTAGTAACTGATAATTTATCGCAGCCTAACTGTCAAAAGAAAGAAGCATACAAGTTTAGAAACAGCAAGTGAGGAAGATAAATGGAAAACTAAATTATATGATGAAAATAGGATTGTGAGGTTCAGTTTTACTTTAAATTATCAAACTGGGATTGAGAACATAAAATACATGTATTTTAATGGCTTTTGACTGACAGTTTCCAGGTGGGTAAGCTCCAAGCCTCTCTAAGAAGTAATTCAGTGATGCAGTCGACTGATTGCTCCAGTCAAGACATCCCTTTACCAGAGAAAATTATATGTTAAGTTCTAAAGAAATCGCATAGCAAAAAGAAAAGTATCCTTCTCATAACAGATTTGTTTCAGGCATCCTTAATCTTTTCTACCCTAGGGACAAAATCATTTTTCTCCTTAGACGTTATAGGGATCAAGTCTAAAGAAGGGTGTCGTCTCAAAAAGCCTCAGGTATTTGAAATGACTATGGTTTTGTTTGAAAACGTTTGGTACAAAAATGGTAGCTGGTCTCCGATTGTGTTGGGGTTTTTTTTGTTTGTTTGTTTGTTTTTTATAAAAAGAAAAATCAGAAACCAGGAGTGGTTTCTTTTGTTCCTTTTTTTCCCTTCAATTTTTACAATGAATCAAAAATACCTTTACCTCCCATATCAAACAATTTAAACACGGTTACTCACCCATTTCTCTGTTGTGTTTTGTAAGATGTTTCATTATATTTAGAAAATTATAGCAGCTGAAACAATTCTTTCAAGAAGAGAGTATTTTCTGCTTTTCTGTTCGAACAGTAAATACCTTAATGAACAATGAAAAGTAGAGTAAACATCACAGCAATCGACTCCAGATGTGGGGAGTGCACGCAGCAAGGTTTTGCATGGAAAACTGGTTTAAAAGAAAGGAAAATTATTAAGAAATGGAAGAACTGTGTCACTGAACAGAATTGCCACGGCTTTGGCTGCTGATTTGGGTTCCTCATTCTACGTCACAGTGGTGAGATTAACTGCTCTGAAATCTCCACCACCTCATTCTTGGTCACAGTGGTGAGATTAACTGCTCTGAAATGCATCTACCAGTGCATGCTAAAAGTGCATTTGGGGAGGTCATCTGGGCGAAAATACGTGTAAGAAGTGTGTTTACCTTGCTAAGATTTGCTGAGAAAATAATTTACTCACTCTAAGAACCACAGATATCACCGTTAGCATGGAAGTCACAGCTACCAGCATCGGTCATATTTTTATTGCTATTTATAACAAATATATTTTGCCACTTGCTCAATGCACCAGAATACTGACACTCATATTTAAATCCTTGCACTTTGTACATATTTAGATGTCACATAAACTCTTATAGGCTCCAAAGCTCAGCAAAAAGTTCTAAAGCAAGAGGACAAAGACAAAAAATTTTTCATTAAGTAGTTTTCATGGCTAAGAACCTGACTTAGAACACTGTACTCAAAAAAATTTCAAGAAGTAAAAAGAAAAAATCTTTATATTTTATGGGTGTATGATCTCTAATTTCTTCTTTCACTGTGTAGCTGACAAGTCCTGTGTTACATTAACACAGAATTTATGACCAGAATTTACATTTGAAACACCTGATGAAACACCAGTTAATAACCTGCACAGGATTCTTCAATAGCAGAGATTTCTGCTAAGACCATAATAATTATGCAACAAATGAATTAACCGGAAGAAGGTTAAATTGAGAATATTCCCTCATTAAAAATGCCTGGATTAAGTATGGTAATAGTGTACTGTATATTCACAGTAAGTCAGGAGAATTAATTACTTCTGGCAACACAAGGAACATACATGTTGAAATCCTCTTGCAAGCATCGTATATAGGCTCTCGTTTGATTTTTTTTTTTTTTTTTTTACAGTGTGATGAACACACAAGTTTAAAAGACTAGTCTCTGCGTTTTTTCGTATTTAAAAACAAACCTCTGAAAGAAATATAAGCAATATTAAAATAGAAATATTTTCAAGATCAAGGCTTTTGACTACAGCCACCTGGTAGTGATGATATGCATATCGTGTGATTTTCATCCTATTTAAGTTCCGAAGGGAGACTTCAGAAAAATATCTAACTGCTATAGCAGCCTATAGAGACTGTCTAATCACATCAGACAAAGATATCTAACTGCCATCAGCAGCGAATAACCCCCAGCATGCATTGCAGTTCTTCAGTTTTGGAAAATGGGTTGAAATCCTTTGTTCCGCAGTAACTCCACCTCATGCATTTCTGAGGCAATTACAATTTTCTCTTGGAGTAAATTCCCCTCTTACGAAAGCGGAGTATGAAGACGTTCACTTTGATCTCGTTCAGGCACTGCTATATCGTAGCCAAACCGATTTGCCTCTCCCTGCTTATACACAAGCCCTTAACGTAAGGCTGACTAAATCTCCTCATTTCTCAGAGCATCTGTACTCCCTTCACCAAAGCAGCAAGGAAAAAAAAAAAAAAAAAAAAAAAAATCAAGAAAACCAGTACCAACATGATTTTATGTTAAAAGCAACTCTTTAGGGCTCGATTTTCTGAATAAGGTATCATCTCAAATACAATAAAATAATAACTCAAACCAATTAGTAGTTTAGGGGTTCTTTCCCCTGACTCTTTGAGTTGAACCCAACTTCTGAAATGTTTTATAACTCATTGAATATTTTCTTTAATATTCTAGGCTTGACATTTTTTTTTGATTTATTAAAAAGAAGTTGTTCCTTTTTTTTTTTTTTTTTTTTTTTTAACCCTCACATGTATACAATTGTAATCGGAGTCTATGCAACTTGGAAATTTTGTTTGCTTTCTTCTATATCAGCTTGATTGAAGATTGCTCGAAGTCAGAGAGCACAAAAGGGTTCAGAGCACAGGATTTCTTTGAATAAGCTTATACTTCAAATCAGACTAGATAATTAAATTTATCCTATTACCTCTATAACTTCAATACTCTTAAATAAAGGGGTCTCCCAAAGAAGACGCTCTCTATTGCACTGGATTTTTTTGTGGGGTACATCAGCCTCATGTGAGGGGATGATGACTAGTCAACAGCCCAGAAAATAATGAACTCTCCAGGCTCTTGCCAAAAGCTGCAAGAGAAAATGTTTTCTAGAGCAAGTTGCTTTGGTCAGATCAGGTCTCTTGGATATTCCAAAGCTAGAATGGTTTCATACCATATTTAATAAAATACAATATTTAATAAAATGGATCCTAAGGCATTCATAAGAAACAGACATAGATCCCGATCCGATGATGAACCAAAGGAAACAATTAATTCCTCCAAATTATGCTCTTAACATTTGATAATGATCTAATGAACTCCCAGAAAAACAGCTCAAACAGGAATTCTTCCCAAAACATGAAATTCTCCAAAACTGCTTCTTAATCTCCCCCTCCAGGTGTTCAGCAGGACTGCATGTCAGAATATGAAGGAACTACGCTACAGGTACCAGTCCAGCCCTTATATGGTGAGGTAAGCCAACTTTTGAGAGAATTTAATAACTGATTTTATTTTTTTATTTTTTTTTTTGGAAAGAGAATAAGTATTTAGAAGGGAGAGGACATATCAAAACAAAGTTATTTCTGTTAATTAAAAAATAAATAGATTCTATTTCCCACCCCATTTATAACAGTAATTTAATCTTTTGATTTGTCATTTATAGCTCAGAGCAGAATCCTGAGGTTGTGTTCCCTTGGTTATACTTCACTGGCCAGCATTCTGCAGCACACATGTGAAACAGGGAGTATTTTATTTCACTTGTTAGCAGTCATCACAACATAAGACTCCCCTGAGCTGTCTGAAGGTAATGTTTTTTGTTTTGGTTTGGGTTTTTTTTATGGTCCCCAGAGAACAAGTGACCTTTATTGCTGCTCTGCAGCTCTGGTTTATTGATGTTTCCTTTGCATATTGCAAAGCGTTGTTTACTCTCATCAGTCATTATTGCTTTCATTTACAGTATTTAGCTGGAAAGCCAATAAGCAAGATGGACGGGGGTTTAGGGGAATGTAAAACTCACATCATTGTATTAACCACTGTACATTTTTAATATCCTTCATTAGCTTGTACAGAGTGGGTAAAAATGACACCTCATTATATTTTACTGCAGATTGCACTCAGGAGTGAAACATTACACAGAAAAGTTTAGGCTCAGAAGTATTACATCTGCCAGACTTCATCCTTGATTACATTCGGCCCAAATTATTTTCTTAGTCTTACGCCTGGCTGAAGTTTTAGTCCATGTGCAGAGTTTGGTTAAAAGCACGGAAAAGGGGAGATACATCTTTCAGTCTGATGATGAGTCAGTGCCTTTGATTTGCAATTTAGCATGCAGCATAGGAAAACAATTTTAAGTCTGAAGAGGCTCCCAGCTGGAGGCATCCAACTCTGTGTGTGCAAGTGTCTGGGAAAGCCATGTACTTACTATGGACTGTAACTCAAATTAATTTATGAGCGTTGTAGTACTTGCATAGATGATTGACAAAGCCAGATACTGTTTCTATCTAATAATGTTATATCAAAAGCTATGCATCTTATTTTATAAGTCACAATGTTAGAATTTAGTCTAAAGCAGCACTGTCAAGACTGCAACGGCCCACACATTTCTCAGCAAGCAATTAGAAATTTGCTAGTTAATAAACCTGGAATTGCAGCCGTCTTGCCCTGAAGCTGGATACATGGAAGTCCCAAGGTCCTGAGGCTTTCAGAGCTTGGGGGCCTGACACAAGGTAGGAAAAAAAACCACCAACAACCCAAGAACTTAAACACAAAATGACTTCATTAATTTTACCACTGGCATGGTTAGATCTGTGTTTGCAGTTCTAATACCACAAATCATTTTTTTGAATAGTGGCACAGCCAGTATTTACTGCAGGCTTCCTTCCTCCTGCCTGCACTTCTCGCTGCCTGTGTAGGACTCCTGGCATTCTCAGACGATAAAACCAGAGAAGAAAATCACAGTCCCACAGAGTCATACACAGCAGCACTAACACTTTCCTTCAGCTGTTCTTATTGAGAAGTCAGCAGCACAAGCCCCGACACAGTTTGTTCACCAAAAAATTATATAAAACAGCAATTAAAGAAAGCTGACTCCTCTCTCTGGCTTCTGCCATTAGAAGTATTCCCCCGCAGTAAGTAAAGGCAATTCTTAAGGAAGGTAGAAAAATAACAACTACCTCTCCAGAGGTCCAAGATGAGTATTACTACTGGGGAAAAAACCCAAACCAACCAAACTAAAAACAAACATAAAACCCCCCACAAAACAAACAAAAAACCCCAACGACAACAAAACCCAAATCCTAACACTCCACACGAAAACAACCCCATACTACATCGCTCCTGGTCCTTAAGTGTTACGTGTATGCTAAGAGTAGAGATTCCTGCCTGTGCTTCCCTTTGTAATTAGTGTTGAAAAGCCAAGATGCTGGGCATCATTTCCAGCAGTAGAGATGAGTTTGGCACTTTTTAGGTTTGGACTCAATCTCACTGGTGTCCGTGTAGAGCTAGCAGGTAACATTTGTGCTACCAATGCCTGCAGAGACGTACACGACTGTGATAAATGATGGCTAGACAAAAAGCTTGCTCATAAATGATGTCCAATAGGACCAACTCCTGCTTTCCCAGCAGAAGGTGAGAAAGGGCACTTCGTGCTGGCAGAGCCTGAAGCTCTCCTACCCAGGACTCAGTGTCTGTGTGTCTGTGGGCATTTTCTTGAGTTTAATTGCTATTACCTACCTACAGTACTGCTGGTGGTCAGCTGTGTGACCCTGCCACAGGAGTACAGATCAAAGAATAAACCAACTGCAGGGCAGCTCCCTCAAGAAAAGAGTGAAAATAAAATAAAATAAAATAAAATAAAATAAAATAAAATAAAATAAAATAAAATAAAATAATTTGTTCTTTGAACAACAGGATTTTTCATTCCTGCATGGACACTTTCCTCTTGTTTCTCCAAAACACTTCTCATGCCTTGAAGCTTCTCCTGGGCTGCACTATCTGGAGAACTTAATGCTTTTGAAACCAGAACGGAATGATTGTCACTGTGACACCTCTTCTGTACCAAAAAGCTAATTGAATATTATCAATTACCCTACAACTCTTAACTCCCCACGAAACACTGAAGATACTGCAGTTCATCGAAAGCATTTGATCCCGTATTTGCATTAAAAATGGACTGAAAAACATATAAGCCAGCTAAATCAGTATCTACAAAATAAAGGAAGACTAGCTTTTAAGATGTAAGTACCTGCGAAGAAGGATTTTAGACTCTTACAGCTGGATCACTGTGATTCACGCTTCCCACAGGTGCTCCACAAATCCTTCCCCTGGGTTGGCAGCCACGCAGGCTCTGTGCCGTGTTCCACGCTCCGACACATTCACACTAATCTGCACCATTCTCCCCAGAGCGAATGCAACGTTAGACTTTCCGCAGATTTGATGGTTTTCAATTTTCTTGCATAAGCCCTCAGTAATCTCGCTCTCTCCTTGCTTACTATATTTCAATACATGCCACCTGTATCTCAATCTCCCTTTCTTCAAAGATTGCTGATGTCTTCTTTAAACGCCAGCATCTCTGCAACTGCTTGAAATTTCAGCTCAATTTTGGTGTCATTTTAAGCTCACAAATTTACCTCTGAAATGATGCCAAACTTCAGCCAAAACGTGCATTGCTTGCAACTCCTGCCGCTTTTACCAATCATCTTTTTTTTTTTTTTTTAAACTATTTTATTTCAAATACAGTGAAAAAACAGAATTGAGAATTGAGGGAACATAAATTACCGCGTCCACAGCTGAAGGTGTGAACCACATTACACAGAAAAAAAGACCCTTAAATGCATACATACATACCTCTTAATGATGGATTTGCTGCTATAGCTGTAATAATAGTTAAGAGTGCAGTGACTGTGGAAATACACCAGGAAAGAGAAACCTTAGCAACCGTGGGTCATGCTTAACATCTACACTGCCTACATTAACTGTAATATTTCTTCACAAGACAATTCATAGGTCAATCCACAGAAATGGGGATACTGCCCTTCCTATTTTCTTTGGTCTTGTTCGGAGAGCAGCGATGGAATAGAGCATCGGGAACAAAGGCAAACGCTTCCAGGAAACCCTCACCAGCTGCTTCTCTCTTAAATAATGGTCCTTTCCCTGGTCAGCTTTAATTAAAATCTTCTACAGACACAAAAAAAAGGGGTCAGAATTTACTTAAGAAAGAAGAAATATTCACCTGAAAGGGCCTTCAGAATGAGAAATGTATTTAAAAGTTGGGCACGAAACATGAAACAGACTTCTTCACTCCTTTCATTCCCCTTCATTCTCCTTAAAGTACATTATCCAAGATTTGTCCAGATTATTTTCTATAGCTTTCTTCAGAAGAGTATTTCATTGAAATGTCTGACCAGCCAGACTTCTCTGATAGAAAAATAAATTATTTTCACTTTTACCGCTTTCTAAAGTATTCTTTTTAGTAGAAATATTTGAGAATCAGAAACCTCATTAAAACAAAACTTTACAAAACTGTTTACTACTGAACTTTTTCAAACAACGAATAAATGACCTAGAGAAAAGGATTTTATAATTTTACTTTTTTTTTTTAACTTTGCTTTTTCTGTCCACCCATTACAGAGTTAGGGTTCTTTGGACTGGTTGCTTGCTGGGGTGGGAGATGAGAAGGTTGGTTGTTGGTCTGTGCCTAAGTGATGGCAAAGGATTTCTGCCAAAACCTTCATCCCTTTGCTATATCAGCTTCCTTCTGACCACCACCACCTGAATCACTCCCTCCGGTGTGCTCTACACAATTAATGTGAGGAATAAATGCCAGCAGAGAACATACACACATATACATATATACACATACAGTTATTCCACTCAAGTAAACTTCAGTGTTTCTTTTCCAGACTTTCAGGAATTGTGACCTGATAGCTTGACATATCCAGTAAGCAGCCTATCAGCACCGAGTTTTGCTAGCAAATTTAATTTAATTTTTGCTAATTGCATACCACCAGTATTATTTAGTCAAAAAGGGCTGAGACATTCCCTTCCCACTGTACGTTTCAGAAACACAAGCCAGAAGGAGAGAAAATGCACAAAGAGAGAGATGATGCAGCTTATATGTAAAGCTCAAAACCTCTTGACAACTCTCTGAAAACCAGCTTCCCCCACTCCTGTTTAAATGTTTGCCCCACCAAGACACAGAAATCTCCAGGATATTACCTTTCATTAGTGGGATCACCATTAAGAAACTTTGTGGAAGATAAAGATGCAGATCAATGAAACCATGGATTTAGAAAAGAAAATGAAACAATTTGGAAAGGATTACCACAATGGACCAGCTAATGAAGGCCTAAAACAGCTCTGAAAAGTAAAAATGTGCCTGATTTACATTTATATTGCTGCGCGTTTTTTTTTTTCCTTTGTTTTTGTATTGCTCCTCAATTATTCCAAGGCTGTGTTTTATTACTCTGAATAGAGAAATAATAAAATATGGAAACTACTCTATCTTTAAAAAATAAAGATGCAGGTCTGACAACGAAGTCTGTTTGCTTAAAGATCTGAGGAACTAAATAAAATTTCAAACTTGAAAATAATCTCTGGTAGCTCCACGGCATCTCCAAGTACTTGCACAGATCAGGATTGGGGGAAAACAAAACTGAATTCCACCACAGCAGGGAGAGAAAAAAAAAAAAAAAAAAGAAAGAAAAAAAGAAAAAAGAAGGTAGGGTTTATTCTGAACAAAAGTACTCTCCCCGTCCCTTGGGGGATGCCACATGTCCCTTGGCATGTGGGGGGATGCCACATGTCCTTGAGCTTTGCCAAGGGAGATGCGAGGGAGCACGGCTGTCGTCCCCGTGTGCCCCACGGCCCCCAGGACCCCTCTGTACCACGGGCTGTGCTGCTGCCCTGCGCAGGCAGGAATGGTTTCATTTCACACAAAAGACATTTCTGAAGTGTATGACCATGAAATATTCCCAACTACTTTCCTTTTCCCTCCTACCCCCTCATTGCCTCTTACAGCAGGCAGCTCCTGCCCTGCCTTTGGGGTGCGGTGGAGGCACAGGCAGCTGTACCCGTGCCTGCAATGGCACAGTTTCTGCTGAAATGAAACATGGATGAGACTAAATCTGCCTCAGAGCAAGCAATATCAGCTGTCTCAGAGGCCACCAACTCATAGATACCCAAAATACTGGGTTATTTAAAAACCGTACCCCCACCAGTCACCCCATCCCCTGCTACAGCAGGAGCGAGGTGCAGAACTGAGCCCTAAAGCTGGGTCTATCCCCAAAGTCTGCACACTGAAGAGAAAGGAGGGCTTGTAGGTTTGCTCTGTGCTCCTCACCATATCACAATATAAATGCAAATTAATTTTCTGCCCTATCTTTTCCAACAATATCTTCATAAACTGTATTGGGGGGGGCAAGGAAAATAAGTCCCTTAAGTTTTCTGGAAAGAGATGTCAGTTTAAACATTAAACACTCTTGATTTTTTTCTTTTCCAGAGTCTTATAAGTCAAATAAGGTTTCTGGCAAAATGAATAAACAGTTCCATCTCTACGCCCAGCTGCAGTTTGGTATTTATATTGCATTCAAGTGAGCCCAGCTATTGAACATCTCATACAGCCTCACGGTAACTTCTGTTTTAATACCAAAGGTATTGCTAAGTAAAGTGTGACTTGAAATAAACCTTATGTGTTTATGCTTTGAGTTTAATATTTCATGGCTTGTTTTCAAGGTAGAAAGTATTTATCTACAAGATGGAAAAAATAAGCTTTGCAACCTTGTTTTCTTCTGTCACACTTAGGGACTTTGCTGGTGTTAACTATCACAAGTGTTTAAAAAAATAATCTCCTGATGCCAACAACACATTAAGTGTTCAATAAAGCTGGAATTTACTACGCTACTTTGGTATATATGTATATTAAAAATAGGATGATAAAAAGACCTTTCAAAGTTTAGGAAAAACAGCGTATGTCATAACACAAGAAAATATATACAGGCCAAAATCCTTTGAGAGAAAAAAAAAAAAAAAAGAAGCAGCATATGTATGAGGGCTCTGTGATATAGCTGGTTATCTACATAATAGCTTTTATTTTTAAATGTGGAAAAAAAAAAAAATCACCAAAACTGAGGTAAAGCAACATTTACCTGCTGAAGACTGAATTTTGCTATTTTGTCGCTAAAAAGACTGACAAAATTGTACATACAAGGAGTTGGGTGTCAAAACAAAGTAGCACATCATGTATACATATATATATGTTTATAAATATAAAAATTTGGATATTTTAGCTAAACTAATTAGCTCCAACATTTAGCCACATCCTTTTGTGGGATGAAATTAGATACTCCAGTGTGGTTTTGTACTTCAATGACTTCAATTTATTTTACTATCTTTACACTAGCAAGTCTTTCAGTGTATTTTGTTCCTTTCACGCCAAAATATGTCACGTCTTCAAAATCCATCTCTGTTTTGGAAAGATGCTGCTCACATACCCACAGAGATGCTACTCTTTCGTGTAAATGAGCAGAGACTGTACCGAGGTACAATGTGTTATCAGCTCACACATTTAGTTTACAAGCCACTGTGTGAGTGATAACATTTAACTCTGCATGAAATGAGATAAAGTTGCAAACCTACACAGGTTGAATGAAAGACAAAATAACCTGTCTACAAACCAAACTGAATTTCAAGCAGCAACGTGAAGGAACGGGAGGAGCTCGCTCATTCCCTTCCTTTCTCTAAACTGGGGGATGATATTTGGCAGAGCTGGAACCCAGCAAATCAGTTCCTGTACCTGGAAAACGTGGTTTGGTTCCCATTCACCTGGATTTACAGCAGATCAGTTTTATTTTGCGATATAAGCAAGTTCTCCAATATCTAAAATATTATTTCTAAATAACAAAAAGAGGTTTCCGTTATTTTTAACTGAAGACAAGGAGCCTGGCTTATGGTTTGGTGTTTTGTTTTTTTGTTTTTTCTTTTTACTATTTTTTAATGAGCATGCACAGTCCTTGAGCTTCTCAGCATATCTTCCATAAAAGTTCCTTCACACCAATGTCTCATTTTATTTAAGTTGGAATACTCATGGTGACTAAGTTTTTGAAGGGAACTTTTCCGAATGCCATAAAAAAAACCCCAAAACAAAACAGCAAATTGTTTATCTTCTCACAGCTCTATTTTGCGATGAATATTCTCAAAATTCAGAGACAAATGTAATTTCAGATACACTAGTACACATTTCTGGAGGGAAATTATCCTCTTTAACCTTGTAATTGCTCAGTAAGGTGTTTGTCACCTTCACAAAAAAACCTCCAAAACCAGAGCGTCATGCTTGTTTTACAAAAATGCATTTTAGAACAAAAAAACTGCAGAATCCTGTGAAATAGTTTAGTTGAAAGACTTCTATTTTCTTGATAATAAGTGATATAAATTACAGCAAAATACATTTAATGGCTACTTCAAGCATATCAGCCAAACAATGTTATAAACCCAGAAAATTCAGAAAAACGTAATAAGAATCCAGACCTGCTAATAATGTAGAAAGAGGAGGTAGGAAAGCCAACAAATTTAATGACCTGTTGAGGTGACATATGCAATAAACACACCAGCAAAAGATGTTTGTAATTCCGGATTGTGTTCTTACATCATTAGCAGAACGTTCTGAGCACGTGTAGCTATCCCAACCTTAAAACACATTTATTCATAGCAGCGTGGGCATCACCTACTGTCATGTCTCAGCATGGAATTTTTTCAACGTACAATAAAGATATCTTTTAAGCCCAGTTTAGAAAACAACATATTCATAAAATCGTGATCACCTCTTTCTGCCTAGAAACAAATCAAACACAAAGTTAATCTGGAGCCATCGCCATGTGTTTAGTCCTTCCCTGGCCCCTGATGAGTTGCAAAGTCTGATCACCCACAGACATCTCCTGGCACCAAGAGTCTGGAAGGAAAGAATTTTGGTGCCTAATTCCAGGTAAAAAGATGACATTTGTAACAGAAGCAAGTCAGTGGAGTCAGAGATTGAATCTAAACTATGGCATTTTCTGCATTTGTAACGAAGAGGATTGTTTTGCAACAATGATGCAGAAATTTATAGATTGGGATACTTCGTGTTCTCCTATCAATGAAACCTTAATTATTGCCTATACAAAAAAAAAAGTGTTCCATTCACATCCCCCCAAACCAAAACAAAATCTCATGTATATAATCATGAGCTTAAGAAACAGACTTGACCAGCCATTAGACAACACATACTGGTAACAGTCTTCCAGCTAGCTAAAGGCCTCAGCCCAGTGCACAGCACTATCTCCATTTCACCTGGATGGTTTGGGTATGGACAATATATTGAGGAGGGACTTCATCTCTTTATACCAGAGCTGAAACATAAAACCCTGTCATCCTCATTCAAGTCTAATGTCCCCATCTGCTCCGCTTAACTTGAAATACATCAGGAACGTGGAGTAGATGGTGTTGAAAGGTGATGAAAAAAGCAGAAGCTGATTAAGAAAATTAGTGAACACCATTAACGTAGGGCTTTGATATCAACAAGCACTATAGGTCTGCAACGGTAGCTCAAGTACAACGTGGAATTAAAAATCTTAGTAAATTTAAACTGGTGCTCTCATTCTTTCAGCTGTACAGCTGTCCTCAGCGCCGCACCCAGTGGAAGAGTGGGATTTGTCTCAGGGAACACACAGGCTAAGCACAACGCACAAAAATTCAATTAACACCTACGTGTCCAGCAACGGTTTTAAATAAAAGACTTCCCATTAACTACATTTCAACACCAGCCCACAGCATTGTTCGAACAAAGAAACTTCAGGTACACCAAAGTACTTTGCTTGAAGGTGTTGCATGCATTGCAAAACCCACAGAGAGGCAAGAGGCACAATCCGATGGGATTGTGATAACTCACAATCACTTACGGGACTGCCTGACCTTCTGAAGCTGAAGATAATGTAAGGTTTCTGCAATGTTTATAAAGTCAACTAGCAACTTTGCTACAGGTCAGGATTTTCCATTTAAAATTTGTCAAGTGGCCTAATTTTCTCTGAAAGATTTGTGGTGATGGAGATTCAGCCAGATATATGTTATTTATCAAGTCTGAACTAAAAGAGAAAAGGTCAAAGCTTGGCCAAAGCTCAGACTTAGTGGCAATTTCTAAAGTAAGCACATAGAATAGATGGCAAAAACCCTTTCTCATGAGATTTCTCTACGACAGAGCTCAGCTCACAAAGTTTCCGGTGAATCTAAGCCAGAGCTTGACTCCTCACAGCTTTATTACAGAACCACACATCTGCGGCTTTACGTAAAGCTCAAAATTATTAAACTGCGATAATGACCATGTGTTATATCTATTGCAAAAGCGTTGAGGAGCGGGCTCTGCCAGGGGCTGTATGAAGGGCTAGGAAAGTGCCGAGGCAGCGAGGAGATCTCGCAGTGCAATTACCGCCGTCAGAACACCTCACGCACAGTATTGTTCACAAATTAGCTTGATAGCCCAAACTTTTAATGACCTTTTAACTTGTGTGGGAATAATTTCTGCAGCAGCCCTTTTTAGTTTCTGTAATTAAAGTCATTTAAAAGTTTTAACTAGAAAGTACACTCAAGGCACATAAACTGACAAAGGGAAACGTAGCTTCAAGAGCTCTTTTTTTTCCCCCCTATGCAGAGCTCCCACTGTGTCAGAAAATTACAGAATGTCCATCTTTCAATTTGGCTCAACAACAAAGGATTTCCACCTACACACTCCCTGCTTTTCATATTTTTATTTTTAAATCTGGATGCTTTAATGGGGGAAAAAGAAAAAAAAAAAAAAAAGAAAGAAATACGCTGCTATGAATATGTGCCAGTATTAAATGGGAACAGAGAGCTGGAAGAAAATTTGGAGTACAAGGAGGCCAAGAAACCATACAGGGCCATTCCCCTGGTTCAAGTGTTGAAGCATTTGTGTGTTCCAACATTATTTCTTTCTTTTATTATGCTTCTCTAATTAGTTTTTAAAGAATGCTGTGTTTGTTATGCCCATTTTTAAAACTGATTTGGGTATCAGTTGCTTTCCTTATAAAGATGAATACTTTCCATTTAAAGATCCACGTTCAAGTTGAACTTCAAATCTTTCTTTTGAATGGTCCGATCAAAATGTGTAAAGGCCGAGGTTTTAAAGATGCTGGAGCAATGAAAAGGAAATGCAGGTGTCAGGAGCGATTTTCAAAGTCTAATTCTTGACATGCAGTATGGGAATTAGGCACTCTGACGTCATGACATGGCTACACAAGTCACACAACCTAAATGTCTTTAGAGAAGTGCCCCCAAGAGCTAAGTTTTAATCTTTATATGACGCCCAATGTAGATGCCAACTGACCTCCAAACTGCGCAGATCAATTACAACCAGACATCATGCTGAAATATTTTTCAGCTACCAAACTTAACTTAGTAAACAGGAAAAGCACTTAAATTCAAAAGGAGTCTTAGCACTTGCTATTACATTGAAACATAGAAACTCAAACTCATAAAAAAATCTATTTTTTAAGTACAAATCATTGTAAAATAATAAATCCATGACTGCCTATTAAGATCAAACTAAAATGTAGAGACAGTTACAGTTCCCAAGGAGGGCAGAAAGTGAGACTGGGCTTACTTTTTGGCTTTTAAATGTGTGTCTATGGGTACTCCCCTCCAGTTTCAATATTCTGCAAGCAAAAAGCTATCAGGAGTATTGTTTATATTAAAACATTATATTGTAAATCAAGCAACACTCATGCACACAGTATATTAAAAAAAAAAAAAAGTATTCCAAAAGCCAAAGAAGCCATAAAAACTATTCTTTACGGCATGTGTTTGACCCATGGTTCACTGAACAGAAGTTTAATACACTACATAAAGGCAGGGTGTCAGGAAGCACCATTTCAGAAGACAGTTGAAACTTGCCCAGTTTTGTCTGGGGTTTCCAACCTCAGAAATTATTCTGCACTTCAAATAACAATTGCACAGCCTCATCATATATATATAATTAAACTGCATTCATGATGAGATTATTAGCCTATTAAAGCCATCAACCTCTCACTGATAAATAATCAGTAGAACTATGTGCACTTGCCTTGTGGATATAATTAAATATTGATAAATAGTTTATTACCGAATGCCAACATCTTTGCATTGGTGGCAACCATTATCAGGGTTAATGATGATTTCCCTCCTCTGGTTTGAGGCGATAACCTATATAATAACAAATATCTGCCAAGAGGGTATTTGGCCCTGTAACCGGAATTTTGCCATTTCGCTTTTGATTTTAAAATAAATTCAGTACCAAGACTTAGCCTAGGTTAGCAAAGATGTAATTACAAAAAGCTGCCTTATGAAGGACACAGCAGCAGACTCTGTACTGGGAGGAGTGTACCAAAGGTTTCAGAAATGAGACGAAAGCAAGACCTTGGAAGAATGTGCTACCTAAAAATTATTTACTTACACACCGGTACTATGCAAGAAATTCTCCACGGTCCACCTCAGATTTTGCAGGAGTGTCATGGGCCACCCCCTGAAGCTCTGCTATAAGGTGTTACAGGTGGGATACTCATGCACACGCAGCAAAGGAAGAGATTACACCCTCATCCAGCTTTCACAGAGCCAGAGCAGATAACTGTGGCTGGGAAAAACAGAGTGGAGTTTCATGAAGAGATACATGGTTTTCACATTTGTTCACTTCAGCAAAAACAAAACCTTTCATTATTTCCTCCAAAAATCTTAAGGGAAAAAAACAAAACAAAACAAAACAAAAAAACCCCCACAACCCAGTCTGCAAAATAACACAGTTTGCAGCACTCACTACATCAGGAACTAAACTCTCTTCTCAAGTTTCAAGTACTTTCTCCTTCTACTAGAGCCGTTCAATTTTGTATAAATATGTATCCACAGAACTTTTTTTGATTTTTCCTTTCTCTATTTAACGACAACGCCAGACTGAGAAAACGTGGTACTTCTTTTAATTGGAAATGTCTCAAACGACACAACGTCTCAATCAACAAAAACTGCAAAACCAATCCATGGTCCGTCCTCTAATCACTTAATATAAAATCATGCAATAGAAAGAGCTCCTTCTTGTCACGTTGTTCTGAACTTTTAAAATTCTTTTTTTATGTGTTAAAACTAAATCAGAAATGTAAAATTAACCTCGGGGTACACTTAATTCCAGGTGTGTATTCTAACTTCTCTTTTTACTGTACACCCCGGGCATTAGGAACTTTGACGGGAAACATAGCGTGGGGACTTTCAAAAAGATGAGTTTGATCCCTCAGAAACATTGCTGACTCATCCCTTTGACTGAAATTCATTCATATGCAGAAGGCCAACGTACCACTTGAATCATACTTAAACCTCATTTTTCTGGCACAGTGTGATTTACAGGTATCACAAGCTTTGTGGGTTTTCCCCTTGGAGAGCACTGGAACCTGATCTTGCCAAGAAAGATGCTCAGAGCATCTCCAAGGGGCCATATTGATCAGACATAAGGAAAAAAAAAAAAAAAAAAAAGAATTCTGATATTCATGTTGCCTACAAAGGTCCCGTGGAGGTTTCAGTGCTGGAAATGGCTCAGTGAGAGGCAGGGCCTGCCTCTGTGTGCCAACCCCACCGAGCAAACATGGGTCACCCAGCTCCAGTTTCCCCTGTCACAGCGAGGACGGACCCATCACAGCCACATGCCAGGAGCTCTCCAGAACCCCGCATCAAACGTACGAGGTGACTATTCTCCTTTGAGCCGTTCCAAAAGATGTTGTGTCAGTTTTTCTGCCATTCGTCAACAGAAAATTAAAAAATTCTTATAGAATGGGAAAACTTCATTTCACCACAGTTATTAAACAGGACAGTACCAGTCTATTAGTTAAACTAAAAAAGATACACAACTAGAATATTAATCACCGGCCCCAACTGTTTCTAATAATTGATTTTTAAATCTCACATTCCCTTACTCTGAGTACTTAAGAAGGTTTCAGGTAATACAGTAATCATTGGTCAAACGAAATAACAAAATAAATCACCTCCGTTTGTTATTTTGCCATGTTGATCTGCTTTGTTTCATTCCCGTTTCACACTTCCATCAATTTTCAATTTTTAGGAATGCAGACAAACACATCAAAGAATTCATGCAGAGGTATAACTCTGGTGTACAGGTTCTAGAGCTTACACAGAATATATGTGTGTTACTTGCTGCTTTTTTTCTGAGGCACTGGAAAGCTACATGAAGTCTTAAGCAATGACACTGGTTTTCTGAACTGAGAAGCAGCAGTTTTTCCATCGCGTTAGAAATAAACACCAGGGTTGGAAATCTAAAACGTTTCCTAACTTGTTTTTTATAATAAAACACTGTGGCCATACAAACTGAAGCAATGTGGCAACATCTGCTAAGAGCAAAAAGGATGTCTGATCACCAACATTCAACGATGCATGCTGATCAAACGGGAAAGAGTTAATTACCCGTTTTACATTACATAAATTGAACATTTTGGTCTAACGATAGGAAAAAGATCACGAAGCACTCATCATAGATACAGAAAAACATTTAGGGTTTTTGGTTTAGATGATGGCATCCTGTAAAAACATGACAAGGTTTACAAGGTTTACCCAGTGAGACAGATGCCTGCTTGAAAACTAAAAATAGATTTTCAGGATTACATCTCATGTTTTCAAATACAGGCTGTAGGCATGGACTCACTCCATCCGAACTACAGCCCTCACATCCCACACTAGTTAGGTCTCAAGCTCAACATTTTTCCCACACATTGGCTCTAAGATTTTTGCTACGTCCAGGGAATGTCTCCCTGTGTATCTACCACATTTACAATTCAACTTTTTCTCTAAACACCTGTTAAAAGAATAAACGTAAAAAAAAAAAAAAAAAAAAGAACCCGCACACGAGACGTATGAATTAGTCTGCCAAAAAGACAGCCTTAAAATCCTATTTCTTTATGATTGAAGATATTTTTTCAAAGCAAACAAAATACATCATTTATTTTGAGTGATATCTCTGTGTTGGCCAATTTTGCCTTTTGATCATCCATAATATTGATAGAGCTATAGCACAGAAGGAAATCTAAATAGAGGTCTTGAAAGCTTTTAATTGCTCCATTTCTGGGCCATCATGGAGTAATCTTCCTGTACCATGCCAGACCAACATTTTTTCTGTTCTTCCAGGACATAGTTTATGAGACTTCTCATATTTATTGTTCAAATTATCCAACCCAGTAAACAGAAATGATGCAGAAGCTCTGAAGAAAGTCAAATAAAACTTACTGACAAGTTTAACTCTTTCCAGAGTTGTCATCTCCATTTTTAAAGTAGTTTCTTTGTCACTAACTATAGAGGTTCTTTAGGTGGCAGAATGGATATTCTCACACAGACTTTTGGTATGAGCCATCATATAAGTCAGTATCAAAGGAAGGAAAACACAGGACATAAATATTTATAGTTCTTGAAAGGCCACTGTCAGGTTTTTACTTCTTAACTTGATGCACGTTAGAGAAAATAATAAGCAGGAGAGAAAAGCAATAAAGAAAAGAGAAGTTAAAGTGCTTAGAGACATTAATTCTCAAAGCAAGACAATGAAGTAGCTGGAACACAGAGCTAAACTGGTGGTAAATCTCTGAGATTATAAAAGAGTCTAGTGGACAGATGGATTGGGCAATCATTTGATACGAATCAGTTTATAACAAAGATAAAACAGAGAAGGAGAAAGGGAAAGAGATGTTTCATGTCTGAAAACAGCAGGTTTAGGAACAGGGAGTTACTGGCTGACTTTGCTAAAACAACTCCTATCAAATTAATACAAGAGAGTGACACGCTTGAAGAGGCAGCACAAACAACGTAAGAAATGAAATTCGGAAGACGTAAGAGAGATCAATGCCCTGCTCCAGGACAAGCCATTTAAAATGCAAACAAGATGTGAGGCAGAGCAAGTGGTGGAAGAGTTGATGTAGGGAGAACGGAACCAACAGAAAAATGGAAAATAAAAAAAGTGATAGACTTTATTCCTAGACAAACAAAACCGATAGAGCTCACCTGCAATTAATATCAGCCTGCACGCTGTAGAGCTTTGCAGCGTTCTGTGGAAAGTATCTCGGGACGCAGCTACAATCCATACAAACCACCATCACTGCACTCGGTATCAGCTAAGAATCTGGAACTGGGATTGTGAAACGGCCTTTAAAAACAAACCACCCCACCACCCAAACCCCCAAGTCCTTGGGAACCTTTGACAACCTAATCCACATGTCTGCTTTAATTTTACCTTTGTGCTACCCACTGACGAAGTCCAGGTTTTTGTAATTTCATTGGTGGATGGAACCAAATACTGCAGGTTTATGCCAGCCAGAATTGACGGTACATAAAGAGCTTTTCCCCACATACAGGAACCAAACTGATCCAAAAAACCTGCTGCAGTTTTCACGGTCTCTTATCAATATTTGGAAATGAAAATGAGGATGTTAGGCACAGGAAAATACATCAATATTGGACAAATGACACTCCAAGCACTCAAGGAATATCAGCATTCTCACTCCCATACCGACTGAAAATATTTACATTGCAAGCAAAATTGTGATTTTAGAAAACTGACCAAAAAAAAAAAAATCAGGAAAATCTAAGCAGTGCATATGGGGGACAAGCTGGCTGTAACAACCCTCCCGCCCCACTGGGATAGAGGTGTTGCTCTGCATCCAGCTGAGCTCTAAGCCCATAAGTCCCATTGAGCAAAATAATTTCAATTTTGCACCAAACTGTTTTCTTACTGTATGCTCCGAGCACAGACAACTGAAATACTTCCTTCGGTACTGCCATCAGCTTTATCATCATTATTCTTACACAATAATCACAGAGGAATTCTTACACAAATGGCAAGGAGATGGTCTGTTGGCTTTAAAACTTTTCCCCTAGACTTTAATGTACAGAGTGCATGACAATAAACTCTTCATTTCGCACAAACGTGCAAAAAGAAAAAGAGATACAGTTATTCAGGAAGAGATTTTGCTAGCAGTTAACTAGTAGTTCTGTATACATACCTGCCTGTGTTTATTTCCCTATACAGGAGCAAACTTATATTAAATAAATAAAAAAAAAAAGCGAAACCACATGTGCTGTAACTTCACTGTCTGAGGCTGCAGTACTTAATTTGTTAGGAAGCTTGTTTATAAAGCTGTGATATAGATGGTCCATTAGTGTCTCTGAAACAGATATAAGGCTGACATAGTAATAAGGTTTTTATCAAAATCTCCCTGTAATTTAGTAACCTTATTTCCATCCACTAACGACTTCTCAAGGGGGAGTGTGTTTGTATTAAACTGTTTTTCCATTACAGAAAACGAGGGTAGGATTTTTTTTTTTTTTCCCCCCCGCCTTTTATTACAGAGGTCATCTGGAAAGACCACGAGAATTTGTTTAGGACGTCAGAGACTGGGATTTGAACAGTGCTAGCTGTCACCAACACTATCTGGGGACCTTTAGAGGTACTTTATCATGGAAAAAATACCTGAGCCTGTTTAGACCAGCTACAAATGGGCAAGACCTTCTTCACGAGGTTAAATTACCATTTCCAAAAACTCCAGAATTACTTTTTATATACGTATATGAATACACACACACACACGTATTATTATTCTGCTTCTGCAAATTGGTTGTTGAACTCAGTAACAAAAATTCCAAAAGATGAAGCAAACTCAGCCTGATAGACAGAAGCCAATTAAATCTCTGAGATGACCTGAAGACAGACACTCCTCCAGCAAGTGACAGACTTCAAGTAAAGTGAAGTTACTGTTGTTGGCATTAACGTTCTGACAGTCTTGAAAACAAAGATGTGTTTGAAGAACTCTTGACTCGCTACTTGCCAGGAGAAACGTGTTTGTGAATACCAGCAGGAATGGCCTGTAACTTAGAAATTTCCATCGTCTGGCTGCCCTCTTCCCTACTCCAAGCCTATTATTTACAGGCAATGGCTTGCTACAGGTTTGGAGCTAAGTATTTGAGTACCATGTATCGACATTTTCAGAAGCAAACAGATAAGAATAACATCAAACGTGCATTTGAAAGACAAGGACACGTTGCCATGTGGTATTTGACTTCGGTGAACAGACTATTCCGGGGGCAAATCCATATTCCAATTTGGTCATTTACAAGCATGCACATTATCAGTCTGAATCCGTAGTTAATGTATTAACCTTTTTGTTTGTTTATTATAATTATAAAAACATTTCCTGACTTTCATTCACTGGATACTAGTGACAAAATACCAAAGTCATCTCTTTACTTTTACTGCTCTTAACCTCAACACAAAGAGTCTCTGCCATGTCATTTCAACACATACATCATTTCTCTGCAAGCTTCCATAATCCCTTACCAATAACATCCCCATGTCTCTTATTTAACTTTGCACATCCTTTCAGTAAACTCTTGATGTTTTAAATCCCCAATCACTTTTCTCATTCAGCCATGTCTCACTTATTTCAATAATTTCATACTTATGCTAAAACATTTGTAACTCTCTTTCAGCAATCTTATTATATAAGATATGCAGCTTTTCTCTCTTAGTTCTCCTTTGATTTATATTCTTACTAGAGGTATCTTCCACTGAACATTGTTAACCAGTGGATAAATTACCTTGGGATTTAAGCAGTGACTTCTAAATCTCTCTCCACCCTCATTACTTCAGCTAATAAAATATGGGTAGTAATTTTCCAGTTTAGACTTCGGGTGATTTTCTCCTGAGCTTGTGAAAGGCAGACCCTTTCCAAATATTCTTCTGATTTTTGAGTGTATTTCTTGTTTCATTTTGAGTTTTTATTGTTGTTTGTCTGGGGTTTTGTGTTGGTTTGTTTTGTTTTGTTTTTTAATAAAAACTTTGTCACCTTAAAATGTCTTCTTGACCCAAGGCTGTGAGGACAAAGGAAACCTTACACAGCTGTGCCGTGTTTGGAAAAAAACAGATCATTGAAGCATCCGGATTTAGACACAGTTAAAAGTCTCCTGTCTGCTGTCAAGAAGAGCCAGGAGAGAAAGGCTGCGATGGAGAGGACCCTGGTAGCAGTCCTCCGTTAGCCCATCACCCCTGGGATGTGGCAGCAGCATCAGGCACCAGGTGAGCACTGCACGGCGCACAGCAGTGACAGTGCTGCTCTGGGGACCCTTCAGCTCAGCCTTCCCTAAAAACACACCCTGCCCAGGGCTGGAGAAACATCTACAGCATCTCCTCAGTGCTTCCCTGCAGGAACATTGCAGTTAACCAGTTCAGAGGAAGACTCTGGGGAAAAGCTCAGGTTCTCTTTGCTGAGCTGAAATTGGAGAAAGGGCCCAGGAAGCTGAAAGCATTTTCCAGCTCTGCTCTTATTGTGCATCCACTGCTCCGTGTATAAATCACATAAAATCTCTAACAGAAATTTCCACCTATCCTCCCTAAAAGCGCTGCTAAACTCATCCTGCTTACGCAACCATTTCACCCAACGATGCAACGTTTAACAGATTTAATAAGCACCTTATTTTGAAACTGGTTACCTTGCAATATTATAACAAATTCAATTAAAAATAAAAGCTCGCAAGCATGTTTTAGGACATAATTAGTGAATAAATAACCTCGCCTAATATAGGTTTTCAACTGAAAAACATTGATAAGAGATATCTTGCATGTGTACCCCTTGTTTGATTTATTTGCACTGTAGCTACATCCTTTTTGCTAAAGCCCTGAAAGAGCTGTTCTCTGAAAGGAACCATCAAATATCCATTCACTGAAAAAAAAAAAAAAAAGTAAGGCTTACCACAGTTCTCCACTTACAAAAAAATAAAATCCCGGCTAAGAGGAATCTTTCTGGATGCCTTCTCAGGTTACTCCCTCCTAAGCTTTTAGTGATGCTCAAGCCCCTTTTCCTCAGGTGAACAAGATCAGCAGGGGATTTCCTTGATTGCAGATTAGTGCAAACCTGAGAGCTAGGCTGTTACTCACTTTGAGCAGTGATTTATGTTATGAGTAACCCTATTACCCTCTAGTTAACAGAGCAGTGTTGGAGAACACAGCTCCTCTTAGGTGCACAGGACTTCTCATCTTGCCAACAGTCTATTTGATGTCAACGGAAAAGAAATGACAAGCTGTGTAATGGGCAAACCCCAAAAGCCATGCTTTTCCAAATGACTTACAGACAATTCTTCCTGAAATTTAAATTCTGATTTCAGTTGCAAGTATAGAGAAGGTCAAACAACTAATTTGGAAGTTACGGTGTGATTTGAATAAGGAAACCATGTCAGCTAACCCTTCAGGAATGGTAGTTCACCTATAATGAATCAGATTTTAAAGTGAATTTAAAAATAATACCAGAGATACTCTGATCCAATGTGCCTGACCGCTGTAGAGTTAAAGCTAAAAATAATATTGGTTCAAAGAAACACAGTAATTATATTCATTTCTTCAATAGTTGCAGTAATAATTATGTCATTCTAAAAGTTAGCGATTTTTTTTTTCTGCTGGATTAAAATCCTTGCTGTGCATTTGAAGATGGTGGTGTCATGAGCACATAAAATTGGTTTAAGTGCAGGCAAGCAAAACACTTCTGGCAGTGGTAGTGGATAATACTCTGGTCCTACCACTTCAATTAGCTACACACATGATCAAAATGTTCCCATTTTGGATAAAAGACTCTACACTCTAATGTGGCTTCCTCTAAAATGTGACATCTCAAATCATGTAGCAAAGCACAGAATGAAAATACCGTACAAGGATTCCTCTGGCCCCTCCGACCTTTCTCAAATCATTTGGACACCTAAAAATTCCCTGCCATTACCGTGGCACAGTGCAGCGACGATGCCCTTCGTCTCCCCTGAATGTCTCCTGTGGATTTTGGCCTTTTGTACCGCAGCAGCAGCAGCGTTTTTGGAGAACTTTTTCTGACCTGTGTGCTCTTTAACAGTAAATAGCGGATATGCTGAGGACCTCTCACAGACTCAGCATACATTACCCAGTTGCTGCAAGTATTGAGCGTGCCGTAAATTGATGTGCAAGCTGATCCCGAGTCTTTTTTCACCTGTTCGGAATCCCACAGAGTTGGGATGGCACAGCAGCAAAACCGGCCAAAAAGAATCACAAAGACCTCTATCATTTATTTCAACACACCATGAAAGCAGGATAGTTAAAAGTAACGCTGGAGGATTTCAAATGAGTGGTCAAAACGCCAGAAGTGTTTGAAGACCGAGCTGAGCAAACATTTACTCTTCTGCGAGCTAACACTGAAATCCTGCTGGGGGTTTTGAACTGCCTGTTTAGAGCCAGGCAAAATGTATTTCTGGAACACATAAGACACAGTTTTTTTGTTAATTCAGGTTTCTCATTCTATTCCAATTCTTCTTACCTGATTTTTTTTTTTCTTTTCTACAGCTAATCAAAATATTATCATACTACCAGAAACTTCTTATTTTCGATAATGCCACTTCATAATTTATTGCTCAGCTTTTTGTTAACAAAGCACATCGATATTTTTCCATATTCAGTGAGTTTGACCCAAATGCCTGGAGAGTTCATGACTTGGCTGCTAAGGGAGAAACATGAAGAAATAGGAGAAGGAGATCTTGTTAATGTTAATGGTGTTGCACTCAGTTGCAGGGACATTCAATGTGACCGGTTGCAGCACCATTATTTCTCTAAGGTAAACATGATTTTTTTCCACAATATGAGAAACTTTGGAAAACACGGTGGGTAAAATTCATCTTGTTACAGAAACTCTGAGCTCTGAAAACTGCTTAAACAGCTTTTGAACTTCTCTGAGAACTACTTCATGAACGAGTAAGTTTCAGAAGATAAGCATAATAAAAACCTTAGTGCTGTAGCTGATAAAGGGAGGTGATGGTTATAACTGTACCATCATCGTCCATTATAGCGCCAAATACAGCATCAGGGTGCTTTGACAGGTATTTTGACAGAATATGATTTTTCTTACAGCCAATGCTGCTCTCAGAGGTAAATTTTTTCAATGTTTGCTAGAGCTGCTCATTCATTTGAAGAAAAGAGTCCTCCCCAAACTGGCCCTCTTGATTCCACTTGCTATGCTCCGTAGCAAGTGTAACATGATAACAGTAGTTGTGAACTGTGCAAGTGACTTTGTCAAGAAAAAAAAAAAAAAAAAGGCACATTTCTGCAATACTTATTTCTCAAAAATTTTGTTGTTGTTGTTGTTGTTGTTTTTGTTGTTTTGTTTTGTTTTTTTTTCCCTCCTTAATGTGATTGGAATCCACGGCTTTTCACATATCTAGTAGTTTGAAAGCCTCGGTGTTTTGTTCAGCTGCTTGGGCTCATCAGAGCTTCATCTGGAAGCCCATAACGTTACCTCCATAACACTCTAAGGTCTTATCACCATCTAATACTGATCAGATTTGGGCTCCGTATTTCATAAAAGACTTCCAGGGAGCTCCTCGAGACAAGTTAGTATCATCCTTCAGGAAGTAGCACTCTTCATTACCAGCACCAGGAGTGACACAGAGGCCCCTTTTGCAAGACAACATCACGCCATCCAAAGCCCACGTGCCCTTCTGAGAGCAGCGTAGATCATGCACTGGGGACACATATTTCAGAAAGTAAATAGGAAAGCTGACGGAGATGCCAACGGGTGTCCTAAACTTCAGCGCTTCGTCTTTCAGCCTGCTGTCACGGCTAATATTGGCCACATACTATCAGGTGTAGCGCTTTATGCAAATTCTATGTAAAAGCTTCCATCAGGGAGGCTAAGTGAATACAAATGCTGACTCAGCAAGCAGGTTCGTTGAAAGACACCCAGTGACCAGAGACTGAAAACTAATCGCTCAAGTCCTTTTTTGTGTACATGATTTTAAACACTTGGGATTTTTCCTGCACATGCTGCTGTGATTGCTCATGGAAGGTTTCAGAGCTCCATCTTATTGCAGCATGTATGAAAAAGATTAAATGGTCTTGAACATCCTGCTATAAAATGAAGAGCTCCAGATATTTCCTGAGGCTGTTTTTGATGGGTTAGTTAAGAACCATGATGCTTAGATTCCGTTCTTTGATCAAACATCATTCATCTAGCTGTTAAAATAAGGAAACTTGGCATTTCTTGCCTTCTGGTCACTGAAATTGCTTTCGGGATACCTGTGCCATTTGCTTTACTGTCATGTAGCTGCTCACATGGCAGAAAAACACTGCTATGAAGGATTTAGCAGGAGAACATTGGTAATTGTCTGTGAGATACATCTTGTCTGCTCCTAGAGTTATATAAGCCTTTTTATCTCTACCTGTGTAAATCTAAGTCCACCGACCCTCTCACCCCACTGGATGGGTTGCTGATATGTTTGAAGAGAGGGATAGAGAAGATCCAGCTAATGAACTGACCGTTTCCAGGAGGTAGTTAGGTTAGGTTGGGGAGACCCAAACTCTTGAAATAAGGTCTTACTCCTCTGTTTACCCACATACTCGGCATACGTGGGATGATTTTGTCCAGATAGCTGCTTCCTTTGCTTCAGTTTTCCTTTTGCCACCTGTAAAATGATACTTTCTCCGTAAAGTGTTTGAGCTCTAGGGCACCACAACAATGACATATAAACCAAGTACCCCTCCTTTCGCATGACATCGTCGATAAGTTACAAGGAAGGGGGTTTTCATCCTCTGATCACAGATGATGAAACTGCTCCAGTTATTTTAAAGCATGCATCTACCCTAAACGTAAAACTATTGCCTGCAATGTCAGTTCACTTCTGAGACCGTCTTTCTCATGCTGCCGTTAAGGCTGTGTTAGATTATGGAAAGAGTGATTGTTGCAGTGACGTGACTGATGAGCTGTATCAGCACTTACTGGGTAATATTTAACATATTTCAGAACATCTGTCCAGCTAATGTGGTCTGCAAGAGAGCTTTCTGTCTTCTCAAGAATGCAATGACTCCCCAATTAATAAAAGGGAACTAATTTTAGTATGGTTGAAATGTACAATTAAAAGACCCATAAAGGCGTTTCTGTATGTGGCATTAAATACAGCACGAATTAATTTGCTGGAGTGGTTAAACTGTACGTGACAGGATTTTAGTAGGAAAAAAAATTAATGCAATGCAAATAAAAATCTAATCGGAAGAGTGGGAATAAAGCACAATTTATGGTTAGGGACTGTGTTTGCCACACACATTTTTTGCAAACTGTGTACTTGCAAAAGGGGTCTCAATTAAATATACTATATAAAATTAGACCAGCAGGGGGATTACTGTTAGTCACATAAAAACATGTTTAGATGAATCAAAGCTCATTAAAAAGCTGTGTAATTACAGTTAACTAGCAGGAAAAAAAAAAAAAGAAAAAAAAAAAGGGAAGTCTGGACATAAAGAATAGGATGTCAAAAAAAAAAAAAAAAAGAGATACAGTCTCTGTAACTGAACAGAAAGGAGAAAAAAAAAGGGCATGGGAGCAGAAAAATGAGCCCATAGAGTATCAGCATGATGAAGTATATCAGCAAGAAGGCACTACTGAGTATCTTGTTAGTGGAAAGCGTACCCGGACAGGAGGGCTACATGTCTGGGATTTTTCTTAAGGTGTCCCCGTGTTATCCTGCATGCATTTAGTGCATTATTTATCTCCCTCAGCACAGAACAGTGAAGGATAACAGCCTGACCATTAACAATGGACAGCATGTAGCACCAGGCAGGACGCTGAGCTCAGTGACCTCCTGAAGTCCCTTCCAAGCTCAATTATTTTATGATCCTGCACATACCAGCAGGGTCTCCTTCCCCAGCTGATTGAGCTGAGCTGGGGGGGAACACCCGCTCAGAGGAGCTCAGTCACCCACACTGATGGGACAAGGGCCACCTTTGGTCCAGGACATGGTCATGCTTGCCCATGAAGGAAGGATGACTTCTTCAGCTTAACGCCAAAAGCAGAAGACCTTCATGCCAACCAGTAGAGCAAGCAAGTATCATGGCACAACAGCAACCTATGCATATATCGATTCAGAGATCCTACTACCGTTTCTGATGTTTTTTTTTTCCCAGCTCCTATCACCTGTAAGTTATCACCCAACGTCCAAGACCCTATGTCTGCAGTCACTGTAAAAACATATCCAAAGAGAAGCCCTCACCAAGTAAACTACAGTCTAAATGACATGTCCAGTTGCTCTCCACCACGAAGAGACCGGGGCAACTTTAGATATTAGAAACACATCGGCCTCAGGAGCCCAAGTTCCTGTGTCAGTCAGTCTACTTGGTTTCTCAGCAGACTAAATTACAGACTTAACATAAATTGTAATGCGTGGTACATTGCAGCTCTGTGCTAAACGCACCAAAATAAAAGTCATACCTGCCTTTTGCAAAGGTTTCTCTCGCGCCGCCGTAGGTCTTGCACGTGAGTGGCACTTATAACAGCTCTCAAGGTCACAGTAGGCCTCCTGCCTCTCTGGCAAAGATGAATTTGAGCTCTGTTCTTGCTTCAACCTCATTTTTCCCTTAGTTAACTTCATGCTTTTACTTAGTTCTATCTTTCTGGTCCAGCAGCCAATTCCAAATTTTTATTTTATTAAATTTAATAAAACTTCTCATGTAGATCTCATTTTCTTCTATTTATCTACATTACTGAATTTCTCTGCTGCTTCTTCTTCCCTTTTTCCTGAGACTCAGCACCACGTCTCAATATTATTAGTATACAACTCATTTGAAATTCGTGCCTTCAGGCAAAATCGTTCTCAATATTGTGAAAAACATCTTGGAGAGCGTTACCAAGACAAACTGTCACGTTTCCTCAGATCTGCAGCACGGAATCAAACACCTTCAACAATCTTTACTTTGATGTTTCAAAGACACTTGATTTTCTTGGAGACTTCAGCTGGCAATGGCAATTCCTGGGTTAAACGGACTTTCTCGTCGTTCTGCCTCAGTGCTCATCTCTCTCTGCTCTCATCCAGCTCTTTTATTTCTCAGTTGATATATTCCACAGCACTGCACACGTACTGCCTGGGATCTAACGAGAAGTGCTGTGTGGGACTGCTTATCTTCCTGCTTTGGTCGTAGAGATGGCAAGACTTTTGCCAGTCGTTTTGGGGGATCTCAGCTCTGAACCAAGAGCAGCTCTCCACCCACAATGACTTTTCCCTCCTTGCTGCCAGCCTGCCCGTTATTATTAAGTAACCCCAGTCCGACCCATGCAGTGTTCCCTGGAGGATGGACTCCAAACCATGTTCTTCAACAGAGGACATCAACTGAGATAGATGCACCAGGACTTACACTAAATGTATGAAACTGGGAGTCTGTTTCTCAGTACAGCTCACAGAAAATCCTCCTCCTCTAGCTTTTGCTTGGAAATTGCTTCAACTGCTACCTTTATTTCCATTCTTTTATATATATATATAGATATATAATCTTTCAAAAGAAGCTGTACAAATTAAAACAAAATAAAATGAGCTGCAATTTAAAAAAAAAAAAAAAAAGATTTGCAAGACACTTAGGATCTCTGCATGTGAACTACAAGACACAGCCCAGCCCCCCCCCCCCCCCCCCCCAATTTTCCTAAGCAACGTTAAACTTATTTATGTCTCTTTACAAAGCTGGGAAGTTGGTTTGGACAAGCTGGTGGCTGCGATGGTCTATTAAAAAAAGGATAATTTCACATATGAGAAAGAATGACCTCTCTGACCTAGTATAGCTTCTAATCACATTTCGGCGTTAACGGGGCTGATCTGAGAGTGGCTCGTTGAGAGGGAAACTGGGGGAACGGGAGCACTGGGCGATGCACGTGATTCCCACCTAGGCTAGCACTGGCCTCTCACTGCTGTGAATATAAAGGAAACCACTTGCTCTGCAGAACAGCTTGTCAGACTGATTTTTAACACTTTTAGACAACCTGGAAGCAGAAACCAATATAACTAAGAAAATCAAAATATGATCGAATCATAACAGTTGTTTTAATTGCCTTTTAATAAAGGGAAACTTAAGGGGAAGCGTGTTCAGGCAACTATTGCTCGCTGCTCTCTGCCTGCTGTGTGCTCCTTGTCACTGCCAGTCAGAAAATCCATAACTTCCTAGATTTACTGCTTTTCTGTAACGAAAGGAATGTGCCCATCAGTTATTAAAGAGAGGCAACTAATTTACATGGCATGGAGCCAGATTTGTTTCTCTCCGTACTGTGTACTTGTCTGACCCAAGAGCAGTTGTACAAGTCCATGTCCCCATCTCCTTTTTGCTTGTAGCAAAGGCACATGCAAAGAGGCACCTGAGCACTCATTTCATGAACGTGTAGGTCCTACAGAAATATCATTACACTTGCATGGGAACTGTTATCTAGAGACCTTGCTATTAAAGTGCACAGATATTAACCTTATTTTACATGCACAATTGAACTCATAAATTATTTCCTAACCATCACTTTGCAGAAATCTCGCCCTCTACTTTAAAAACTGTTTTGTTCTAGGTGACAAAGTAAGTACCCGCTTACCTCAAATGTCCTTCCTTACCAAAAGCTGACATACAATTCACCACCTGAATTTGGAACAAGGCTTTTAATAGTTCTCCATTTTCAGCCTTGCTTGCACTTTGGATGGGAAAAAGCATGCTGTCCATAAATGCAATCGTTCTAGCAGCACAAGCCTTTGTAGAAATAGTGCTAAGACGGAAGGAAATTGGAAAAGTAAGGCTTGAGAGTATAATCCTATTTAAAAATGACTTCAGAATCAATACGGGTCACCCCAAAAAAAAAAAAAAAGAAAAAACTTCTTCCCTGACTCTTTCTACTTTATGTGAAAAAATCTCACTAGTTTTCATCTCAGTTCTGTCTGTGTCTTTTAAACACTCCAGCTTTTAAGAGACAATAATTTGTTCATATCCTAAAGACAGCTCCTTGGCTCCTTCCTCACTATTATTTCCAACTTTCTGTCCTCTATTTCTTCTCTAGGCAATGGAGAGTGACCTCTTGGCCCAAAGAAGTGTCATCTTTACAAAAGGACTACAGCTTCAGCAGAGACATTTCCGACAGTGATAGTGTTATTTAAAACCTCAGCACCGGTCAATAAACATGTCTCATCTGCCCTTGGTCTGTGAAGGCTGCGTGTGGTCAAGGTCTGACAAACTCAGGTTGCTGCCACGTAAAAAAACCATCATCCTTCACATCCCATGAGGCTTGAGAATTTGTTGTGCAGTTTTCAAACTGTAACCGAGATGCAATGCAAATGGTGAAGAGTGTAGGGACTCAAGGTAAATAATAATATATAGAGAGATGAACCCAAGTGGACAGAGAAGAAAGAAATTCCCACCTTGAACATCATCAAAACACCCCTCAGTCTTCATGAAGACTGAAGCTGTTGGCATTTGGATCCAGAAGGATGTTGGAGGAATATGACATCAAAGAAAGGAAAGATCTTATATAACAACTTTAAACGTATTATTAATAAGTCTTATTTATTTTAAGCGACAGCATTATTGTAACTGGATTAATAGTCAAAACTCAGTTGCATCTTGAAACATAGGATGGACATAATATGTTGCTGAAGTTAACACTGGTTCCCTCCAATCACATCTGCAAATAACTACAGAAGACACAAAGAAATGAAAACTATTGAGTTTAATTATTTACCCCCTGGCAGTAAATACCTACTGTGTTGACCAACCTCTGCTGTAGACCAAGTAAGGGGAAATGTTAACATGAGACACTGACAGTAAGAAAATTATATTGGACACAAAACAAATAAATTATTCACACTATCCTACAGACTATGAGCTTTCAAATGATGATGGCTGGTTAGCCATCAGATATCGACATATCCTTGACAGGTGATGTCTTTTATTAGACGTGATAAAATTAGAGGTTATGGGTGAAGAGTGATACAATGAGCTATTCACTGATCATATAGAAAGTTGATGGAAAATTTTTTCATGTATCAATTGTAGAATGAGATACTTAACATTTGGAGTGCCATTTCATGACATTCATGAGATGATAATGACTCTGTGTCAGTAACGACCTAGACTGGATTTGGAGTGGTGACCTGGAGGTAAAAACCTTTATAAGGCATTACTGTTATCTAAGACATTGCCATCAAGCTTCACTGCCACTTAAGGTCCTTCCTTTAGACATTTATCCACATTATTAGGAGTCCTGAACTCTGCACAGTGTTTGCAGAAGAGGCCACAATTAGTCTCACTATATTAAAACTGCTTTTGATTTAAACAGGAGCAAATCTAAGCCAACGATTAGCATATCTATTATTACCTTCTCCTTACCCTCCTCTGTGCTATCCATTTTCTGTAACCTTGCTCCGTGCCCTGCGAAGCAGAGCTGATGAAGTGACCCCAGAAGACGACATGTTTTATGATCTGCTCTACTTGCACCTTTTGTTGCTGACAGTACGGGAACCAAAATAAAGAATGTGGCCTAATTAAATCTCTGTAATATTATATTAATAAAGAGGGAAAACCTCTGGCAAGAACAAATCAAGAGCAATCTCCAGCGATCTGATGACTAGAAGAGAAGCATAAATGAGGTTCTGGCTCCAGAAGAACCTCTTTTTGCCCAGTCTTCTCCTTGTGACTCAGCAACGTTTCTTTGTACCACAAAATTAAAGCTAGCAATTTGGAAGCAAATGACTCAACGCTGTGACACCCTAGGCCATCCTAAAAGTGTGAAAGCCACACTCACTTGGTTTTACTCCTCTTTGGGATATCCTTAACCCTAATTCCAGGTCCATTTACTTTGTTACTGTCCAGGCAGACCCCAACTGGTCTGCTCTACTGGCCTCATTGGTTTAACTGAAGCTGGAGCTGCTTTCCTGATGGCAGCACTTGTAAACATATGCTACATAAAAAAAACCCCCAAAACTGTAAACCCAAAAAACGTGTTCACAAGCCTTTTCCTGCATTTTTAACATGACACAGAACTGTCAAGCACAGACCTAACCCCTTCAACCCAACGTACAAAGCCAATACTAAAGTACCCATTACTAATAAATTGAATAACTGATGATATCTGTATTTCTATATATATAGATACACATTAAATACTTTTTTTTTGTTGTTTCCCCTGATGATAGTAAACAAAAGCCATCGGCACGTCTCAGGAGGATGTACAAGCTGACATGCCATGGTCTGTAGTTGCTAGGAAGCAAGAGCTACTGACCTTGTGGAGTAAGACATTAAATGATGCTTTGGCTGTTGTTTGGTTTTTCCATAGACCATTTCCATGTTTTGATTTCCATATAAGAGAACCAAACGGCACCAAGACAGATGCAGAACAGAAAAGAGGTCTTTGGTAGAGAGACCCGCCCCTGTGTCACACCACAGTGGCCGCAGGACTTCTGAGGGGTCCATGCGTATGGCCCATGAAAGCCACCACCGATTTTTCTTTTTTTTAAGCAAATTCATAACATCTTTCCTATATCACATAACACATCAATTTTCACGTTCCGTCTGTTTAAAACCACTAATGCATTTGGAGGTAATATCCAAAACAACATTTTGGGAAACCTGACTCTTTTTTTCTGGCTTTGGAAAATGCTTGCAATTATTATCAGAGCCTGTATTTGTTTTTGTATAAGGATGTAGATGAGACTGGTGACTTTATTTACATGGTACACATTAGTTGGCCATCTGGCCTCTCCCAGAATAACAGATTTTTAAATCATTAGAAATACTAAAATCACAAAAGCCATAACATTTATTTATTATTATCAAGGACAAATCTGAGTCATTCTCATTCTCCTTGATTTTTTGCAAGCTATTAAAAATTAAACCAGATCTTATTAAAGATATTATTGGATATACAATTTTAAGTAAATGTAAAAACTTTGATACATGAAAGAAAAGGCAATAAACACCTTATCTAATGAAAACTAAAAATAAATCTTCACTGTAAAGTGCTGCTGTATCATCTTTTTGACCAGTTCTAATTTTTAGGATTAAAAATATCACATAATTATCACATAATATTTTATATAATCTTCCATGTTAAACAGTAGCTGAAATTATAGCTGTGAGTGTCTGTCTGTTGGTAATAATACCCCTGTAAGATCACCGAGTTGCACAGAATATAGCTACTGCCACATATACCCCTTCAGGGCAGATGTGAATTGAGCCACGCTATCGTGATAAACATGTTGACAGTAAAATCACTTGTGAAAGAAGAAAACTATTCATATTTTTGGAAGTGAACCAAAATAGAGAGATTTTTCTCATTTCCCAAAAAGTAACTTCTTACACAATTGCTATGGCAGCAGCATCATTGCTCATTTAATAGACTGTGAAAGTCTCGTCTCTATTTACAGTAAATTCAAGTGTTTTCTTTAAATAAAAATTGCACCCTACTTTTTTTTTTTTTTTTTTTTTTTTCCTAAATTGGGATTTTTCTGAAACCGGGGAGATTTCATTTGTGAAAGAAAACCAATATATAAGCTCACTTGAAGATATTCAAAAGGTACCCATTTATACCTTTTCTTGATAAAAAGGGAAGTGGCTTTTCTCATGAGTGTTTTATCAGAAGATGCTCAGTTATAAGCACAGAATTCTTCCAGCCACAGTTTGATAAGTAAGGCATTATCTCAGTGAGGACGATAGTTATATTCATCTAAAAATTCCACAGAGGGAGGAGAAAATCAAGCCTCTTGGTACTCTTCAGTGATTACATTCCGGCATTCTGTGCTCAGTCATCTGGAGAAGTTAAGCTCATCAGGCCAAGACTCTCCATCTTTCACTTATTCTCCCTTAGAGTCATGGATATAACATGTTTTCCTCTCCTTCTTTAACATAGCCGAATTTCGTATGGTTTTTCTTTTGAACATCACAACAAGCAAGAGGTCTAATTTCAATATCAGTTCAGAATCCGTTCAGATACATATCCACAAATGTAATTTCCCTGGAAATACAGCCAAAATATGAAAGGGTCTGGAGACGGGGATATGTCAGTCTCATTCTAGGACTTGTGTTTCCAAGGTTGAACCAAATCAGGCTCTTGGCAACATTTCTCACCACAAACACCTCCATCTCTAGTTGTGTGCTTTAAGAACCTCACTGACTAGAAACTTGGGGGTTTTGTTCATTTCTGAAAATCTAATTAATAATTTGTTTCTAAAAAAACTGTCCCCTGAACATGACAACATGTCTACCCATTCCTGCAGAGCACCCCTCATCTGTGTCGCATTGTTAGGCTGCAAAAACTTTCATCTTAACTGTTTCCAGCCAAGGCACAGATTCAACAAAATTGAGATAACAGACATATTTTGCTGTTGTGTACAGACTATGAAATAAAAATAATGAGGTGTCTGGAACTGGGTACTAATGGGCAAGTGTCATACCGAGGTGATACACAGGAGATACAGCTGAAATGTCAGACCTCCCAGTAATATTTCTATTCATTGTATTTTAAGTACTAAATCAATTTTTGATTTTTCTTTAGCTATTATAGTTGCCAAAAAAATAACTAAAAAAACCCCCCCAACAACCCAATTTATTTTTGAAACTATTCAATTGTCTAATAACATGTTATTTAAACATTTCTTCAAATAAGAGTCTTTTAAATTCAAACAGAGAAGAAAGTAAGAATTAGTCTGGATCTTAATGTGTCTTACAGTATAGGCAGTGGCCAACATAACACAGTGGAAAAAAAAAAAAAAGTCAGTGCTGGAGTAACTGGCAGGCATCATCCAACTGGTGCACAACCCACAACGCCGGTGAATTCCTGACCATTGACACACCTCGCACATGCCCATGCAATGGGCGATTACTGTTTCTAAAACTGACAGTTTGTGTTAAACTGTGAAGCAGCACCTGTTCGCGTGGGAACCTCGCTTTCTGCAAGAATGTCAGTTTCTAAAATTAAGCCTTTTTTTTTTTTTTTTTTTTAAATTATGCATGGCTGTGAAACGTGTTCGATATAATTAAAGACAGTTTGGTGTCAAAAAAATCTTGTTGGCTTTTAATCCACAGCGTCAGGAAATTAACTGTAAGTACTCCCATGAAAAGCTGTTTCCGTGTAAGGACAGTGCACAGATGAGACGTTGGAGAGCCACTACAGAAAACTCTTGGAAAACAGGGTTTATGTGAAAGCACAACTAGTTTGCTAAATACTGCACAGGTATTACCGCCAGGCTTACCTGCAAGAAAACTTTCAAACGCCAGTTCTGTATGGTGTCTCTTTAACTCCTCCAACACCCTGAGGACTAGGATGTCTTTGTACTGATTCACTTTGCCTCTTAGGAGACCCCTGTATAATCATTTCAGTCTCAGCTTAATGATGTTTTAATAAGAAAAAGTAAAGACGTTTCGGTTTACATTTCTGAACTGACTCTCAAGTTTAATATTTCTTAAGCGAGATAACTTCGCTGTGAAATAGCGACTTCAGAACGTTCCTTCTGGTACATGGTCAAAAGTAAGTTTTCTGAAATACGTTTTGGTTTAGGTTTTATTTCTTAATACTTGAAATTCTAACAGAATTCTACTAGAGGAGGAATATTTTCTAAGAAGAAAAAAGATTTTATATGAGTCATGGAAAGGTACAGATTTTCTTCTAAAAGCGTTTCCAGAAAGCCTCGTATTTTTTACAAAAAGTACAGTCTTTCAGGGGGGAAAAAAATTGAAAAGTCCTATTTGATTAAATGTTGATAGATGATCTTCACTGATACTCCATCCTTCCATTTACACCAGCTCTTTTAACTAAGAACCACAAGTGAAATGAAACCAGTGGATGAATAAACTAATCCTAGAAATACAGATATTAACTTTAGGGAAAGCTGACTTCTGATTAGATTTGACTCCTCATTACCAACCCATCCAGCTCTGTAAGGTCTTTTAGTGGCAACATTTTTGGTTAAAACCCAGACAATGGTGGGTCAGCAACCTACCATGTACACAGTACTGTAATAATAATTTAATTAGTTATTTTCTTACTATATGAATTCAGAGTTTTAACTCTTTGACATTACTCCAGAATGTTCAAGAACGTCCAGACTTAAAACAAGTATTAATTACTGAACATATAATAATGAACTATCCTTTGTGTTAGGTTTATTTTTTCTGAAGGTGCCAGCATATAGCTACTCTCATTTTTTCTCTCACTTTAAATCTGTATTGGTCAAAACAGATATTTCTACATTCAACAGTGCTAAACAGCAGTTAAATTAATATTAGTTTTATTAAATGAATGTTAGTTTTATTAAATTAATGTTATTTTAACCGGAGTTGCTCAGTAAAGAAGAAATGGCTACAAGGGGCTCTTCTCAAGTGAGCCAAACAGTTAGTGACAAAACTTCAGGAATGATACGCTCATACCAAGAACCATGAAATTCCTGTCTGGCAATTAAAGGGAACATGTGAGTTAACGAAACCATCCCAACACACGGCGACGAGTAAGCGTAAATTAAAATACTGCCTTGCATTTCAGCATCGCTCAACATTCAACGCATCCTCAATGGAAATGGAAAGTTCTGCGAGTCCTACCCGTTACTCCCCCGTCAGTCCCAAAGACAGACGTGCTTGTAAGGGAAGTATTCTGTTAGAGACATATTGCAGAAAGATAACAAGACAAACAATCCACTTTACTTTGATTTCTTATGCACTGGAAGAAATGTGTGCAGCTGAAGAGGCTTACTCTCTAATCCACTTGGCACTCGATGATACACACCACGGCTGACACTGATACCCTCCTAGATCCTAGGTGAGATCAGGGAGCTTAATACAAATTCCCAGCTGGCCTCAGGTTGGCTGCCCACAGTCCTGAAGCTGTCAACCTTCCTCTGGCAAGAAATTGAATTGCCACTCGTGGCAGGCAGAGCTCTTCCAATCTCCTTTCTGTTCCGCCTGTCATCACTGGCCATCCTGTCATCACTGTCCTTACCCGCCTTCAGATGATGATGGACGGCTTGAACCACACAATAAGCAATGGAGGGGGTCTGTAGGACAGACGCTGTATCAAAATTTTGTGACATTGTCTGCAGGGACTATGCGAAGCTAAGCACGAGTCAGGGAGTATATACTTACTTCTGCAATTTGTCACTGCACTATTATTATTATTATTATTATTGCCTTCTTGCCCACCTCCAGACTACTGATTTTAGAGAAGAATTAGAAGAGATCATTGCTCCCAATTGATCTTTGCTGCTGGAAAGGCTATAGCCCTAGATCTTGGTAATTTTTATAGAAACAAAGTTCAGCCCTCAGCGAGCACAGACAGAGCTTTGTTGCACTTGTCAGTGGTGTGCTGCATCCCACCAGATGAGCACCTCTCCTAGACCTCAAACTTAAAGACATTATCTGGAGAAATTATCTCTCTGGTACTGCTGTGAGATGGACTGACTCTGCTGTGATGTGAACTTTGAAACTATGCAACGTTGCAGAAGGCAAATGGAGCATGAAAACCTACGTGAGAGGTGCTGGTAGGAAAGTTCCTGCAGGATAACTGTGATCCTTATCAGTCTTTTAACCTTTTTTAATACTCAGACTGTAATCCCTTTGCAAGCATCTATCCTGTGTAGGCAACCGACCTTTGTCTGCCAGACACTGCGGAGACATGGAAAAGACAAGTTGTGCTTTGGAGGGGAAAAGCAGCAGGCGCGGGATGGGGAAGTAGCAGCTTTCCTTCGCATACACCCACTGAACAGCAGGATCCTTTAGCTTCCCCCAGTCTGCTAAAACAGAGGACTAACTTCTTTATTTTCAATCTTTCTTCTCTACTGCAGACTTACTATTGAAGGAAAAATTGTACTGAACACTATCGAGAACAATTTCATCAACTAATTTGCTTTTATTGCTTTCCAAGGTGCCCTAGCTAGCTGTTTTCTCTCCAAGGCGGGCTAAGACTGTTCTCATTATGCCTCTCACACCGCTGAAGTTAAGTGTCTGCCTGCAACATTCTGTTTAAATTATAATAGTTTTGAATATTCCTCATGTTAAACAGGAAATTAATTTAATTTAAAAACCATCTTTACCCACCATCACGCGGTGGCTCATCACTGCTGAACCCAGTGGATGTCCTCCCCGGAGACTGCGTAAGTGAGGGTGCCCTGAAGCACGTGTGAGATGGGAAGTTCAAAGCAGCACCAGGGAATAAAGGTTTGCTATAGGGCAGGGGAAGAGAGCGCTCATCAGGCAACCCAGGTTAAAAGTTCACCAGAGATGGAGGCAGTCAACCCATACCTTTTTAATATCATGGTTTTCTAAAGGTTGACTTTTAAAATCAATTTTCACGGTAAGGGAAATGGGATCTGAGTATGAGACAAATTTGCTGGCAAGCAAAGGGCGTGTTGAAGGAGTTGAGAACTATGCAATCAGCATGGAAGTGCATACGGCCCCTCCAGCAACGTCCTCGGTCCTGCCCCACCAAGGCGGTGTCCCCTGCTTTACACAACCAAGATAAAGACACTTGTGTATCCAAATCCAAGCAGATAAACCATTCATGGAAAACAGATTGATGGATGTAGCTTTCTTCCGAGAATCATTCACAAACTTCCATGAACTGATCCTCAGATAACTAAATGTATTCCTTTTATGAAAACGCTGAGTTGCTTATGGAAATGAACTCTAGCTTGTACCTGATGGCATCTCAGCAATTTGTTCATTATTGATAGCATTTGACTGTTCATCTGAATCCTGGAGCAGCCTTCCTACTCCCTCAAGGTGCAGCTGAACACTTCAAAAGAGGAAGACAGAGATAGAGTAACCTTTAACAAGATGCAAAACTCTACCAAAAATTGTTGGAGAAATACCTCATTTGAGACAATATTCCAGGAGATTTAGAAGAAATGGACTGGATCTGTTATTAAGTCTCTGTAACTGAAAACAAATTTCTAATATTTACAAAAAAAGAGGTGAATCCTCAGGTGTTTTAAATAGGAACAGCTATTTACCTTCAGTGTTATGCTCTGCCATTTGGCTCTTTCCTAGAGGAATAGCTGGTCACAGCATTAGCGAATGGCACTGGTGACCTTTCAACTGGAGCCCAACAAACTGTTTCATGTTAACATGATCACTCAGCTGTTGCGATGGGATGAGCAGGCAGTTGCCCTGCTCCTCTTTTCATTCGGTTTTGTTTGCTCTTCCAAAGAAAAATCACGTGCTTCATCTTTCAGGTGCACTGAAGTGTTTCTTCCAGACAACAGTTTATCAAACTGTGGGATTCTTCAGGATGAAAACAGAGAATCACAGGATGGTTTGGGTTGGAAGGGACCTCAAAGCCCACCCAGTCCCACCCCCTGCCCTGGTCAGGGCCACCTTCCACCAGCCCAGGTTGCCCAAAGCCCCGTCCAACCTGGCCTTGAACCCTTCCAGGGAGGGGGCAGCCACAGCTTCTCTGGGCAGCCTGTGCCAGGGCCTCACCCCCCTCACAGGGGAGAATTTCTGCCTTAGATCTCATCTAAATCTCCCTCTGTCAGTTTAAAACCGTCACCCCCCATCCTATCCCTCCCCCTTGATCCAGAGTCCCCCCCGCGTTTTCCCGCAGCCCCTCTCAGCCCTGGGGGGCTGCTCTAAGGTCTCCCCGGAGCCTTCTCTTCTCCAGCTGAACCCCCCAACTCTCCCAGCCTGTCCTCACAGGGGGGCTCCAGCCCCCCCAGCATCTCTGTGGCCTCCTCTGGCCCCGCTCCAGCAAGTCCGTGTCCTTCTGATGTAGAAGATTTCATTGTTAAAGATGTTGTTTTTCATCAAAAAAACCCACCCCAAAACCAAAAAGTATCCCACTCAAACAAATCCAAAGCACTACCTAGTCATGGTAATGACAGAGAAAAGAGGAGAAGAACCGTATTGCTGCCACAGACATCCAATAAAATCAACAACCATTAGGGTTGTTAGATATTAATTATGTGTCTGAGCAATACAACATATTTTCTTATACAAACATTGGCAGGGGATGATTCAGGTGCCATTTATGGGTGCAGAGCACTCCTCTGGTCTCCCTCCACCTGGACCAGCTCATCCACGACCTGCAGATCTGCAGCAGAGCAGCCACCCCAGGGGCTGCCACAGCACAGACCCTCATGCCCCCAGGTAACAGTTTTCGCTGCAGCCACCAGAGGCTGGCAGTGCTCTTGCTTCTTCCCCTTTCACCTACAGCTCTCCAGCTAAATTTAATTTTGTATGTGGAAAAATAGAACAGAAGGCTTAGTAACAATGAAACAAAGACAAAATGCTGAATTTTCTACTTTAGAGACCTAAACTGTATTCTAAAACCTGAAGATACGACCTGCTTTTCTGTAAACCTTTACAAGCAACATGTTGCTACGGTGGTTTAATTTTATATATAGTTGGCTGTTCCAAACTACAGGTCTACAAGGCATCTGAACAGCAACATCCAGCACAACCACTGTAACTGCACCTTCCAGTTACTGGGGAAGAATCAAAGTTCTACACTGAGAAAAATTATCTCATCTCCCTTCATTACAGATTGATCTTCACCCTCTATTATTGATGCAGCTGACAAGACAATCACATTAATATGGCTCTGAAGAAGCTGACACAATGGAGCTTTCAGATATAAATTCATATGTGTCCTGACTTATCAGTTTTCCTATTACAAATCTTCTTTGGCAGGGGATAAGGGGAAACGGTCAGTTATAATTTACCCATGCAAATTTAATTATTGGGTAAAATCTGTTGAATTTAGAAATGAGGTTTGGTCATAAAATTGTATGTGAGAGAGAGAGAGACTGAAACCAGAAGATACGTTTCTTCTAAGAGGCATTAGATTTGCTTTTTTTTAAAAAAAAATAAAAGTATATATATATATAAAAATTGTAAAATTAAACACTTCTTTGCTGTAAGGGTAGAAAATGTGGAAAGAACATCTGAGATACATCGGCAAGGTTTCACCTCTTCCATACCCACATACATTATTGACATTTGGTTTACAGTTAATCAAAACAAGAAGTCATGTGCAAAGCGTTTCACATCTTTTTTTATTGTCACTTGTGCAAAGGTCACGCAAGTCCTGCTGAAATCAGGGAAGAGATTTACTCCGCCGCACAGAGCAGCTGCCTGTATTTCACGCTGCCCAGTGGGCACGTACAGCGACACTCAAGAAGCAACTCTTGTGATCTGGGTGCCTGAATACAACCCCTGCCCTTGGGAATTCAGGACCTTAATCGCAACCACGCATTTTCAAGACCTTCATACTAACTTGAGACAGCTACAAAAACAGAAAAGGCAACTGATGCAGTAAAGTCAGACCCTTCAAACTACCAGGCAGCTCTGCATAGCTATGTTAGATGTAAATAAGTTCTTATAAGCAGAGAATGTAGAAGCATTCTCTGTTATAGATTCTGAGTAATTTGAAGCCAGGATTAAAGTGACATTACAGGCCACAGATCGTTAATGCAAATGCCCGAGTTAGCAATTCTGGACACAGCCCTGGGCACAGGCATTAGTATTCACAGCAAGGACTTCACAAACAGAGCAGCACGCTAATAAAAAAAAAAAAAAAAAAAAGAAAAAAACACCAAAAATCACTCTGCAGGCTGCAGCTGCTCAATATAGGTCATCTTTCAATTTTAATTTGAATCATCATCTTTCCAAGTCAAATTGACTAATATTAGGGTACCTTATCCAACGGCCATGTGGTCCAATCAAACATCAATTTAAAATGTGTTCGAAGAGATTGATTCTTCTAATTCATGGACGTAAGAAGCTTTAAGCTCTGCTCACATTGCCAAGACATGACCAAAGCATCATTCCAGCCACAAAGACACACAGACGATACTCAACGGATGGAGATTAACTGAAATGAATTTTTCTATTAACTCACCTGGAAACATAAGACAGAAATAAATCACTCCGAGCTCAGTCTTCCTTGAGTATTTGACTGTGTCAACCAGGCTTAAATTTTGGTGACATACTGTGACGTCCTCAACTTTCTTTGGGTAAGGTCCCTCAGACCTGTAGGTGCCTCATAAATGCAGCTGCAGTTCTGGTTTACTTGTTTGTAAACACAAGTTTACAACACAAAGCCATCAGAAAAGTCATCACAAAAGACCTTGGCCGTTTGTGTCCTGCTCAGCCCCGTGGCTCAGCTTGGAGCCACCACATCACCTCTTCCTACCCAGCACCAGAACAGACCTTCTGTGGTCAGGAGGACAAACTCAGCGACGTGAGGTACCACAATATTTTCCAACCAGTTGCATACAAATTTATTCACCTCCTGGTTACTAAACCAGCTAACTTTTCTCAACCTTGGCAACCTGACAGCATCTTATAACATTCTTTGCTACGATAGATAGGACTGAATTATAATTAGTTCCTATGGAAAGATTATGGATTTTACAGCCTGCAAAGTCAAGAGCACTTCAGTTTGGGGCAGTCAGGTTTCTCTCTCATTTATGGTCTCCAGAAAGAATAGAAAACTGTCTTATAAAATATATGTGTAAAGAGAATTTATCACCTTTCAAAAGTGCTCTCAGAAAATAGCAGTGGAAATCGGAGAGTAACAGCAGAATAAGCAAAGACACCACTGATAATGCCAATTGCTTGGGTAAGCGCTTAGGTAACACTGAAGTGCTAAAAAATGCTTCTGCCTCATAAACGTTATGTGGAGAGACATGTTTTAAGAAGTAAATATGTTGAAAGACACATGGACACTTATTCTCCACCTTCATAACCCACAGATGTCTGCATCTACAGTGTTTGCGTAAGAGTTGCCATCCTTCTTTTTGCCTCGAGTATCTCTCGTTTAGCCCCTCCACAGGGGAAAAACAAACAAACAAACAAAAAAACCCACAAACAAAACAACGAACCAAAAAAACCAAAAAAACAAGAACAGAAGTTCGAACGGTAGATATTTGAATTTCCAATGTGCTTTCATTGGAAATTACAGAGTAGCAAAACCAACACACATGTTATTTGAGTTCCTGAGCCATCCAATATCCTTAGGTATACCTCAGGTAATGATTTTTACTCCCACTTGCTGGATTTTACGCTGAAATCTAATCTCTTTTAAAAACGGAACTGTTCCTGACTTTTTTTTAGAGTGTGTGGATTTTTTTTTTTTTTTTTTTCCCGGAGTTTGTATTTTTCAAGTATTTCATACAGAGGAGAACTCAGCGTAATTGTTCCGCTAAATTTACACATTCAGATTTGGGAAGTTGGACAGACCTTTTTTTTTTTTTTTTTTTTTTTAAGTTGGACAGACCCTTTTATTCTTGGCTTTGCCACACCATTAGTTTTAATTGGTGATGGTAGTAGCACAGCATGAACTACAGCACTCGCTGCTCCCCCTTCGCTCCCTCTGATGTCAACACCAGAGTTCCTCTGCATCAAGTTGGTCTTTCTATTTACGGCTCATCTCTTTCAAAACAATGAAAACTCTTTGAAAATCTCAAAATGTCATTTCAGATTTTTTTTTTTTTTCCCCCAGCTTCATAACGCAAAACTAGCTTTCAGAGAAAAATCTATTAAGAAATGGAAAACAAAACTTTAAGCTATTAGATACTCAGATTACTGCGAGATTCCTCTGCCAGTCATCCCACATGGCACTGGTCATTTATTTTTGGATTTTTCATAAAACTCTACGGTTTGAGTGACCTCTGTACGTAATTTAACACCAGCAAATTTGTACATTATCTGTGGTAATGCAAACACAGCTGCCAGGGGATTCCCAAGTCAATTAATTCTGTTATGCACAAAAGGTAAAATGTCATAGCCTGTAATTAGCACTTCCACATTCACAGGAAGGGGAAAAAAATAAAAAGCAAGATATAACATAAATATATTGTTTAACGTCCTTCTTGAAAAATTTTATGTTCTGTGGATTAGAAGGTTACATGACACTTCCAAGCTGTTCAAAAGGATCTATTACCCCTACAAGAAATTACTTTGCATGTGCTACCATGGATGTCTCAATGTGTTATATTAACCGAAGGTTTAGATAACAAAGGTGTTATAATAACCAAAGGAATAACGCCTATTCAGGGCGCAAGTATTAAGCATTTCAGGAAAATATTTAGTTAGGGGTGTATAGGAAAGACCCCCAAACTGGGTGAGGGCATAGTCATATGCACTAAAGGGCTGTAAAAGTTGATGGATGGTTGCAAAACTGTCCAAGAGGGGTCCTGTGAGTGCAGAGCAGATCCTTGCACAAACACCATGCTGGATCTGAAAGATGTTGAGCATCTTCTGCAAAGAGCATTCCACATCGGGGCTCGGGCGTGCAGAGACCCTGAGTGCTGCCACTGCAAAGCTAGTGGCTGACCATGGGCTAAAGTCACATGGACTGAACAATATTACCAACAAATTACAGCATTTCTTAGGATTTTCAAGTTCTCTATATTTAATTGCTCTATTCCGAATGAAACAAATTCATGTTTGCTAGCATTTTCACTCTTTCCTCACGGGATCACAATGGTAATCGTTTGGGGGGTTTTGATACATGTTTTTTAATGAGTTAGATGCGTTGCTTTGTCTGAAAAGCTTATTTAAAAATCCAAAATAGTTAATGTTTGCTAATGAAATCAATAATACATCTTTCTGGTAATGTATTTATCTGAGATTTTTCTTTTTACCCTGTTTGTTTTTCCACTTCAATACCTTTTGCAAATTACTTATTATTATAATTAAGATAAAGCAGCGATTGCAAAAACACCACAGAGCAGAGTGTTTCCATGAATTTGGGAAAAACAAATCAGATTACATAAAACACAGTGTTTCAACACAGCAGTTAAGCAGTCTAGCTAATAGTGCCACAAGAGGCGGTGCGATTTCAAAACCGCAGAAGCTTTAAAGCAGCCCGAGCGTTTGAAAGAGAAGTTAAAGACTAAAGCTTTGTTATATCTGCAAAATAGCAGAGGAATTCTATTATCTAGAAAAGTGACTTTCTCACAGCTATGACATGAAGAAAGAAGCTAAAGCATTTATCACAGGAAGACATTTTTTTTTTTTTTTAACTTGTTGGCACCATTTATCCAAACATAATTTTACATGTTTTTCATCTAAATAATTCAGCCAGGATTGCTGCTGTCATGACAAACATAATACCAATATATAGTCTGAAGGATGCTATTACAAGGTGAAACCCTAGAGCACTTTTTAAAATAAGCTCCTTTTCTGCAAGAGAAAATGCCACTGTTGAGCCCTGCACACGTGCAGGGTCTCAGTCCCGCCTGCGAATCGTTTGCAGGATGACAACAGCTGATGCTCTCCAGGGCCCAGCAGCGGGAGTTCTGTACCCTACCCTCATGCCACATGCAAAATATGTGGATATACTGATGTAAACAACCAACAAAATCACCAAACTCTTAAAACAGCCTCTGCAGGAAGCAAGCGTTTGCAGGGCAACGCATCTGAATTCAGAGAATCTTTGGTCTTTCGTCTTCGACTACATCTTGCTGCATTCGGAGATCTGAATATATTGTGTACAAGCTGTATTTAAATTTTCATAGAAAATTCAGACTTCTTTACATTTAAAAATACAGACTGTGATTGAATAAAATAGTCTATTGCGCCTGAATTCTGAGAGTGCACATCTCTTGTTTCAGTTAAATGGGGGAAGATAAATACAGTCCCTGAAGGTGTGCTGGTACATGCAGAAAAATGCAGATTTTCTCAACGTGGGGAGCACATTTCTGTGTTTATAATGAACGTGAAGACACGCTAGCCCCTACAAAACACCTTCCTCAGAAATTCCTCCTGCTTATTTTACCCTCTGACTTACCTTTTGGCCCAGACTCTAACCTCCTACCTCCAGTTTCTTGAGCTGGAGGTGGTTTTCAAAAACAAGCATCTCTTTTGCAAGTGAGCCTTACCTTCATTTTGTGGCATTCCCTCACTAACACTGATGATGTTTCTCTTGTCAATATTTTACTACAGAGAAAGCGTTCATCTTGGATTTATGGTAAAAACAGGAGTAAGAGGATCCAAGCAGGAGCAGGCTCTTGAGAAAACAGAAAGATCTCTCTGTAACTCAAAGAGAGGAGGAAAAAAAAAAAAAAAAAAGATAAGCAGTGATAGAAACAGATTTGCACAGTGACTACATTGTTTTCAGTAGGTTTCATTTTATGAAGGCTTTATTTACACAATATATATCAAAATGTTTAGAATATATCTACAGCAAACTGAGCCAAAATTGGCTTTCTGATGGCTGATATTCTACAACCTGAGAAAGTAAAATATTACCCAACAAAACGAAAAAAAAGACAACCATTTTATGTAATAGAGCAGAGCAGTTTTCTCTAATGCAGGAATCACGGATTAAATTTCCTGGCTTGCAATACACAGGAGGTCAGAAAAGATGTTTATAATGGCACTACCTTGCTTAAAAATCTATGAAAACAACTGATTGGTCTGTCAGGTTCAGGCTATATTCTGCTCCATTACTTTCCAGTTTGACCTCTTAATCCCATCCATCTCCAAAACAAAGTTAATATCTTCCTAAATTCACTTAAATTCTCCTTCAAAGGTTCTGAAATCAGCGAGAATTTTTTCCATTGGGTACAAGTTGGACCTAAGTCTTTTTTTTTTTTTTCTAAAAAAATATATGGATGTATAGAATATGTATTTTCCAAACCTGTATTAATCTTTATGTAAAGTACTTCAGTTTGAGTTCCTCACACGCTCTCAGTAAACAAGATGAATTACATCGCTATTAATTTTTTTTTTTTTTTGTCTTGTAAGACCGGCAGTAAGCATAACCAATAGTCAAACCCCAATTAATTTCCAAAATGCAGCAAATTACCTAATTCACGTAGCATCTAATACCACGACCACAAACCCAGCATCACAGCGACTGGGTGCTGAATTCAGTGTGGTGGGACAAGGTGCAGCACCCATCTGGATCTGTCCTTTCATTTTGGCTTTCTTGGCTTTGTTCGTATCTCCTACACTAAATTTCATCGATGTTTTTGGAGAAGGGAATGACTTTGTGGTCTCCATCTCCTGATGAAAGATATTTATCTTCAAGCAGAAGCTTTCTGAGCTGGCTTGGTTTAACTGAGCCCCATGCCTGGACTAGGAGGACACCCCTGTGCAAGGGAATTATGAATGTGAAGATGAACCCTACTGAGAAGATGAAGATGCTGGAAGTGAATACACCTAAAGGCTTTGCTCTAGGTTAAAAACAGAAAACATTCCCGAGTATCACAAGTCCTACATTTTAAATATGAAGGTAAATATTGCCCTACTTAAATTTTAAAATATTTATCTCAAACATTATTTTCAGAAGAAATAAAAGCACCAATAAGTACTATGAGAAGTAGCATATCCAAAGCCTAATCATTACTGAGTTGTAAGCAGACAACATTAATTGTATATACTCTGTGAATTTCTGATTAACTTGTACTATTTTCCCTAATGATAGTAAGCATATTAGGATGTGCCGTACTTTCTAATAATCTGCATTATTTACTTATATTTATGCTCTGAACTACGCTGAGACATTTTAAGCAATTCAGAATATTTGCAAAGTCTAATCAACCGATATAGTTCAGGAAAGCACTTAAGCATTTGTTTTGCTGTGTTTTCAAAAGGGACTATAATGCACTTAAAAACACCAAAACACCCAATTATGAATCCAAGTATGTAACATCTATTCAAAATTCTGTGTTTTAAATTCTGTTAAAAGAAGTAAAACCAGACACCTTAGCAAAATTTAAGCATGCAACAAAGAAAAAACACAAATGCTGCTCAATTACACTGATTACATCCCAGGCAATCGCAGCATTGTACTTATAAAATTAGAGCCACACAAAATGTTTATTTAACATAAACTACATGCTGTAGACTCTTAAGGAGATGGACTTCTATAGGGTAATTAAGAGCCTTCCTTAAATTAATGTTAGTGTATGATGACTTAGGAATTTCTAGTGGTCAACACTAAAAGTGTTTGAGACAACCACAGAGAAATAGTTATGTTTTGAGATGACGATGATGAAAGTCCAAATCCAAAGGTCAGGTTCAATTGCTTGCTCAATGAGAGTTTTCCTTGTAAAGCCCAGATCTTTGGTTTGGGGATATCTAACGTCTCATGAAGTCCATAGCTTCCCTGTCCTCTTCATTTCAAAAAAGGAAGGACTAAAAGTACGACCTGCCTGGTGAGGAAGTTGAAAAGAAATGTGTCGTATGCTATGAATAACCAAAATGCTCCAGTCATGATGATTATTGCTGGAAATGTGACTTCCAATGCTCTGAAACGGGCACACACTTTGGGTAAGAGCTTTTTATGACACTGCAGACAAAGGACATGTTCACTGCATGTCCCGTGCATTTATCCTTCTGATTTTCAATATATCTATCACATCTGAGCTAGAGCAAGATCCATGTTTTTCATGAGAATAATTTTAAAATTTCACATTTAAGCCCATGCTAAAGACGACGACCTTCCTGTGGGCTTAATCACAATTGGCTCAAGTGAAAATAAACAATATTGCTTTATGAGTATTAAGACATTATTTGCTGCACATCACTAGTAACTTGACCATGAAGTCAATAGATTAACACCTATTTTTTTGTGTGTTATTATAGCACATAAACTGAAACCCACTGTAGTTGCAAAGGATGAGGCACTCAGAGCAGGTACGTGCTGTGCATTTGAAGGGTGGTAACTAGTTTGCCAGAAAGACATCCGAAATTTAGGCTCTCTTACCTCTACCGCGTGCTTTGCTTTGGGACCACCCCCAACTCCCGAGCCACAAATTGGCCTTCTCTACACCCAAGCATCTACATGCAGCACATGCAGAACTCAACCCTCCGCTCTTCCACATTTTCATTGCTCCTTAAAGCCTCGCTCCATCAGATTTTATCCTGCCCAGATGAGACTCCACATGCCCAGAGCGTCCCCTCTGCCTTGTAAACGGGAGTCGCTACGGGGCAGCACTAACACCCACCCTTTGCAGAAGTGAGTGGATTCCTTGCTTTTTCCAGTATTCACTGACAGAGCAACAATCCCTTTTGTTTCAAACAACTTGAGAGCTTGCAAGATCACAGTCAAAACCACTAGTGACAGCCAGCATTAGAGTAGACATCATCTGCTGAACATAACAGCACGTATCCTCGAGTAGCAGCCCCCTGGAAATACTCCTGGATCAGCCTGCACAGGCAAGCCTGAATTAATTTATTTGCTCCAATGCCACCACATCAGAGAGGTTCAGACAACCCTGAGTGAATAAGCAGCACCTCTATCCCCAGAATGGTCCTTTGAACCCAGGATTGAGGCAGAAAGCAGACGCTGCCCCACCCCTCCCTCCACGCCGCGGGGCAGACACCGTCCAAACTCAAGACAAAGGGTTGCTGGTTCACAATTTTGTGGTTTAGGACCAGACTTTGAAATCTTGGTTAAATGCATTCCCAGTTTTCCTCCTCTAGGATTCATTAATTTTGATAGGAAAAAGTGTGGTTTGTAATATTATTATAAATCATACTTGTTACTCTACCAGTCATGCTCAGCTACTGCACTGAGATAGAAGCAGAGATTGCTAATTATGTGCCACAATAAAGATTATAATGTATGCTATCATTAACTATTCCTTTATGTTTGATGAACTAATAAATAATTTCTTCCTCAGCCATTATAAAATCATTTTGCATAAAGACCCTTGATGCACTCCTGCTAGGGCCTCCACTTACAAGCCCCTCCAGGTAAGTATTTATGATGTATTTTTAATCATCTCTGGAACATGATGTACCTTTCACAACTCAAATAACACGCTCATTTTTTTTTCTATTGCCAGTGACATTATGCACAAAGGGCTTCAGCTGGCAACTGTTTTACTTGTACTTTGTTGTCAAGCTTAGGGCACTCTTTTCTTGGCTTGTGTCAGCACTGGCGTGGCCAGCAGGGACAGGGAAGGGATCTGAGCCCTGGGCTCGGCACTGGGGAGGCCGCCCCTCGCTGAGTGGGTTCAGTTTTGGGCCCCTCACCCCAAAAAGGCCATTGAGTGACTCGAGCGTGGCCAGAGAAGGGCAACGGAGCTGGGGCAGGGTCTGGAGCACAGGTCTGCTGGGGAGCGGCTGGGGGAACTGCGGGGGTTCAGTCTGGAGAAGAGGAGGCTGAGGGGAGACCTCCTGGCCCTCTGCAACTCCCTGCCAGGAGGGGGCAGAGAGGGGGGATGAGTCTCTGGAGCCAAGGAGCCAGCGCCAGGCCCCGAGGGAATGGCCTCAAGCTGCCCAGGGCAGGGTCAGGCTGGCTCTGAGGAAGGATTTCTGTGCAGAAGGGGCTGTTGGGCGTTGGAATGGGCTGCCCAGGGCAGGGGGGAGTCCCCGGGATCCCTGGAGGGGTTGAAGAGTCAGGCTGAGCCAGCGCTGAGGGATCTGGTCTAGCTGAAAATGGCCAGTGTGGGGTTCATGGTTGGACTCAACGAGCCTCAAGGGCTTTTCCAACCGAGATGATTCTCGGATTCTTACCCCCCAGAGTGAGCAAGCCTACATTACTCATCCCTTTCTTTGTTGGTGTCCCAGGTGGGACTGACCCCCCTTCTCTTCTACCAGGCTGAAGAGATGCTCCAGAGATGTGCAAGTGCCCTAACCAGACTGACCATGGACATCAGGTGCCAAAGACGGTCCCTGTTTTTTGTCTTGTTGCATCACCTGAAGGCTAAAGACAGGGGCCCCTGGCTGACGGGTGATGCACATCCACACAGCTCGGTGTGAATACCCAGGGCTGGGCTCAGGCCCTGCAGCAGCCCCTTCCCTGGGCTTCCTCCTGGTGCCAGAGGTCCATGTCGGCAGGAGCTGCAGAGCAAAGCTGCCTGAGCCCACCCCACATCCCAGAGCCCTGAGCCTGCACCGCTCCACGCGCCCAGCTGCACCTCAGAGCCCATCAACCGCTCCCGAGAGCTGGGGTTACCGTTTGTGGTGATTTTGCCTTCAGTTCAAAGAAAGGCAAAGAGGCTCCCGTCTCACCACTGAACGTCCCGTTCCACTTGCTTTTCTTTTTAAATTGAAACGAATATAACAAGTCCCCTCCAAGAGAACAACAGTATCTGCTTCTATTAAAATGCTTTTTCTCCCTGCAAGAGTGAAGATAGCACAGCTAAAGCACCAAGTCCGGCATGAAATCAATTCTATCTGCTGTGTACAAGTAAAATGTGAAATATAAATATGAATGTGCTTGTGCTATTATAAACATCGGATTTTTTTTTTTTTTTTTTTTTTTTTTTTGTATGAGGAGTGTTAGCTTATCTGTATTATTTCCACAAAGCTTTTTGGAGTTACGCGTGTAACAGCAGCCATAACAACTTGTTCCTTCAAAGAAACGGTACAATGCAGCTCAAGTAGAGCAACTTGAATAGCAATATTACAAATGAATTGCATCTGCAGCCCTAAGAGCCACTTTTCATATTTGTTACATGAGCCATTTAAGTCCGAGTGTATTTCAGAACTGAGGACTGGATAAGCTAAGCAGAAAATCTGTGATGACAGCGATGATGATTATATTTATTTGCACTTGGGTAGTTCCACAAGATCCCCAGTCATGCACCAGGAAACAGGAATGTGAAGCACTGCATAACCTGTGGATATTTAAATAGGTTTGATCCCTAGAGCTTACACAATATATGAAACATCTTAACAGCAGCTCCGTTGTTATTCACTAGCATCATGCACAAGTACCCTGGTTTAGCAAGCATTCCATTATGGTTTTTAATGCTGCAGCTAGGTTGTGTCAACCTAGATCTATGCTCCAGACCAGAAATCAGTCAAGAAATGATAATTAAGGGAGCTCTGACTCTAAATGCCCTGACTTCAGAGAAGATTGTCCAATAGAATGGAATAAGCGTCCACCACTTGTGTTTTTAGGAGCTCCACCTGTTACTTACAATGCTTTCTCAGGAGAGTTTTTTGGGTTTAATTATATGACTCTCATTAACTCAAACGCAATCTGAGCAATGCCTTCATCATTGTCAGTATACAGCCAAACATATGGCGTCATTTAGTCTGAGAGGAGGAGGGAAGATCCTTAAGGTCGAGTTGTTTTAGCTATTTTAGCTGTAGTAAACGCACCATGGCCTTTATCCAAATCCTGCTGAAATCACTGACAGTCAGTCAATTGACCTCACCAGATTTTGCATGAGCTTTCAGTCAACAGCTGCTGCAAACCTTATCCTGGCAAACAGTCCCACCAAAGTTTTATTGTCTTTTGCCCAGAAGTACCATTTCTCGTCGGGAATTTGAACCCCAGAATTAAACACCCATAAGCAATAACAATTCCCAAACACAAACCGATTTGACCAAGGAGATCTGAGAAGGCCGTTGTAAGCAAAGCAACCGCTGCCATGAACGTGACTCTCAGCACGTGTCGGGCGGAGTGGACGTCCCTGTCTCTAATGTCGACCTGAATTGGGATGGCACGTTATACACCACTGAGTAAAGAGGAAAGCTCATCATCACAACCCTGTACTTTTATCACTTCCAAAAATGCCACCAGGACGTTTCAGAGAGGAAGAGAATAAGTAAAATGACCGAAAGAAAGAAGAATGGATGGAAATAACCGCTAAGGTGAGATTGTCTTTTAGCAACGCAATAGTCATACAATAAGCCTCACAAAACCAATTTAACAGCTTTTTTTTTTTTTTTTTTTTTAAACTACATTTCAATCCCCACACAGTATTGCTGTGTGCCTATATTTTGTTCCTTGCCTTTCAATAATTTAATGGTACTCACTCTTGCCTTGGGCTCATGAACCTACAGAGCTTGGAGATACTTTTTATTAGAGATTCCTTGCCAGGGGCCTTTCTTAAGTTTGCAAAGGTCACACGTCCCACTAGCCAGCTCCCTTCATTATGCAGAATGCACACTCTCAAACCTGCACCTATGAACCAAATGCTAAAGCTGAAAAACATAAGGAATGTCATGAGCTAACCCATAAATATAGAAATCACACTATTAGAGGATGGAAGGTAGCCATTAGGGAAGGCAAGTAGCATGATGCTGGAGAACAGACCCGCTGGTGTTATTTTAGTAACGTCCCAAAGGAAAATATTTTTGTTATAGCAACCAGTAGCCAAGGGAAAAAAAAAAAAAAATCCAGACTGGATTATAGCAGAATTCACCAATACTTAAAAAACAAAACCCTGAACCCATTAAAATCTCAACCCAGAACTTACAAAATGTGCTTCCTTTAATGTTTTCTCTCCAAACCAGTTTTCTCCTCACCTTTGCACTCCAGCATCTCCAGCCACAAGATATTAATAAATCCTGTCTCTTCTCGGAAGCTACATTTCAATCCCGACCATTCAGAACCACTGCATTTCTGATGCAGTTTTGTCAAGCTATTTGCCTTACATCTAATGGTGATTTACTCAACTAAACACACAAGTTATACGCTTGAATACCAGGTATTTTCACAGCCAAACTTCAACATCCATTAGTGCCCATCACAAGGACTAGAGGCTTCTTTAAGTTCGTTTATTGTCCTCAGCCTTGCTGAGTATTTCTCCTTCTCGCATAGGAAAGCCAGTGACGGAAAGAAAAAGATGTGTACTTGTGAAGATTAAAATCTCCTTCACAAATTGAGTGTATTAAGTGTCTGTGCTACTTGGCAGACTTGTGCATCAATTCTGAAATAAAATAGTGTTAACAGCCCTACAAGATTTTTATCTCTCATAGCTTCCTGCACTCTGCGTGAATCACATGGGCAAAAAATGGAGCTAGCCTTTTAGACAGCGAGCTGAACAGCTCTTAAATCGGACAAGCATGCTGCCCATGCAAGACAATTTACCTTTTTCATGTCATTTTAAGCAACATATACTCTTTTCCTCTTCTGGGAGTGCCTCTGAATCTGGACATTATGTACCTGATCGTCATTTCTGTTGCACTACCACACTACTTCAGATATTTATTTAGGCTATTTTCACGTTTGTGCCATGCTGGCTCATTACTACATCGTGAGGCTGAACTATAATCCCTGCAGTAGCGCTGACATTTATTGCAGGGTGGAGTGCAGCAACTCGCACTGCAAATGAACTCCACTTCAGGAAACATCTCTCTAAGTGTACTAAAATATATGGGGGTTTGGTTTCTCACATTTTATTAGCAACCATCCTTCTTCTTTTTCTTTCAGCTGCATCACCACAAATTTGCCCATTTCTTGTAAGCACAGATGTAGGTCAAGCCTCATGAACGACCTTAGATGGTGCACATACTGGGTATACTATAGTCATATATACTGATATGTGCTCAAAAGGAAACCTGAATTTACAAGTCATTGACAACTTCGTCTATTAGTAAGATAACAAAACGTAATCACGGGTAAGTGCTTAGTTTTAGGAAAATGTTTGGGGGGGCTTGCCCATGCAAGATTAAGCACTCGGAAAATCTTTTTGCTCTATTTGACATTATTCTGTGGATCTTCAGCACATTACAAAACCATTAAAACTCTAATATTCATTTTTTTACAGCTTAAGTTAGTCGCTTCATATGTGCCTCTTTAAATAAGATAACTACATTCAGAAAGTCAAGGATCGTCAAGCTTTGTTAGAGCAGCACAGAAAGAAGAAATAAATAATTAAAAGCAGGTTTTTCAATAGAAAAAGATTTTTGTTTATCACTTTCCTATTGTAATGAGTAGGAAAGTGTCAAGAACAGATTTGGTTTTAAAAAACCCTAAATATTTAGATAAACAAATAATTCAGATTATAGCTTGTTGATAGGGCACTAATAAATGCGTGCACTCATTACTTTGGAGGGAACTTTCTGCTGGGCAAACGGTGTCTTCCCAGATGCTCTCGGGCAGCTTTAGTGGCAGGGGTGAGGGGAGCCACCAGGAGGAGGACAGGACCCCCAAGGATGCCAACAGCATGTGGGCACTTTACATCCTTGGCATCAAGTTTCCAACCCCTCACATGACCGAAGAGAGAGGAAAAACCAGAAAAAGTGGAGTTCTCCCTCCACTGATGACTTTCAAAGAATTTTTCATGAAACAATGAGCTTGGCTTTCTTTTAATACCACATCATCTGTTCTTGAGGAGACCAGATTTTAAAACGCCTTTAACGATGCAAATAAATGCTGGTAAGAATTGGTGAGGCTCCACTGAAGTCAATGGGGCTCTGCCAATTACACTAGTGGAGCAGCAGCCTCTTTAAGAGGAAAATGCCATGAAATCAGTAGAGCCTACCAGCTAAGAGTGCTACTGGAGAAATCACAGGAACATCTTGTCTGTGAATTATTAATAAACAATATGCAACTGAATTATTTGCCCAAACAAGTCACGTATACATTAAGAAATATTTTCTGCAACAAGCTTTAAATAGAATGTTTTGTGACTACATGGAGTTTAATTAATGGGTAAAATTACCTAATCGAGAGCAAGTACTTTCCTATTATTAGATAGTACCTGCAGTAGAACAACTCTATTGTGAATATCTGCTATATGTTGAGAAGCCACAGAGCCAAATTATTTACAGAAACACTAATAATTACTGAATTTACCTATATATAGTGATTATGGTAATTTCAAATTTTAATTTAAAATATTCTTATTCTACTGAAAAATAAAAATAAGATACAATATGCGACATGGGAATAGAGGCACCGGCAGTTAAAATGTTCTACAAATAAAGTATTGAAAAAGTTATTTAGAAAAGTAGTTCAGGTAAACAAAAGATATAAACTTATGTGACTTGAATCACCACCACAGACTGGAAAAGAGTAGCTGAATGGATGAGGAAATGTTAATAATTATTAATAATAAATACTTTCTGTAAAGGAGTCATTAACTGCAACATATTTCTCTACATCAATATATTGCTGGCACTCGTTTAAGATTTTCATTTGGTATTAGAACATTTATGTTTTCTGTAAATGGAAACAAGTAAGAAAATGCTGCAGTGTTTCAGTACCATAACAAACTCCACTGTACTAAATTCTAGTCTTACCCACTGGACAGCCAAGCAGATTAAATTTTTTTTCAAACCATGGAAAAAGGTCCTGCTGTTTTATCCTTTTGTTGCCTTTTTTTTTTTTTTTCTGTAAAAAAATCAAACCCACTTCTTTTTAAGGTGATGCCGTTGAGTGTATCTGACACCGGAGACAAAATTTTCACTGCCCTTGACACAGTCCTTTTACTGTGCTGTTAGTATTGCAGTAACAAGGAGGATCCCACATCCCCATCACGGGAACTAGAATATAAGCAAGGAAGACAGTTTCTTTTATAAAAGAAAATTAGTCATCTAAGGTAATACTTGTTCTACTTCTAAATTAATAGTAAGAAAATGAAAAAAATCAGCGCGGATATCTCTTAGAAAGGAAATCTCCATTAACCTCTAGAAGCTTATGCACTACCCAAAGAATAGGCTCCACCATTCCCTGCCCAAGAACATGCTCCCACTCCCGTGGCCAACACACCTCCAAAAAGGGTTTGGATGCTGGTCTGGAAATCTACAGCTGCTTGAGCTCTGCATCATGTAGCTAATCTACTACGTCTGTCATTCTATCGATCTTCCCAAATATTTGGTGACCCTCACTTACTTTACTGTTTGCCTAGTTTCTTGCGATTATTGTACTTCCGTTTTATCTTATTTTCTGACTCACCATTAGGTCTTTTCAACAATTTATAGCCCCAAAGTTCACTACATATAACATAGAAAAAGACCTTCATTTCATTATTCCATATACACATCTGCTCCCAGCTGCCTTAGGGTTCTCAAACCTTCCTTTCTAATTGCTTGTGTGCCTCTGTGATGACTTGTGCACACATATCACACTTAATAAAATAATAATCATCTGGTTTACAACTTGCTTCAGCCAAAGCTTTATTTACAGCACATTCCACTTAACCTTAGGTATTCGCAGTTCCACTGGGAAAAGAAGTTTACTTAGACAGTGTGATAACAACATGTTTTCCTATTTATTCTGATGCAAGTAAGAATCAGAGTCAACAAAATATGTTTATCCTACGCTGCACAACATGAGAATAAAAAAAAAAAAAAAAAAAAAGGAGGTGATACCTTTACAAAATGGAACATTTCCAAATCAAATTGGTAAACAAGTTGAAGTTCTGATTCTGTCTGACAATGTGATAAGACAGAGAACTTCAAAATTAAGCTTTTATTCCTAGGATTGCTTTTGTTCCAACAAAACATGCGTTCCCCATGCCTACTGCTCAGTATGCTGAGAAGGAAGGTTTCCCATGAAACTCCTTAGGTCACTGTAACACGAGCAATGGAACTCATGTGTAACGATAGCAAAGTTGCTGAAGAACATGGGCTTTAGGGTCACTGTAAGCATATTTGATTTTATATATATATATTTCTGAATATCAATTAAAATCTTTTTCAGTCCAAGCTCTAATCGCTGGGATTTCCACTTTTGAAAATGCGCATACAAAAATAACTTTATGCGTGCAGACAGAAAGACACCTTCCAATTACTTTTACTAAGTAATGTGGGAAATACATATAATTAGGTTTTCTTCCTTTTATCCATGCCTCTGTTAAGAGTTACAGCTTTGTGGGATTAAACAAATGACAGGCTTTCTTTAGAGTTTACATTGCTATAAAAGATTTTCTAATGCTATGGAGAAAATGAAGATTAGTACTGCCATGCTCTACTTTTGTTCCAGACATATTCTGAGTGCACAGGGGAGGAGGAAGCGCTCTAAGGCACCAACAGGAAGGCTTAGCCCCATTTCACACCACTTAATCACAGATTACAAATAGCAGGGGACAAGAAATCAACTCTTCCCGTTCCTAAACATTGTAGGGTTTGTGTCTAAGCGTGTTTTTTCTTAGGAGGAAAGAGCTAATTTAACATGCCTATTAAGACAAAGGGATGAGTTTTATCCTGTTTTTAATTGGGTTACATCGAACCTTGATAGAAGAAATGTGTTTGTGGGTTTTACTACAGAGCAATTAATTTAATTTACCGTTTACATTCCGCTTTTTATAGAATTAATACCTAAAATAATTAATACCTAAACAACCGTATATACAGAAGTAAAAAGTCCATGAAGTTAAAGAGCAAATAGCAGGGATGCCTACTTCCACCGTTAATTGAGTTCTTGTAGTATTATCTAATTTTCAAATGCAAGAGTTCAGAAACACGACATGGGGACAACATAGTGCTGCACACACTGATACAGAGCTCCACAGGGCAGCTGATTTGTTCTGAAAGAGGAATTTAAACCTCCAGGGTCAATCCCTCTAACCACCTACCACAACCTCTCAAAAAGGTGTAAAACTACTTACCACTCGTTGTAAAATGACTTTTAATCTTCTGCTAATGCTGCACATCCAGATGCATAAAAGTTGAGTAATACATCATGAAAAATAAACCCTAAATTTTTCATAAGGGCGGAATTAAGTTTGAACACAGGCAGTGAAATTTAGTTCTTTGAATTCTGAAGCTTCTGCCACTCAGTAAAACATAACTTTGAAGAGAAGGCATTTGAACAATTCTGTACAGAGAGAGAGGTTCAAAAGCTTTGTGACAGGTCAAGGTAAGATTCTGCCTCACAAAAGACCCATTTGCCAGGAAAAGAGCGTGAGAAATGGCTTGTGTGAGATGAATACACTTCTCTCATCAGACAATTAACAAAAACATAATGACTCTTTAAAAAAAGCCGTGGTTTGACATGTTGGTTTTGTTTGTTTTTTTTTTTTTTTTTCCTGTGTCACACTGGAGTATGTGGGAAAAGAAAAAAATACTTTTCAAGTCAGATTACTGAATACTCATATTGAATAAATGTTCAAGTACTGTTAACTAACCAATTGTACATATGAAAAAAAAGTCCACTGAGACTAAGAATAAATACCTAGAATATCCTTTTCTGCTATTCATTTTGGATATGTGAAAAATTCGAGGCAAACTAATGAGTTGCAGTAGCTTTTCTGTACAGTTTAAATGTTTAAAGCGCCTTGTGAATTTTACGGTGCCTTAATACAAAACTTTTAAATGCGTGCAACACATTTAGCATTTGGAAAAGATTTTAAATGCAAATATTTAAGTTTAGTTGCAGTCTTAGGAACATGTCTGATATCTTGTGAACGCAAATAAATGAATTTTAGAGCAGAATAAATAAGGTTTTTGAAAATTAGTAACGTCCTGTTTTAGAAAAGATTCATATTCATATTAAATAATTCACCGGGTTTGCTTTTTGGGGATGTGCGCCTGTTTGGAACAGCCTGCCTGATTTAATTTTGACTCACACTTCATTCATTTGCACTATCTATAAATAAAATACTACAGCCACATCTGCTACCAGATCTATTGTCACAGCTACCACGCGGCAGTGGCACTTCCAAAAATGTTTGAATCTCCTGCAAGCTTTGCCGGCATACCACAGCGAAAGGTTAAAAATACTATTAAGTAACAACCGCAGAATAATCATCACAGTTGAAACACATCACTTTTGCCTGACAAAACTATAATTTATTGCAAAACTCTTCTCATCACCAAGGTAAGCCACGCTCCCGAGTTTCAGGTTATTTTTTCTTTTCAGGAAGACCACTTCCCTCCTGTTCACTCTCGTAGCTTTGTCTCGCTTTTGCTTGGGCGGAGTCGTGCTGAATACTTGGTTTAACGCCAAGCAGCCCAATTTCATGGCACTCTTCCTGGCATCCAACTTCCACCTGACTCTTTTCCCAGGCAGCAACATGTCAGGTTATTAGATTATGTGTGAATCTATCGCTGGCAGACGCGGTTACTCCGGCGCTCCGGATATTTACCCCTTTGCTTCATATTGTTTGCGTCAATCACAGCCAAAACCTCGCACAATAAAAATATATCAGTGTAAATTATCCACCAGCCATTCAAACAAACTACCAGCTTAGCTCGCAATGCTCCCACCTTCAGGAGCACAGATATGGTAAGAAAAAAAGAGGGTCTGTTTCTCAAATCACCTGCAGGAGTGATGATTTCTGGCCTTGGTGCTACTGGCTGTCCTGTGCTTTTATTCCTCTGGATTGGAAAAAATAAGATGCCCTCCTGAGCAAATAATGGTGCATGCTATTAAATCTAGTTATCGTTATTTCTCGTATATATATCTATTTTTTAAATTTGTTTTTCCCCAGGATCTAACCAAAATCCATTAAGAGCCAGAGGAAATTTTCCTACTGATTTCAAAATAAGTTTTAAAAAGTCTTAAAGTAACAATTGGACTGAATCCTCTGCTTTCCTAAAATGAATTGTCCCCTTTTCTTGTAGAATTTTCAGCTAATAAGCAAAAATTGTTAATTTTTTTCCCCTATATGCATTTCTATGATATAAATATTTGTAATCTTAACCTTCAGAAATCCGGGAAAAAAAACGTATTTTGCAAACCATAATTAGCAAATACACAACAGCAATTTGACATTATACCGCAAAAAAACACAGCAGCTTCACATTTTGTAGACTGAATTATAAAGTTCCTTCACACTGCTATATTTTAAAATAAAGCCATAAAATATTATTT